>NW_026596039.1:24767418-24848671 GCF_907164565.1 Psammomys obesus | reverse complement strand
TGTGTGTGTGTGTGTGTGTGTGTGTGTGTGTGTGTGTGTGTGTGTGTCTGAGGTGATTCGAGTGCATGCCGTGCAACTTCGTGTTGGCTTGGCATGTCTTGTGGGGCGGACACGGAGTGAGGATCCTTCAGGCCACTCCACGTGTGCATGTGTGTGTGAGAGAGAGAGAGAAGAGAGAGGGAGGGAGAGACTGACAGAATGACTAGGCCTGTGAGCCCCAAGAAACATGTTGCTTATAACAGTTCTGAGCATCTCAGCTGTACTGTGTGCGAGTGTGACAGACTGATGGAGCTGTCTGTCATAATCTGGGGGCGCTAGGCCGGTGGGGCCTAGGAACAGGTGGTGAATGTACAGGAACTGATTAGTGGCGTAGTGGGAAAAGAATGTCACCGCAGATTGGAGGGGGCCATGAGTGTAGGTGTGAGCACTCAGTTCTGAGCATCTCTATTGTTGCTAGCTGTGTGTGTGAGAGAGAGAGAGAGAGAGAGAGAAAGAGAGAGAGAGAGAGAGACGGAGATTGATGAAGCTGTTTTATCAATCTAGAGATACTGTACACCACCATATTGACAGTGGCTTTGTACCAGTGTGTGATTGATTGTGCTTAGCTCATTTGTTACTGTGGCAACAGGCTGCTCTAGAGGAGGAGCCATGATGGCCTACTCTGGGAAACTGAACCTGTTAAGGATGAGACTTTGCCTCTGTACAAAAGGATAAATAGCCCCCGTCAGAGTTTTGATGGAAAGGCTAAATAACAGGTGAAATGTCCTGTGTAATGCCTGGGACGGTCGGAGTGCAGTGTAGGGTCTGGCCTTTGTTGTAGAGCTGAGAGTGGGGGTTTAGTGTTTGTTGTTGACCTATGTACTGGTAGGGTTGCAGTGGTGAATCCCAAAGGAATTTATGTGCGTGCATTCAGAATTTGGCCACTTTCCACCTCTAACAGAGGTTCTGGTTTGAGCAGTGTGCATCCCCCACCATTTTTATCCCTAAGCAAGCACCTGCCTTCACAGTATCTGCCCAAGTACGTTTCTGAGGGGAAAGCACAGCCTACCCTGACCTGTGGAACGTGTTAGGTGTCTTCCTCATCAGAGTAGCTTGGCTTGAGGGAGAAAATGGAGGGGAGTGGGATGGGATGGGCACAGAAGGCCCACCTTTAATGCTAGCACACATTAGCACTTGGGAGACAGAGGCAGGTGGATCTCTGTGAGTTCAAGTCTAGCTTGATCTACAAATAGAATTCTAGGACAGGGCTACACTGTGGGACTTTGTCTCAAAAGAAAAAAAGAGACATGGCAAGTGTATCACAGAGTGCTTTTGGAGGGACCTTCTTGGATGGCTGCCGCCATCATCATCATTTCATCAGTTTTTTTCAGTGTTGGTCACTGAGACAGAAGAAGCAAATCCATTCATTGGTCTATAATCTAAAAAGGAAGAAACAGGAGGTAATGTTGCTGCTGTGACAAATTGTCCCAGATTTAACAGCTCCAAAGCTTTATCTGAACTAAGGACTTATTCATCTTTTAAACAATAAATCTAATCAGGGAAAAGGTGAGAGGAACTGAGCAGGAAGACACTAACCAGAATAGAGTCTCCATCCTGAATTAGTCAACATCCCTGCTGTTAATGTGCAGGCCTTCCCTCAGGGGCCTAGCACTTGCTTACATCATGACCTGCTGCTGCCACGGGTGGGCAGGATAGAAGGACTGCCCACCACCCCAGCTCACTCTCTGTTCCCACGGTCTCTCTCTCCCCTTTCTGTCCTTCTCTGTGTCCCCCCTTCTTCTCTGCACTCATGGCTCACTTGCTGTCTCTACCCTGTCCCGGTCCTCACTCGTCTCCCTTCCCCCAGTAGACCCGCTTTATACCAGATATGTTGCATGGCATAATTTCTCAGGGGCACATGTTGGCCTGGGTTTGCCATAGTACCCTCTCACAACATTACATTTCATAACACCTGTTGTCCAATGTAAATGACAAGTGTGACAACTAAATAGTAGAAAGAACTTGGGAACTGTACTTAAAAAATCAAAATCAGCCATTTTAACAATCACTAATTTCAGCCATGTAGTGATTTCTTTGTTTTGGCTTTTTGAGGCAGTTTCTCTGTGTAATAGCCCTGGCTGTCCTGGACTCACTATGTAGACCAGGCTGGACTCAAACTCACAGAGATCCATCCACCTGCCTCTGCCTCCTGAGTGCTGGGATTAAAGACATGTTGCTACCACACCCAACCTCAGCCTCAGGAAGTGATTTTTTAAATTCTGGATGGATACTCTTGTAGACAGATGGGTAAAGGGAGTTCCTTAGTCTATGCTGGCCACATTTTAACCCATGTTTTTATATAGATGCCTAATGACGATACCACACCGTGTGCTATCTCCACGGCCATGCAGCCATCTCCAAATTTTGTTAAGTAGGAAGACTGATTAGTCTCTCTCCTGCTCAGTTCCTCTCACCTTTCCCCCAGTTTATCTCATATAGAAACTGCTCACCATCCAATTCCTGATCTGGTTCCACCAGTCTTCCTTGCCTCACACTGTCTTAGCACACAGCCTAATTTTTGTGTGTGTGGGGAGAGTTGGAGTTCTGTTTTGTTATAGACAGAGTTTCTCTGTGTAGCCCTGGCTGGGATTAAAGGTGTGTGCCACACACACTCCCAGCCCCTCTCCCCACCTACTCTGGCTACCCACAGCCTTTTTATATCACTCTACACATCAAGCCCATGCCTAGCACAGGGCCTTGGTTCTACGTGGAAAGCAGACATCCCTATGGTTCACATCCTCACCACACTCAGACCTCGCAGAGGCCTTTCCTGACTACTGTGTCATTTTCTGGTCTTCTCTGCTGGTCCTTGTTTTACCCCCTAGGGTATGCATGCACCACCATGCCCAGTTTATGTTATGCTGGATGTGGAACCCAGGGCTTAGTGCATGCTAGGCAATCTCACTCTACCAACTGAGCTATATTCCCAGCCCCAGCACATGCTTTTTGTTATGCAGCTTCTCTGGGTGTGGTAGCTCTGGGAGTAGGGCAGTGAATGAAACAGTAATGATCACTGCTTTTGACCCGAAATCACTGCATGCCCTATGGACTTGTCTTTTCTGCCTGAACAAATAGTACGTGAGAACAGGAACTTTCCTGCTTTAACTTTCATTGGATTGCCTGGCACCTGCCATCACCAGCCTGTCAGATGGATGGGCAGGTATCTGCACCTGACCAGGAACCTACTGTGATCATAGGAACAGACAGTATTGTGTGATTCCCTTCCTGCCCAAAAGGGGAGATGGGGCTAACAATGTTCCAGGTGCCTTGGCCTGTGGAGAGGTGCTTGGGTACTGAGGACTTCAGGACCACTTCAAAAGCCATTGAGCTTCATGATCTCTCTTTTCTGCCAGTGCTCTGCCTCAGTCTCTGAATGTGGGCCATCAAAGGTGGGAGAAAGGATGCCTATAGTACAAGGGAAACCAAAATCCAAGGTAAGTGGTCACACTCCCACCTCCATTCCCCACCCCCACTCTGGAAGAGTCTATCTGTCTTATAAGAAGTGAATATCTTCTTTCTGGAGGTTTCCTGCCTATAAGGAGACTGATATGTGACACCTGATGTTCTCCCATGCCCACTCTTTTCAGTGTTCACATGACCATTCACAGTCCATTCACATTTGTAGGGGCTCTGCAGTACTCAGAGATGCCCTCCCCAAAAGACTATGAGAGTTCTGTAGTTTCTTTTTGTGCCAGATCAGTCCATTTGTATCACTTTGTTTTTCCTTAAAACCAATTCTCACATGAAGAGGTTTGCCTGGTTAAGATGTAAGATAAGGAATATAGTTTAGAAATGGAAAAGTGAGGTTCACCAGCCTTATGGCTAACCTGCTTCTCCTGGAAGATGATCAGATGAGTGTCACAACAACTCAAGGGCAGTTTCTTAGAAGAAACACATTTTCTTAGTCTGGGGATATTGTTCAGTTACTCCACTGCTTGCTTAAGATTGAAACCTGAGTTCAGTCCCCTAAGCCCCATAAACTGTGTTGGTAAAGGATGCTTATGACCTCATCATGTAGGAGATAGAGACAGGAAGACTGGAGAGGTCAAGGTCATCTTTGGCTACATCAAGAGTTCTCTGCCAGCCTTGGATACACAAGGTCCTGTTTTAAACTAACAAAATACATTTCATCAGTTAAATGTATTTGTTCTCTCTTGCTGCCCAAAAAACTGTATGTCAGCATGCATTTCCTGTTACTTCTGACTTGGTAAGGATTCAGCCACAACATGGTTCAGTTGGGTCCTTAGCTTGGGTTTCCCAGGACCAAAATCAAATTGTTGATTCGCTATATTTTCATTAGAGGCTTAGGTCCTCTTCCAGGTCTGTTCGTTATTAACGAATTTCAGTTTGTTTTCACATTTTGTACATGTGCTCCCTTTCCCCATTTTCATGGGAGCAACACCAATAGTCAAGTAACCCAGAGCAAGACCTAGGTACTGTATGTAAGTTAAGTTTTCCTGGAGCTGAGGAAGATGGCAGTAAAGTGCTTGCCACGCAAGCAGGAGGATCAGGTTAGGATCCCATTTTTAAAAAGCTGGGTGCTGGCCAGTGAGAAGATCAACAGGTAAAGGTACCAACCACCAAGTCTGACCACATGATGTTGATTGTGGAAGAAGAAAATCAGCTTATTCTCCAAGTTGTCCTCTGACGTCCACTCTGCACCATGGCACATGCTCCCTACCTCCCCACATACAAACATAAATAGGTAAATAAGTGTTCAAAAAGTCTAGGTTCAATAATATACACCTGTAAGCTCTCTTCTGGGGAGGTGGAGAGGGGAGATCCCTTGATCCCTTGATCTCACTGTCTGACCAGTCTTTTGGAATTGGTGAGTTCCAGACTCAGTGAGAGACCCTGTATCAAAGAACAAGGCGCAGGACAGTTGAGGAATTTACTGATTGTCAAACCTCTGTCCTTCATGTGCATTAGCGTACATTTACATTACACATATACATACCCAAATGAACACACACACAACATATTTCTGTGTTGTGATGAACCATGGATAAACTGATTGATGAACAGTTTTTAGTTTGAAAGGAGCCAGACTGCATGATTGAATCCCAGCTCTGTTATTTAGGAATTGTGTGAACTGCAATAATTTACCGTTTTAGTTCTTAGTTTTCTCAGGGTTACATATCACTACAGTCCTCTTGTCAGTGTCTTACTACTATTAAGGCTGGGTACTGAGTGAACCGGTATAGTTAGGTCCTTCGAGAAAAATGCCTTGACACTATAACCAGTAAGTCCAGATTGCTGTTTTTTTTTTTTAAATGAAGCATCATCTTTAATAACAGATGTATTATCTTATTACACTGTTATGTTATTTGAATAACTCCACTCTTTTGGTCTCAGAACCCCTGTCACTTTACCTCTCCCAAAGTCACCGTTTTCTCCAGCTATGCAGAAAGAACTTTTGAAGCTCATGATTGAATAGACTTGTAATTTTTTTAATTTCAGGCACCAGTGACTTTCGGGGACTTAGCCATCTACTTCTCTCAAGAGGAATGGGAATGGCTGAGTCCCATTCAGAAGGATTTATACAGAGATGTCATGTTGGAGAATTATCAGAATCTGGTCTCACTTGGTAAGGTGTCCTGTGTATGTCTGTGTGTCTATGTGTCTGTGTGTGTGTCATAATCTAGAACCAATTTATAAAGGGCATATATCAGTAAGGGTCTATTCAGGAAAAGGGAAGACACTTAAGTTGTGTGCATTTTTAAAATTGGGGTTTTGTGCGTGTGTGTGTGTGTCTGTTTCTAAATTACACAGTCTTTTTGTTTGTTTGTTTGTTTATTTGTTTTTATTGTAGTCACAGAGTTAGACATCAGTTACTATGATCAATTTTGGAAAATTTTCATTACTCTCCAAAGAAACCCTGTGATCAAGAGCAATTCATTTCCCATGTCTCTCCATCCTCTGAGTGGGCAGTCCCTACCCCTTGTTCTCTCTCTTTGGACTTGCTAATCTGAGTCTTATATAGAAATGGAATTATAACTGTATGGCCTTTTCTCACTTAGGATAATGTTTTGAGGTTCATCCTTGTTGCATCACATATCAGTACTTTATTCTGATTTATTGTTGAATGATTACATTGTATAGCTAAACTTCATTTCATTTATCTTTCATTAACCAGTGGGTATTTATGTTGTTCTACTTTTAATAAATTACTTCTGTAAACATTCATGAACAGGTTTTTGAGGTGTCTGTTTTTATTTCTCTTGGTTATATATTTATAAATAAAATTGGTAGGTTATTTAGAAAGTACTTTTATGATTCATATATTTTATTGTATGTGTATGAGTGTTTTGCCTGCATGTATGTATATGCACTTTGTGTATGCCTGGTGTCTATGGAAGCCAGAAGAAGGTATTAGATCCCATGGAACTCGAGTCACCAGCAGTTGTGAGTCACCACTGGGTGCTAGGGACCAAGTCCAGGCCTTCTGCAAGAACAGCCATTGCTCCTAACCTCTAAGTCATCGCCTCAGCATCCCCCCGCCCTATGTCACTGAGAAGCTTATAGAGATGCAGCTACCATCTCAAAGGCTATGGAGAGAATGGGGAGTTTGATAACTTTTTTAAGACTGGGAGGAAGAACCCACAAAGCTAGAATTCAGATTTCTGAGACAGAAGAAGGTGTACTGTCTGGTTTGTTTATATGAGTTGAGTTTGTTGAATGGAGGGGTGGGTTTAAAAGAAAACTGGAAATTGAAATAGAACCCCAACTGGCAAAGCTGGCAAAGGAGACATTTAGATTGCAGAGCTTAAGGCCATGTGAGATTAAATTCTTTGCCTTTGTAAATCCTCAGTGGGTCTAAGCTACTGTGTGTGTGTGTGTGTGTGTGTGTGTGTGTGTGTGTGTGTAACAATTATAGTTATTTTAACATATAGTAATGTATACATTACTTGCTTTTTACTTAATACACATACTTTCACTAGCCTCAGAACCTTGAATGGAGGTCCAACATACCAGTGGATCATGGAATGATGGTAATTTAGAGCTGAAAAAAAGCATCTGACCCTATGTTCAGAAACCTAATTTATTTTATAGGTAAACAACACTACTGTATATAACTTCGTTTTCATTTTTTCTGTGTTAAAAAATTTTAAACCAACTCTCATATTTCACCATTCAGCCAAGAATAGTCTGGCATCAGAGGAAAGAGGTTATCCCAACAGTAAACAGTTCTTACTTGAATACCTGAATATCTGGAAAACATTGCAATCCTGACACTGCCTACCTGGGTCAGTGTGAAATCCACAGATAGAGGGCTCAGTGTCACAAGACCATCCCTACCTCAGATACCATTCACAAATTCAGGGAGTTTCCAACTAACTGTAGGTTGGGGGGACCCTAAAACTGCCCATCTTCCAGGTTTGAGAGAACTCAGGTATGTGTTTAAGTTTACTAGTTTAGCATAAAAGACACTGTAGAGGCTGCAGATGATGAGATATGTCAAGAGATTCTGGGGAAAGAGTGGAGTATCTGCATGCCCTAAGAATGCTACTCCCTACCTGTTCAAGCAACCTCGATGTTCTCTGAACCCTTCCTGTGGGCTTATAAAAGCTTCATCCTATTGGTTTGATTGATCATTCTCTAGTGTCTTACAAGCTCTCTTGTGAAGTTAGGGGACAGGACGAAGGCCAAAGCTCCAATCACTGTTAATTTCTCTGTGTAATCCTTAGGCACCCATGTGCTCTTGCTATCTCATTAGCATATGGAAAACACCACTTTATGACCTTTGTGCCAGGAATCATGAATCTAACATTTCTCAGAAATAATCATGTCCTCAGAACATTGGTGGCACGCACCTTTAATCCCAGCACTCGGGAGGCAGAGGCAGGCCCATCTCTTTGAGTTCAAGACCAGCCTGGTCTACAGAGTGAGTTCCAGGACAGCCAGGGTTATACAGTGAAACCCTGTCTTGAACTGCCCCCTCCAAAAAAGAAAAAAAAAAAAGAAAAATCACCATGTCTACTCTCATTCCTATCCTACTTCCATTCTGCAGCTGCCCCTCACATTCTGTGTATTCCCACTGTGATGATAAACCCATAATTTATTAACACTAGCTTGGCTGATTTCAGTGGTGTCTCATATAATGATTGGTTCCCATATTTGTCCCATGTGCAGGTCTTGCCTCCCGGAGACCAAATATCATCACCTTGTTGGAGAAAGGTAAAGCACCATGTGTGGCCGAGCCATCAAGATGGCGCCGAGGCCCTGGTGAGTGACTGAGAACCAAGGCCTAAGTCTTACTATTCAAGCTGTGAAAGACACCAAAGGAGTATATACTCTGGGCTATTGGTAAACAACAGAAATTTATCTTACACAATCTTAAGAGTTGGAAATCCTAAGAGGAAGACTCTAGAAGATATAGTATGTAGTGAAGACCCACTTCCAGATTCATAGATAGTGCCTTGACGTTGGGTAGGAGGGTTGAGGGAGCACTAATCTTAGCCAGAAGACTCCAACCCTAAATCCTGTTTGAGTCCCAAGAGCCCTCACCATGTATGCTAGTACTCCATGAAATATTATAAAAGTCAGATATTTCCTGTGGTTGAGGAAGTCCTTTAAAGGTTGCTCTGGGGAAAAGGCTCCTATGGTCTCCTCCCAGCCATGCATCTCCTGTCTCAGGGTGTCTTCATATAAGTGTTCTCTCTCTCTCTCCTTTCTCACTCCTTCCTTCTCCCTCCTTCAGTGTTCTCTTCCTGTCTTTTTCTCACTTTAAAAGAAGCTCCTTGGCTAGATGAGGTGGTCCACACCTTTAATCCCAGCACTCAGAAAGGCAGAGGCAGGTGGATCTCTGTGAGTTTGAGACCAGTCTGGTCTACAAAGCAAACCCAAAACAGCCAAGGCTATATAGAAAAATCCTGTCTCAACAAACAAATACATCAATAAATAAAAGAAGCTCCTCTCCAGGTTTTTTTTAAGGCTCTCCTTCCCTTTAAGACCCCAGATCACATTTGACTCTTCCATACATTAAACCTTTTATTATCCAATACTCTCCTTCATGCCTCAAGGCCTGATCTTGGTCTCTCAACCTTTCCTACTAATAAACCTCAGTTCATAGTGGGCATTTAAGTTCCAGCTTCATTTCCTGAAACAATAGTATCTGCTTCATATTTGTATTAAACCATCAGGAGGAGGCTTTCTCTTTGAGATGTTACTTGAGAGCTCCTTACTACACTTGACAAAGCCTCACACCTGAACAGGTCAGTTCTCAGTATATGTCCTTAGGGTGAGAATAACCAACATTTAGTCTGTACTTGGTGTCATGTGTGCTTTGAGGCACAGGTTCATCCCAGCAATGCTGTAGAAGGTGGAAATAGTACTGTTGCTTTAGCGATGAATGGGGCACTGCTGTCCAAAGAATCCCAGTCACTTGGCAGACCCAGAACCGGAAGTCAGTCTGCCTTTGTATCAAGAAGCTCGGGTCTTTACTCTCCTTCCGTCTAACACCCTATGACTGTTTTCTTATTTCCCATCAGAAAAGGTATCAGCTGACCTCTGCGATGACAATACTCATTGTGATAATGCTCTTACATGCATGATGTCATCCCTTAAGAAGTACTCATCTCTTCTGTAACTTTTTTTTGGCTCCCTTCAGTGACTTGTTCCCTTTGTGGATAAATTCCTCTTTGGTTGTTCCAGTTAAACATCACTTATTTTGAATCTTTTGTTTGTTTGTTTTGTTTTTCAAGACAGAGTTTCTCTCTGTAGCCTGGACTCACTTTGTAGACCAGGCTTGCCTTGAACTCATAGAGATCTGCCTGCCTCTGCCTCCCTGAATGTTGGGATTACAGACACAGGACACTGCACCTGGCCTAATTTGAGTCTTTAAAGGAGCACTCATTGACTTTTTCTGTAGATCATCATACCAGGAGCTAGGTATGAGCTATAAACAAAGGCCACTGATGAGCAACCTTCAGTGACTGCCAACTTCTAAGTGTGTGTCACTTTCCAGTCACTGACAAATACAAGTGTAAATACAGCATAAAAAGACAAAGAAGTATATTTTGGTTTGTGGTTTCAGAGAATTCATTCCAGTGTTGACTGGGACCATTGTGTTTAGAAATGTAGAGCAAGGACAACACAACATCATGGTAGCTAAAAAGAGGAGAGAACAGGACAGGGCTGTGGATGAGGGATATCTTTTCCAGGCACATCTCTAATGACCTACTTCCTCCATCTAGATCCAACTTCTTGCTTTCCACCACTTCTCAATAAGGAATCCATCAAGAGATTAATCTGCTGGGCATTGGTGGCGCCCACCTTTAATCCCAGCACTGGGAGGCAGAAGCAAATGGATCTCTGTGAGTTCAAGGTCATCCTGGGCTACACAGAGAAACTGTCTCAAAAAAAATCAGAGAGAGAGAGATAGGAGATGTCAGCACAATGAAAATGGAAGGTTCCATTTTCATCTTGACATGAGAAGAAATGTTTCGTTTGTTTTTTTTGTTTGTTTGTTTGTTTTGCTTTGTTTTTGTTTTTGTTTTTTCTGAAGGGCTTGGGGACAGCTCAGTGGCAGAACACTTGCCTAGAGCCTGGGCTCAATCAACAGTGCCTATGAAAATAAAAATTGTCTCATTAAATTGATGACAACCAGTTAATTGAGTTCTTGCTGTGTCCAGGTTCTTTGCTAAGGCCTGTAAGTTAATTTCTCACTTACTCTCTCCAGTACTTGTGGAAATCTCTGTTGTTCCTATTTGAGAGGATTACAACACAGGTTAAATAACTTGCTTAGATCTGTTGAGGAACCAAGGGGTGAGAATTGGAGCCCTGGCGGTTTGAATTTTGACTTTAAATATAGATCTAAAAGGCCAATGTGTTGTTATACAGCTTTAGTCCCAACACTCAGGAGGCTAATGCAGGTGGATCTGAGTTTGAGAACACACTTTTGAGTTCAGGCTAACCAGAGTTACATGGTGAGACTCTGTCTCAAAAAGACAAAATAAAACAAAAAAACCCTCAAAACTAAAACAAAAACTTTTTCCCATTCTATAAAGAAGCATATTTTATTTCTTATTTTCTGTTTGATTATAGAAAGTTGGGATTTTTAAAACTTTTTTCTCTTTTTCCATTTTTTCTCTCTCTGTCTGCCTACCTCTCTGTCTGTCTTTCTCTTTGTGTGTGTATTGCACACACATGTGCATGCATTGTACATGTACACTCATGCATGTTTGCATGTGTGTAGGCATGTGTGTAGGTGCATTTGGCGACCTGAGGTTAGAGTCAAGAATCATCCTCCATCAATCTTCCAGAGTCTGTCAATTAGACCTAAATCCACAGCATTATAGCTAGTCTTGCTAGCCAGACTGCCGAGAGATCACCTATCTACAAACCTGAGGCTGGAATTACAGACAGGCCACAGTGACAACCTATAATTTACTTGGATTCTGGGAATCCAAATTCTGTTTCTTAAGATTATACGGCAAGTGTTTTAACCACTGAGTCATGTCTCCAGCATAAGGTTTTGTTTCTTAACTCTGTGTGTGCATTCATGAGAGTGTCTTGGTGGATAGGCATATGGATGCCTTGTGAACATCAGATGACAATGCATGGGATTTGATTCTCTCTTTCCCGAAATCAAGCTAAGGTCCTCAGACTTAGAAGCAAGTTCCTTTACTAGCTGTGCTATCTCTAAGGTATTTTCACATGGTTGAACACATTGACCCTATCTCGTAATTTCTCTTGTTCTGTGTACACATTCATCTGCCTTCTAGAATTTTGAATACATCCTGCTTTATTTTAGTTTGTTTTTTTAATGCTTTTATTATTTGTGTGTGTTTTATGTTCTATTGTATGGGCATGTGCATGCCACAGTGTTTGTATGGAGGTCAGAGGACAACGTTGAGGAAATGGGTCTCTCCTTCCAAGTTTGTGTAGGTTTCAGGGATGTAACTCAGGCCTTCAGGCTTGTATGACATCACTGGGATTAACGTTAGCATATGCTGTGGTTTAGATTCCCATCTTGGAAACAGGGAGATGAACTGAAGGAATATTCAATACAAGAAAAGGAGAGGTCATCCGTAAATGAAGACACAAAGAAAAAGATAAGTGTCTATTGAAACATCTTACTGATTAAGAAAGCTTACTGTCCTTCCAGAGGAGCTGGGTTTGGGTCTCAGCACCTTCATTGGGTGGGCACCCTTAACTCTGGCTCCAGGAGATCCAACATGCCTCTTCATGTGCCTACACTTATACAAACATGCCCACACACAGACACACACACATATACATAAAAAACAAAAACTTAAAGGAAAACCAATAGGATTGGAACCAGGAAGGAGTCTAGGGAAAATTCCAGAAAACTTGTGTTTATTTTTGTTGTTGTTATTGTTGATTTTTTTTCCGAGATGGTTTCTCTGTGTAGCCTTTGCTGTCCCGGACTTGCTTTGTATACTAGGCTGGCCTCCAACTCACAGAGATCCGCCTGCCTCTGCCTCCCTCAGTGCTGAAATTACAGGTGTGCACCACTTTGCCTCGCTTGTTTTTTATTGATGCCTATGGATAGAGAGGAGACAGCTGTGCCCATAGGCAAAAGGCAGTTTATAAAGGTACAAGGGGGAAACCACGTGTTAGGATGAGGTGTTTAAATTTGATTGGGAATGTTAGTTAAAATAGCCAAAAGGGCCTTTTGATTGCTGGACTTCAAAATGTTGATAGCTGGACCTTGGTAGCCTCAGGAAGAGGAAATTGTTATGGGGTCCACTTAAATCCAATATAACTTAAACTCCAGGACAATGCAGGTGACAAAATTATTGTACTCAGGCTGCTACTGATCAATCAAGGCTGTAAGACAGACTCAGGAGCTGAACTATGACCCTGAAGGAACATTGTACAGCATATTTTAAATACACCGTAAAGAAAGGGGGAGCAGGGTAGCCTGTAGCATTGTCCAATCATATTTTGACATAAGGATTGAGCAAGGAAGTTTCCATCAGTCAGGATAGGAGTAGGCTCCTGGGCCTGGGAACATGAACTTAACTGACTTTGCCAGCAAGATGGTGAAGTTGTCCTTGAAATGGCTGGACTCAGACAACTGTCTCCTTACAACAGAAGCTGTTCAACTATTGGGAAATCCCCAGCTCTCTTAGGACCTTGGATTTGGTTTCTCTCTATGATTAAATGGAGTCCTGAAAACAAAATGACAGTACTTAGAATAAATTTCTTTTGCTTGCTTCCAACATAAGGGGCCAAATAAGGAAACAGACCTTAATGGCTAGCTGTAGGCATGTAATCTAACGGTTTACAAGAAATAGGGAATGAGGGAAGGGCCAAAGCCATGTTTGCCATGTTCAGGCTGGCTATAACCCTTCATCCATAATTTTGGGTATGTTTATTTTATACTCACATAGCATATTCCACATCATACCAGCCACATTTTAGGTACCCAATCGTACATATGACTAATTGCTACAATGATGGATAGCATAGTTCTAAAGTATATGCTGTGTTGATTGTGGCCCAATAAACTAAGGTCGATAGTCAATCTGCTTTGTAAGTACTTTATTATTTAGGAAAAAATTCTTTTAAAGATACTTTTTAAAAAATTTTTGAGATAGTGTTTTGTTCTGTTCATTTGCAGCTCACCATATATGCTGAGCTGACTTTGAATTCAGGATCTTCCTGCCTCAGCCTCCTAATTGCTGGGATTACAGATATAACACCAACCACATTTATCAGCACAAGTAATTATTTTGAGCCATTTTGGACCAATGTGCTCTGCTCCATTTTGACCATTTTACTAAATAATAGATTCATTCTCTTTAGCTTAATATGTTACTTTGTTTTCTTAGAATTTCACCCCATTTCTCTAAGCTTAAAGTTTTTATAGTTTTAAATGTCTGCTCAGTCTTAATTGTTAGTGTATTTGTGGTTTTAAGGATTTGATATTCAAGAATATGCTTTTAGAATTTATAACTTCTCAGCGGTGATCACTCAGTTTGAAAGTATAATCCAGCCAAGCAGATGTCTTTAATCTCAGTACCCATGAGGCAGAGGCCAATGGATCTCTGTGAGTTCTAGACCAGCCTGGATTACAGAGCAAGTTTCAGGACAACCAGGGATACACTGAGAAACCCTGTCATGAAAAAGAAAGAAATATAGTAAGCTTATTCTTAAAAAAAAAAAAATAGAGTGCAATCTGTTTTTTCTACAAATTTACAAAGTTTGATGTCAACATAATCTAGTTTTAGATGATTTTCATCACACAGGTAATATCTCTCTTACCATTTACAGTTAATTTCTATTTCCACTTTATTCTCAAGTAACACTTAACATTTCCATGGAAATATTCCTCCTTTTATGGACATTTCATATAGTAAAATGTAATTAACTAATGAACAATCTATGGAGTTAAATGTGGCATATGGCATAAAATATATCACATACATAAAAACTTGATTTATTCACTTTCAAACTCAAAACTTTCCTGAATTTCATTTACAACATTTCTGGAAAGCCCTTTCTACAGTTGCTGTGATTAAACACCCAGAAAAAAAGGAACTTAAAGGAAAAAGGATTTATTGGTTCATAATTCTAGGTTATACTCCATTGAGGGAAAGTTAAGGCAGCAGGAACTTGAAGCAACCCACTTTATCTAGTTAAGAGCAGAGAAATGAATTAATATATGCATTGCTCAGCTGGATTTCTCATTTTTATTTGCTCTGGAACCCCAAGCCCAGGTAATGGTGCAGCCGACCATGGATTAAGGTAGTTAGGACATTCTCAGAGACCCTCCTTCCTAGATGATTCTGGATTTTGTCACATTGATGATTAAAGTAATTATCACAAGATCTTAGTATAGTAATGGAGACTATATAGTAAGACATTGTTCTTGTTAGCATGAGTTGTTATAATCACTAATTTTAATGGCTCCCTTTTTATTATACAAGCTTTATTTCTTCAGCACAGAAGAACTAATTCTGTCTTTCAGAATCAGGATCTAAATGTGATACCAAGAAGTTACCTTCAAATCAGTGTAACAAATCTGGGCAAAGCATCTGTAAGAAACCAGTTTCTTCACAACAAAATGTTCCCACAGAGAAAACAAAACGTGACAAAACTTCATTCCCAGGAAAACCCAAGAAAGAACATTCAGACAAGAAGTCTTTAAAGTGTAATGATTGTGGGAAAACCTTTTTTCGGCGTTTATCCCTTAAACTTCATCAAGACTTTCACACTGGAGAGAGGTCTTATGAATGCAGTAATTGTGGACAAGTTTTCAGGCAGATCTTATCCCTCATCCTTCATCAGAACATGCACAATCGGAATAAAAACTATCAATGTGATAAATGTGGGGAAATTTTTAATAAAAAATTAACTCTTATGATACACAGCAGAATTCATAATAGAAAGGAAAATTTTTACAACGGGAAGGCCTCAGGTTCATGCACACCTCTCAGTGTACACCATAATAATCACATTGTTGAGAGTATCTACCAGTGCAGAAAATGTGGAAAAGCCTTCAGTCGGATGTCATCCCTTTTGCTTCATAAGAGAATTCACAGTAGAAAGAAAATACAAAAATACAATAAATATGGGAGTGGCTTCAAAAAGAAGCAAGTCCTTGTACATCAAAGAATTTGTATTGGAAAGAAAACTCATGAAAGTAAGAAGGCCTTAATTCAGAGTCTCAGGAAGAGAACTCACCATTTAGAAAATCCTTTTACGTGTAGGAAATGTGGGAAGTCCTTTAGTAGGGTCTCATCCTTAATGCTTCATCAGAGAATTCACACTTCAGGGAAACGCTACAAATGTGATAAATGTCAGAAAGACTTTAGACGTCCTTCGACCCTTATTCTGCACTTAAGAACTCATAATGGGGAAAAGCAGTATAAGTGTAATAAATGTGAGAAAGTCTGGAGTCGGCATTCATCCCTTATTCAACACCAGAAAATTCATAAAAGGAAAAAGAAACTCATTGCATGCAAAGAATGTGGAAAGATGTTTGGTGGAATTAAAAACCTTAAAGTACATCTGAACATTCATTCAGAAGAAAAACCTTTCAAGTGTGATAAATGTAGTAAAGTTTTTGGTCGCCAGTCATTTCTTACTGAACATCAAAGAATTCATACTGGAGAAAAGCCTTATCAGTGTGAAGAATGTGGGAAAGCATTCAGTCATCGGATATCTCTTACCCGACATAAGAGAATTCACAGCGAAGACAGACCTTATGAATGTGAGCAGTGTGGGAAAGCCTTCAGCCAGGGTGCTCATCTTGTGCAGCATGAAAGAATTCACACTGGAGAGAAGCCTTATGCATGCAAAACATGTAAAAAGTCCTTTACTCAGCGCATATCCCTCATTCTACATGAGAGAAGTCATACTGGGGAGAAACCCTATGAATGTAATGAATGTGGGAAAGCATTCAGTAGTGGCTCGGACCTTATTCGACATCAGAGAAGTCATTCTTCAGAGAAACCATATGAATGTAGCACATGTGGTAAGGCATATAGTCGGAGCTCATCTCTGATTCGACATCAGAGCACACATTCAGAGGAAAAATCCTAAAGTTGTTGCTAAATCTGCCAAAACTAAAAAGGATATCAAAGAAGTGTTCATGGAGATTGTGTGGAAGTGTTCTTGACGGATCTGTGTCCCAATAAACTTGTTATTAGTTGAAACATTTGAAACAAATATATGTTTAATATATCTAACCTACCAGATGTGATTGTTTAGCCGCACAGTCTAATGTGGAGTCCCAATTGCTCACTTTCCTGATTGTGTGGCTTCTTTGAAGCTATGACCTGATCCTGCTGCCTAGCATCTTGTGAGTTATCATACTGCATATTATTAGCCTAGGGAAAGATCACAATTTGACATAATTTTTAACTGAATGGATATCACTTCTTCACCATCATAATGCTGAAAAATAGTAAATCAGAAATCATTAATTGGAGAAACTATCTGTCCATAACCTATTTTGTATATATGGGGCCATTTTATGGTATTTTTCCTTTGAAAGCTAAAGAACAAAAGTAGTTGATGGATTTTGAACTGAAGATCTGAAATCAGCTGAGGTAGGATGAGAATACTGGATCAGGGTTTGTGAGTAAAGGTGCTTTTCAGTTGGCATTTCCAGTGTAGCTTTGAGGACATTTCACTGGATACATGAAATGAAATGGAACTGCAAAGTCTGTTTCTCTGGATTATGCTTTGAGCCTGAGTTGAGGTCCCAGGAAAATAGTGTGGAGTCTAACAGACCAAACAGAAAACAGGGTGCTTCTTTCTCCTGACAGATATGTGTTGCAGTAAGAAAAAAAAAGGAATGAGCTTTAGGTTGTTAAAAATGGTATTTACAGGGGGTGTGGAGCAGTAGTTAATACCACATTGCCTCCATGCATATGAAGATACACTGAAAATTTAGTATGACTCTGACAGGCTGGGGATTGCTCAGGGTATACTAAAGAGTGAGGAACATCAGAGCAGGAGGATGTTATTTTTTTACTTTTTTATTTGAAAATAAATTGTCTATATTTATATAAGTAAACAGTGTTTCCATACAGTAATGCTAGTTGGCATACAAAAAGTAACTATTGAGATATGTGTTTGTGATTTTATGTTCTGAATATTTGTGTCACCCCCAAACTCAAATGTTGAAGCCCTAAACTCTCAATGTGATATTTAGAAATGAGATTACTGAGGTCATGTTGTGGGTGGGCCTTTTTGTTATGTTTATTGATCAAAGACACCAAAGGGCTTGATCTGTTTCTGTCTCATGTGAGAACACAGGGAGACATCTGCAAACCAAGAAAAAGCCCTCACCAAACCTGACCAGTTTGAAACCCTGACCTTGGAGTTCCAGCCCATGGAGGAACTATGAGAATTTAATTTCTCTTAAGTCAGCCTGTGATACAGTGTCATGGCAGCTCAAACTGGTTAATACATGGAAAAACTCAGTTAAGTACTAGATGTTTTCCTATGGGCTGTCCAGCACATTCAATGTATTTTTCTGTCCTTCTTTCCAGCTTGTGCAAGTTATAAAAGAAATGAAGAATGAAGTCTGAGTTCTTTTCTGTGATTAAAGTATATACAATCAGGCTCTTTTTACGAGTTTTCCTTCTGCAAATCCTATTTAGGAGAATATCTGTTTCATTTCTTCTTGTTTTGTTGTTTTTTGTTTGTTTTGGGGTGTTGTTTTGTTTGTTTGTTTTTCAAGACAAGGCTTCTCTGTGTATCCCTGTCCTAGAATTCCATCTGCAGACAAGGCTAGGCTTGAACTCACAAAGATCTACCTGCTTCTGCTTCCTGGGTGCTGGGATTAAAGATAAGTGCTACCTATTTCTTTTAAGAAACGTTTATATTATTTGATCACATGGTTCTAATTTTGACCACAAATGTTGTAGTTTCAGTCAGTATAAAATGTCCACTATAGATTCATCATCCTCAGCTGGCAGGAGGCTCTGGGAATTTTAGGTGAGGCCTTACTGAAGGAACTATGGCATGGGGATGTTTTGGGGGGCTGAGTCTTGTCCCATACTCTAAGAACTATTTTTGGTGGGGGGGCTGGGTGCAGTGGCACGTGCCTGTAATCCCAGCACTCAGGGAAGCAGAGGCAGGCGGATCTTACCTGGTTTACAAACTCAGTCCAGGACATCCAAGGCTACACAGAAAAACCCTGTCTTGAAAAACAAAAACAAACAAACAAAACACCCTTTTAAAAAAAGAATTTAAAGTTTTATTTTATATGGATGAATATATGGGCGCAAATGGCAGAGACCCACAGCTAAACATTAGGTGGAGCTTGAGGATCCCCACTTTTAGAAAATGGTGAGGATGGATTGTAGGAGCCAGAGGAGTTGACAGGAGAACATGGCCCATAGAATCAACTAAGTGGGGCTCATAAGGGCTCATAGAGACTGAAGTGGCAATCAAGGAGCTTGCGTAGATCCACGCTAGGCCCTCTGCGACTATGTTGTGGCTGTTTAGCTTGGGGTTTTTGTGGGACTCCTAACAGTGAGAGTTGGAATATCTCTGACTCTTTTTCCTGCTCTTGAGATTCTTGTTCTCCTACTGGGTTACCTTGCCCAGCCCCTGATATGAGTGTGTCTAGTCCTATTGCATCTTGTTAGGCCATATTCGGTTGATATCCCTGAGAGGCCTGCTCATTTCTGAAGGGAAACAGGAGCAGTGTATCTAGAGAGAAGGGATGTGGGAGGGTGGGGGAGGCATGACTGGGAGGAGTGGAGGGAGGTGGAAGCTTCAGTCAGGTTGTAATGTATGAGAGAAGAATAAATAAAAAAATTAAAAGGTTTAAAATATTTTATGTGTATGAAAGTTTTGCCTGCACATATGCCTGGTGCTCAGAGGCCAGTAGAAGGAATCAGATTCCCTGAACTGGAGTTATGGTTGTAATTCACCATGTGGGTTCTAGAAATTAAACCTCTGCAATTAATAAGTGCTCCAATCTGCTGAGCCATTTCTCCTTCCCCCCTCCTCTTTTAAGTCAACCAGTCTGTAGTATCTTTTTATGACAGCTCACGATGACTCATACATTGGAGAGCTTTTACCAGAACCTTCTCTATTCCTCCTTTTTCCCATCTCTTTTCTGATTACCAGGTGAGAGCTCTGCCCTGCCTGCTCTGCTCACCCTTCTATGAAGGACTAAAACCAAAATAAATTGTACCTTGTTTTGCTCAAGGATTTTGTTTCAGCAATAAAGTGTCGAATACAAGTAAAGAACAAATGAACAAAACTTAGAGAAGTTAAACTCAGAAGCAAGGTAAAGGTAGCTGACATGATGTTGAAATGTTGAATTTTTGATATGTAAAATAAAATCACTGCAACAAATGGATGAAGAATAGCACAGAGAAGACTCAAAGAAAGGCAGGCTTTTCTCTTGCCCTTTCTATACCCCTCACCACTGCTCAAATCTTTATGCTTTGTTATGTCCTCTTGCATCTGCCGAGAAGCTCCAGATCAACAGTATCCCTTGGAAGATGTCATCTGGGATGTGGCTCACTAGTAGACAACATGTATTCTAGTTTGCTGTTTGCTGTGATAAAACACTGACTAAAAACAACTCAGGAAGGAAGACTTTTTTTAGCTTACACTCCTGGGGCACAGTCCATCACTGAGAAGTCAGGGTAGGAGCTTGAAAGGCAGAAACTGTGGCGGAATTCTGTTTCCTGGCTGGTTCTCAGGCTCATGCTTAGCTAGGTACCACATATACCTTAGGACAACCTGCCTAGAGAATGGTGGTACCCACAGACCCCAATTTACAATCAAGACAAACCCCCACAGACATGCCCAAGGTTTGATTTGGGCAATTCCTCAATTGAGACTCCTCAAATGACTCTGATGGACCTGAGTTCAATCCCTTGGACCCACATGGTGAAAAGAGATAACCAATTCCTTCAGGTTGTCCTCATACACTTGTGTGCACACACAAGCATGCACACACACACACACACACACACACACTAAAATGAACTCTTTTAAAAAGTATATAAGATTGAACTACCAGCAATACACCTTAAATGCATCAATCAAATGTAAAATGGTGTGTGTGTGTGTGTGTGTGTGTGTGTCTGTGTGTGTGTGTGTCTGTGTGTTGTGTGTTAGGAGGTATAGTGGTATAAGCACTCAAAAAGCTGAAACTAAGGACTAAGGGATAAAAATTATTATAGAGTAATTGCCTAGCATGTGGTGAGGCCCTGGGTTCAATTCCTAATGGAAAAAAAAAGTTATAATAAAGTGGTCAGTTCCAAGAACACATAATCTCAAATGGACATAAACTGAGTTATAGAGGTGCAAGTTAAATAAAGTTAAGGGGCCAATAGAAGGAAAAAAAAGAGATAGATCTGAAGCATGTAAGCACTGGGATGGCTTAGCAACCAGGATCCCTGCTTTGCTAGAGCTACCCTCATACCTTTTCCAAAAAAGTGTTTAGCAGTCTCACAGGTGGTTAAGCTATCTGCATGGCACACCCCTCTCCAAACTCAAGCATGAAGACCTAGATTCAGATCTCCAGCAGGCATGTAAAAGTCAGGCATGGAAGCACATATATGTAACCCCAGTTCTGAGAGGTGGAGACATGGGAATCTGGGGGGTTCCTGCTGGTCAGATAAAATAGCTGAAAAAGTGAGCTCCAGGTTCACTGAGAGTCATTCACAAAAAGGAAGAGTAGGGCCAAGCATAGTACATGCCTTCAATCCCAGAACTCAAATGGCAGAAGTTGGCATAATGGCAGATCATTATGAGTTCAAAACTAGCCTGGACTACTGCATAGATTGTTCCTAGCTGACAAAACAAAAACAACAAAAAGTAGAGGCCTGGAGAGATGAGATGGCTCTGTGATTAAGAGAACTTGGTGCTCTTGCAAAAGATCCAGCTTCAGTTCCCAGTGTCCATGTGGTGGCTGATAGCTGCAATTCTAGTTCTAAAGAATATGACGGCATCTTCTGGCCTCCAAAGGTACAAGGCACACAGGTGTATGTTGTACACAGACAAACATGCAGGCAAAGCCACCCAAACACATACAAATGAAATCAACAAATGGGGCAATAACTCTGGTAAAGCACTTTCCACAAAAGCCTGGAAACTGCAATTCGATCCCCCAGAACCTAGGTTAGGTCTGATAGTGTAGCACCCATGTCATGATCCCTACTCTTTTAAGTAACCCCTCATCCATACTCCTGTTAGAACTCCAATAAAAACTCATTCTGGGGCTGGAGAGATTCCCAGCACCCTCCTGGTGGCTCAAAATCATCTATAACTCTAGTTTCTATTCCCTCTAGTTTCAGGGATCTAATACCCCCTCCTGGCTTCCTCAGCACTAGGTATACAAAACACTAATATACCTAAAGTACAAATTAAAAAAAAAAAAAAAAACAGAACCAAAAGATCTGGGCACAGGGGTCTTTTCTGAGACTGATACTCCAAACAAGGACCATTCGTGGAGATAACCTAGATCTCCTGCACAGATGTAGCCCATGGCAGCTCAGTGTCCAAGAGGGTTCCCCAGTAATAGGAACAGGAACTGTCTCTGACATGAAGTCAAGGGCTGACTCTGTGATCACCTCGACCTGAGGGGGGAGCAGCCTTACCAGGCCACAAAGGAAGACAATAAAGCCAGTCCTATAGAGACCTGATAGACTAGGGTCAGATGGAAGGAGAGGAGGACCTCCCCTATCATTGGACTGGGGGAGGAGAAGAGGGAGGGAGAATGGGATTGGGAGGGGCTGGGGGATGGGGCTAGAGCTGAGATACAAAGTGAATAAACTGTAATTAATAAACATAAAATTTAAAAAAACCCTTCATTGGTTTACCAATTTGGACTTTGATGCAATCATT
Source organism: Psammomys obesus (assembly GCF_907164565.1). Classification (NCBI taxonomy): domain Eukaryota; kingdom Metazoa; phylum Chordata; class Mammalia; order Rodentia; family Muridae; genus Psammomys; species Psammomys obesus. The sequence goes on along the minus strand of NW_026596039.1, from coordinate 24,826,330 downwards.
ACTTAGGTCTGTAGTGGGTTCCCTTTTTGGGAAGAGTAGGGGTGTGTGTGTGTGTATAGGGGTTAGTGTGATAGATGTTGCATCTCCCCAGGAAAGCCCAACATAGCTCTGCAGGGTGGTTCCTAGAAATTATCATAATTATCACTTGAAGAAGCAATGTTGTCCCTATAATATTAGATAGGTAGTTTGGCATTAGCAGGCTTGAAGTTGTTGAAGGTGAACCTATCCACCAGTAGCAGTAACCAGGAAACAAAATGCAGTACTCTGATTATTAATCCAAACAGTGGGATTGGAGTCCTACCTCTGGCCCTAAAAGACATGACATTCTGAATTCCCCAGAATTGCTGGTAAGGAACAAAGATATACCATTGTGTTTTCTCCCCTAAGTGTTAATACAAAACTGGGCACAGTGGCACAGGCCTGTAAGCCCAGCACTTGGGGAGGCAGAGGCAGGTGGAGCTCTGTGAGTTCGAGGACAGCCTAGTCTACAAAGTGAGTCCAGGACAGCCAAGGCTACACAGAGAAATCCTGTCTCAAAAAACAAACAAACAACAACAGCAACAAAAGAAAGAAAAAAAAGATGGGCCTGTCAGTCACCCAGGTAATAAAGTTCTCCTGAGGAAAACTTTCAATAGAAACAGTATTTTTTTAAAAAAAGTCTGCCTAGATTTCTGTGGCTACTGTCCACGTTCACTCACAATGGTCCCTTTGAAAATGCTGTACTTTACCTTTTAATAAACACCTGTTATCTACACTATGCTGTTTGTGTCTTGTCTGAATTCTTTCAATGGAGATCATATAGACTGGGATGCTAAGGGGAAGCTGGAGTTACAGCTTGGTAGCACTTAAGCTGATTATTATTGATCCAGGGTACAACCTCAGCATCATATGGGGTTAATTTTCATCCTTTGTCAGAAATGTGTGTGTGTGTTTGTGTAGAGGAAGTATATGTGTACCAGAGGGAAACTGTTTGAGGTTGATGTCAAGTGATCTCAATTGTGCTCCACTTTTAAAAAAGATTACTATATGCATGCATGAATGCATGGTGTGAAGGAAACGTGCTATGATGCACATATGGAGGACAGAGGACAACTGTGGGAAGTAGATTCTCTGCTACCGCCTTTCCATAGGTTCTGGGGCTTGAATTCAGGTCACCAGGCTAGTGCAGCATGAGGTGTTAGGATGAGCTGAGCCACACTGATGGCCAGTCACCTTGTGTTTTGACAAATACTCTCTCACTGAACTTGGAGCTCATCAATTTAGATAGGCTGAGTTGATAAGATCTGCCTATCTCTGCTCTTTTAGTGCTGTGGTTATAGACTGGCACACACTGCCGTACCAGGCTTTGATGTGAGTGCTGTGAATCTGAACTAGGTCCTCACACTTGCATGGAAGGCACTTTACTTACTGAGCCATTTCCCAAGCCCCATAAAACTGTTGTTCCTAGAATCCAAAGTGACCACAGGCTTAGGCTAATAACTAGAGACTTCTGGGCACCTTTTACAGGCTCTCGTGGGACTAAGTATGGAGTCAATGCTTTTTAGCAAATAGAGTTGTAGGCGCCTGTTATAATCCCCGACACTGCCAATATATGCATATGAATAGTTTGTTAGTTTTAAGAATATTCTCAAAAAATCAGCTTTTGTTTAGATTTTTCTATTTGATTTTCATTCAAAATTGAGGGGGAAGGTGTTGGAGATTGAACCTAGGTAGGGCCTCCCTCATACATACTAAGCTGGTTCTCTGTCATCAAGACATACTCTGAGCCTTCTTTCTGTACTTCCTATTCTTTCTTTAACAACTGAGCCATCTCTGCAAATCCCTAGTGTCTAGTCTTAGGCTATGGGCTTTATTTCTCTTCTTTATTTGTTCAGGTGCAAACTGAAGTTGATTTGAAATCTTTCAAACAAGTGTGAGACGCTGTTGTAGTTTTAAGTACCACATGAGCTATATCCAACAAATTCCTATTTGCTAGGTTCTCAGTTGACTCAGTTCCAAGTATTTTCTATTTCCCCTTTTGATTTCTTCTTTGAACTGAGTTCCTGAAAAGTATGCTAGTCTAATTCAAATTTGGGTTATCTTTCTGTTGTTTCTAAGTTCATTCCATTCTGGCCAGAAAACATCTCATGAGACTTGAATTCTCTTGCATTAACTGAGATGTAGGGCTAGAGATGACTCAGTGGTTAAGATCACAGCAACCATACTGTGTGGTTCATCAACAGGTCTAACTCCAATTCCAGGTGAGTCTTCTGGCTCAGGCACAAAAGCACATGTGCATTTGCAAACACACTTGCACACACACAATCTTAAAAAAAAAATGACTGGAGATGTGCTTTGTTGTTGTTTTTTTTTTTTTTTAAGACAGGGTTTGTCTGTGTAGCCTTGGCTGTCCTGAACTCACTCTACAGACCAGGCTGGCCTTGATCTCACAGATATCGCCCTGCCTCTGCCTCCCTGAGCACTAGGATTACTAGGATTCGAGGCCTGCGCTGTCACCACCTGGCTGAAGACGTGTTTTTAGGTCTAAACTGCAGTACATCTTGGTGGGTGCTCTAGTTCACTGATTACTGACCAGATTTTCAGCCTTGTTTTTTAAATGTTTTGCTTTTGTTTACATATATATAATGAATATATCTCAGTAAATGCTACCTCAAGTGGCTTATTTAAAAAGAAAAGCAAGTGTGGATTCATAGAACTTGAATAATTAAATCATTTTTCTTATTCAGTAATATTTACATATTCATGCTGAAATAAAAGCTAACATGTTTCCCTCTATCATCAGTTTAATGTCAAGCCAAATGCATTAGATCTCACCCATATAGTATATATATTTTTAAAATAGGGTTTTATGTAGCCCAGGCTGGCCTTGAATTTACTATGTAGCCAAGGAAAACCTTGAACTTCTATGCCTAATTCACATGGCACTGGGCATTGAACTCAGGGTTTTGAGCATGCTAAGTAAGCACTTTATAAACTGAGCTACACCCTGTTTCCAACTTTAGTATTTCTCATTTTTAAAATGTTATAATGTCTCAGGTCTGTGTTTTTGCTTCTTATGACTAAAATAACCAACTCTTCTTTGTATATCACCATATTTTTATTTTGGATTAATACTATTTTATGCTAAGCACTCTGCTAAGAAATTTACATGCATTATTTACTTGCCCCAATTACTTTTGAGGTAGAGCCATTATTGGTACCATAATATAAATAAGACTGAAGGTTACAAAGGACCAAATGCTCTCCTAAAAATTAGGGATAGAAGATAAAAGAGCAAGGATGAAGCCTAGATCTATTTTAATTCTGTATGTATCAAAAAAGGGAGAGTGGTGAATATTGACATGAAGGTTTTAAAAGGTAGTTTGAAACAAGGTTCTAGGGCCAAGGTGGCCTGTTAGGTTACTTTAAGGACTGTGTGCTTTTTCCCTACAAACTTCTGGGTATCAGTAAGAAATCTTAGTTAATGAGGGATAGATAATATGACGAAAATTTGTTGTTGATTTTTTAGGTTTTGCTGAAGTGTGGAAACTGACAGAGGCATAAGTGAATACACTGGAAAGCCATTTCAATATTCCACATAACACAGATTAACATGTAGAAGACAAGGATAATGAAACATAAATGGTTCTAATGGGTCAAATTTGGGTCATATTTAGGAGATCAAACTATAGCTCTTGGCAACTGACTGGATGTAGAGGATGATGGAGAGGAAAGGGACAAGAATGACTCCATAGTATGGACTTTCTTGTGATGAGCAAGGTGTGCACGTTGCCTGAAAGATTTCCTGCAGTCTTTACATTCATAAGGTCTCTCTCCAGTATGAATTCTCTGATGCAGGGTAAGAGATCCACTGTAACTAAAGGCTTTCCCACAGATATTGCATTCATATGGTTTCTCTCCAGTATGAATTCTTTGATGTTGAGCAAGGCCTGCATTTTGGCTAAAAGTTTTCCTACATTCCTTACACATATAGGGTTTCTCTCCAGTGTGACTTCTCTGATGCTGTGCAAGAGATGAACTATTACTGAAGGCCTTTTTACATTCAGCACATTCATAGGGTTTCTCTCCGGTATGAACCCTCTGATGTTGATCAAGGTAAGCAATCTGGCTAAAAGCTTTCCTACATACTTTACATTCATAAGGTTTTTCTCCAGTATGGACTCTCTGATGTTGAGAAAGGTGTGCATATTGGCTGAAAGATTTCCTACATTCCTTACATTCATAGGGTCTCTCTCCAGTATGAATTCTTTGATGTACAATTAGGTATCCACGGTGACTAAAAGCTTTTCCACACACATTACACATATAAGGTTTCTCTCCGGTATGAATTCTCTGATGCTGAGCAAGAAATGAACCGTTACTAAAAGCTTTACCACATTCAATACATTCAAAAGGTCTTTCTCCAGTATGAATTCTTTGATGCTGAGTCAAGTGTGCAATCTGGCTGAAGGCTTTTTTACATTCTTTACACTGATAAGGTTTTTCTCCAGTATGAACTCTCTGATGCTGAGCAAGGTGTGCATTCTGGCTGAAGGTCTTCCTACACTCTTTACATTCATAAGGTTTCTCTCCTGTGTGTATTCGCTTATGTTGAGCTAGGTTTGCGCTTTGGCTGAAGGCTTTCCCACATTCAATGCATGCATAGGGTTTTTCTCCAGTATGAATTCTCTGATGGAGAGTAAGGGATGAGCTCTGGTTAAAGACTTTTTCACAGTCATTACACTTCAGAATTTTCTTTTCTGCATGGGCCTTCTTATGTTTCACTTCAACAGACTTTTTTCGGTGACTTTTCTTTTGGGGCTCACACTGGTGTATTCTTTCTTTGGTAGAGAAACTTTGTGGCATATCTAGTATTGCATCCTGAGGAAATGTTTGCCAAGAAGGATTACACCCATTACTTTGATCTTCACGGACTTCCTTATGAGAAATGAGCAACTGATTAGAATGCACCTCCTGACCTCCCAACTTGTTCCTAAACCAGTCTTCACTTTCATGGTCTTCTTTCAAATTGGGACAGTCAAGGCTGTAACCAAGATGGCTTCTTCCCATTGTTAGGACTTTGGCAGATTCTTCATGAATACCTTGCTTTAATGAAAATTCAGTGCCATTGAATACATACTTCCAATCTAAAAGATACCAAAAAATAGATGTTTTAAAATTCATTCATTGTAAGAAAAGAAAGTGCTCAGAGAAAGTGAAATGCAAAAGAAATTAAAGGATTTAATATTTCTTAATGCATCTTGAAAACTAAATTAAGAAAGGTGATTAAACTGAGCGCAAGGGCACAGACGTTTAATCCCAGCCCTTTGAAGGCAGAGGTAGGCTATTCTCTTTGAGTTTGAGACCCACCTGATTTACATAGTGAGTTCCAGGACAGCTAGAGATATATAGTGAGATTCTGTCTCAGAAAAAAAAGAAAAAAAGCTAGTTGATTAAATTAATCATATATAACCATGAAATGTAACAAAATAAAAGAAAAATATTAAAGAGGTCGTCAAAAAGCACAATTATGTTTTTAAATGAATTAATTATTTTTATACATAATTATCATTGTATATATGAATTAATAATACAGTCTTCAAACATCTTCTCTTCTTCTCAAGTTAAAAATCAATTTTAGAATGTCAAGAATGTAGTTAAAGTACCCCACTAGATACCCAGATCTAATGGTGAGTCATTAAACTCTATCTTTAACTGTTGCATTCTAGAAGAAGTGTTTCTGAAAAAAAAATTTTTTCTTTGTAATAAGTTCTAACTAAATATAATTTTAAGTTGATTCCTGAAACCACAATGCCTTCATGAAGACATAAGTTTTCTATCAAATTGCTTGCTGTTATTGATTTAGTACAGAGTTTAATTTGCCTTCCCCTTATTAGTCCCAAATAAGATTACTTCTTTAAAACTACATTTATTTAATGTGTGCACATAAGTGAATGTTATGACATTTGTATGGAGGTCAAATGACAACTTGCAGAAGCTGATTCTCTCCTTCCACCATGTGAGTCCTGAGGATAGAACTGGGGTCATCAGGCTTGGTGGTAAGTGCCTTTACCTGATGAGCCATCTCAGTGGCCCAACATTACCTTTCTGTGTGTTTTGAGACCAGGGTCTTAAAAAGTGATAAATCCTGGCAAAAATCAGTAAATATGAAGTAGGTCTCATCAGAATTAACTATCATATCCTACTCTATATTGATATAACTACATTCAACAGCTGTCCAATATGTATTCATGGTATCCAAGAGGTTTTCAATTCAATAAAATATAGTAAGAATAATTTTGACCAAAAATAATTAATCCAAAGGATGCAAGGTTGTTTTAATATAGGACGTGTATAGTTCAATAAGCTAGACCTTTTCACGGATCAAAAGCTACATATCTCAATAAATTTCAAAGTACTGACTGAAATCAGAGAGAGATGATCTCTACCCTCAAAGAAACTACATTTAAGAGACATAATAATGTCTGACATGTACTAGCTATCAGAGTATTACAGAATAGTTAGAACTTAAAAATACGTATAATTACACAACAAGCAACCAAAATGAACACAGGAAATCCTTGAGGTGCTACCGCAGAAAAGACCAATGTAAACCCACATGAAGTAGAAAAACACAAATTAAGTGAGAAAATAATAAAGCAGGTACAATGACCAGAAAAAGTAAGGGCAAAATTAGGTTATGAAGAGCACTTACTAAGAAAATGAGAGGGCCAGTAAGATGGTTCAGAGTGTAGAGGCATTTACCATTAAGCCTGATGACCCAAAGCAGATCTCCAGCTCAACATAGAAGGAAAGAAGCAACTCCCGAGAGTTGTCCTTTGACCTCCACACACATACATGTGTGTGCCCATCCTCATGCACACACATACACACACAAAAAAAAATTTAAAACATTTTAGAAAAATTAAAAAAGAAACAATTGCCAACATCAGAGCTGAAAGGAGTTAATCATATTCTACACAACTAAAAAGATAATTTTATAACTTATGTTAATAAGTTGTCAACTCATATGAAATACAGTCTCTTGAAAAAGAAAGGTTTTCCAAAGTTGAAAAAGAATTATATTCCAAAATAATCCTATAGTCATTAAATCTGTTTCTTATGTATGTCTTCAACAGTGGATTGCACCAAAGACGTAAAAGGAAAAAATACCATTCTGTGAAACTTTTTCAGAAAGAGAAGACAGTGAAAGACTCCTGAATTTGTTTTCACAAATCCAGCATTATCTTGATAGCAAAGCCAGATAAAGAAATTACAAGTAAGACCACAGACCAATGCAGTGCCTAAACATAAATGCAAAATGTTTAACAAAACTATAGCAAATCAAATTCCATAGCAAAACCTTAACCAACCATTACAAACCATAGGAAAGCATATAAAATATAGGAAGCATAATTTTGATAAAAAATAATTAATCCAAGGAATGGATTTTAATACTGGAAAATCATCACTGTTGTTCACTACGTTAACAGTAGAAAAAAAAAACAAATAAAAAATCATATGATCATCTCAATAGATGTAGAATGAGTATTTGAACTGTTAATTATAAAATTTTTATTAAAACAAGGGATCTGTTTCTAAGTAGTTAACAAAAGCCCTACAGTTTGAAACAACTTAACACGTATAAACAGAACACATATCCTCCTTAGATTGGAACAATCTAAGTACATATGCTTTTACTACCTCCATTCAACATTATATAGCAAACGCTAGCCATTGCAAGATCGTAGGAAACAAAAGATAAAGCACAGAAAGGAAGAAATAAAGTTGTCCATGTCTTCAGATGGCATGATTACATAAAAGAATCCTCAGAGTTTCAGGAAGAAAATGCAAAAGGCAATAAGAACACCACCTTAAAGCCTCAAAATGGTGGGGGCAGAGGCAGACAGATCTCTGAGTTCAAAGCCAGCCTGGTCTACACAGTGAGCTTCAGGACAGCCAGGGCTACACAGAGAGAAACCCTATCTTGAAAAACAATCCAAAAAAAAAAAAAGATAAATGACAGAAGAAATAAAAGACAGAAAGGAAGGAACAAAGGAATGAAGGAAAAGCTACTGGACTGCATTTTAAAATATTCCTATGACAAATTAGAGAAAATTAAAACTTGTTGGATTTTAAGGTTAACATGTCAATTCTTTCTCAGCTGACAAACATAATCCCAAACAAAGCTCTCTGAGTAAAAATTCTCATTTTCATTCTAAAATTTATATAAAATATAAATGCTCTGCAATAGTCAAAGCAATTTTGTAAATAGTAGTACATGATGTCAAAACTTAGTTTAGCCGGGTGCAGTGGTGCATACCTATAATCCCAGAGTCAGAGGCACACAGATCTATGTGAATTAGAGGCCAGACTGGTCTACAAAGCAAGTCTGGCACAGCCAAAGCTACACAGAGAAACTCTGTCTCGAAAAACAACAACAACAAAACTTCAGTTTAAAGTAATATGTGTCAAAATTTCTCAAATTGTATGATTTTTATTAATGCAGTTTACTGTCTATAAATATATCCTAATATTAGTACAATAAAAAAATCTGACCAATGAAACAAGAAAATGATCTTTTAAACAACTCAAGTGAAAGGGAAATTCAAAACTATAGGAAAGAGCAGTAAGAAAACTCAAGAGCTATCAGAATCTACAGGAGACAGCTGAGGATACACAGAGGAAATCTCACAGCCCTTGTCAATGTTATCACCAAGTTAGGATGAGATCAGCAGGCTAAGCCACTCCTACAGCAATGTGGAGACCATAGTAAATGATAAAATCAGAAGGAAAGAAAAAAAAAGCGAAAAACAGAGAATTGAAAAAGAGAATAGGAACACACACAAAAAATACGTGTTGAATCTTGAAAAATAACACAGATTTATGAAGAGCAACCTAACACATCACTTCCAATGTGATGTGTATATAAAACACATCACTTCCAAATGACAAGTATATAAAATAAGAAATTAAAATTGCCAACTCTCATAGATATAAAAAAGTTATAAGATCACTTTGCTCAAGTGTATGGAAATAAATTTGGTAACTTAAATAAAAAGGTAACTACCAGACAAATACAAATACATAAAACTCATTCAAAGAAACTATAGAGACTATTTACTACAGAGGATGCTGGGAAAACTATCAGACATCTGCTTCCCCACAGGGCCTCAGCACTGGGTGTCACCTCTCAGCCTTTTAGGAGAGCAGTACCATTCACTCACAGTGTCTCTAATTCAGACTTTCTTTCAGGTCAGTTGCAAACTGCATTCTATACTCATGATCTCTCTCTCCCTGTTTCCCTCTACCCTTTCCCAATCTCTCTGTTTCTCTTTTAAGACAGAATGTCCTAAAGCCCAGCTTTGTCTGAGGATGACCTTTGACTCCTGATCCTCCTGCCTTTGCCTCCCCAGTGCTGGGATTACAGGTGTGCACCACGATGGCAGGTTTATGTAGTGCCAATGATCAACCCACTCTTAAGCCCTGGAATTCTTAAGATCTCTAACCATACTCCTCTCTCCTACCAACCCATGTTATTCTGATTATTTCATGTTACCATTCTGGAATTACCTAAACTTGAAAATAAGCTTGAGGAGTGCTTTCTTTCTTTCTTTCTTTTTTTTTTTCTCCAACAGTTTAGAAATTTGCAAATAACTCATGGGGTTAACTTTGTGCTCAAAGCAACTCAGTGAAAGAGTTAATGAGCGAATGAATGAAAGCATCAATCTTTCAGTCTAAAAGGAATGCGTGATTGAAAAGAAACAATGAGTCTAGTTGTTTTTTTTTTTTTTTTTTTTTTCCTTTTTCTTCTTTTTTAATGCAATGGACCAACTTGTGCCAAACCAAAAGACAAAAGGGCAAGGACTCATTTGGATGCAGAGAAAAGGAAATGAGTTATTGGAAGTGAAGGTAACTTGTAAAGTGTGCAGAGAGAGTAATTCAGGGCTTATGCTCAGTGTTTCTTCCCGCTTTGATAATAGGATATATATTACATCCAGTCTTTAAAATGTCATTTGCTGGCCTGGGGAGATGGCTCAGTGGTTAAGAGCACTTGCTGCTCTTCCAAGAGACTGGGTTTGATTCCAAGCAACTACATGGTGGCTAACAAACCTAATCCAAAGGCACTGATGATGACTGGGCCTTTCCCGACAGAGGCACCCAGCTCATTCCCACTCACCAGGACATGTGTCTCTTTGTCTCTCCTTCTGCACCATGCAGGGGTCTTTTCCTTGTTCCAGTAATGAGATCACAGCTGGTTTAAAAACAGGGATTCCTGTTTCCAAGAAACAGAAGAGGAATTAGCCACTCTCAGAGATCAAATCAAGGTTCCTGCTCATCAGGAAGGTCAAGTTTTACAGGTGGAAGCTGAGGAAGATGGGAAATATTCTTTTTTTTTTTTTTTTTTTTTTTTAATTTGTTTCAAGGGTTTCTCTGTGTAATCCTGGCTGTCCTGGAAGTCATTATGTAGAACAGGCTGGCTTTGAATTCAAAGATCCACTTGCCTCTACCTCCCAAGTGCTGGAATTAAAGGCATGCCACCACCTGGTCTAAGACCCTCTTTGAATCTGGATCTTTCTCACTGGCATTGGAGCCTACTTCTTTGGGATTCTGGTGTATAGTGAAGACCAGGCTCACAGGCTGAACAACTACTATATTCTTGGGCCTTCTGTTGGTAGACAGCCATTGTTGGGCTAGCTAGACCACAGGCTGTAAGCCATTCTAATAAATCCCATTAGATATGTGTGTTTACATATACATATGAGTATAAATATAGAACTATATTTATTTAAATGTACTTATATATTATATAATTATGTATAATATATAGTAATATATAATATATATTATAAATATGTATATTTATACTCATCCTATCAGTTCTGATCCTGTAGAGCAGTGGTTCTCAACCTGTGGGTTGCAACTACTTTGGGATTGAATGACACTTTTATAGGGCTCACCTAAGACCATCAGAAAATACATATTTAGATTACAATTCATAACTTCATAAAGTTCAAACAATTCATAAAACTACTGTTATGAAGTAGCAATGAAAATAATTTACGGTTGAGGGTCACAGCATGAGGAACTGTATAAAGGGTCACAGCATTAGGAAGGCTGAGAACCACTGCTCTAGAGAACCCTGACTAATACACCAGCCCTCTGAGCACATGGAACTACAGGCATGTTTCACTATATGGACATAAGAAAGATAAATCAGGCCAATAAAATGGCTCAATGGGAAAGTGCTTCCTGTGTAAGTCTGGTGACCTAAGTTCCATCCTTAGAACCCCTATAAAAGTGGAGGGAGAGAATTGACGCCACAGAGTTGCCCTCTGACCTCCACACACACACTGTGGCATGTGCAGACAATTCCCCAACACACATACATGCACACACACACTCATACACACACTCACATACCACACACACATACACACACATACACACACACAAAGAGAGATGTAATTTTTAAAAATTTTAATAAAAAGGGAAGCATTTGGAAGGTTGAGAACGATGTTCTATATGAATGAGATGCTTTAACAAAACCTACTCCAAAGGCACTGATGATGACTGGGCCTTTCCCAAAAGAGGCACCCAGCTCATTCCCACTCACCATCTCAGAGATATTTTCCAGAACACAGCCCCATTCAGAGTTGGAATTCTGCAGAGACTGCCTTACCCAGCGACACAAGGCTCCTGTAGTTCTCCAACGTCACCTTCCTGTACAAATCTCTTTGAGCATCATTCAGCCACTCCCATTCCTCTTGAGTGAAATTTATAGACACATCCCCAAATGTCAGCAAATCCTGAAATGACATAAATGTATTCTGGTTCAAGTCCCTACAGAGGCCTAGGTTAAATAACTAAACCTGGACACAGCAGCACATACCTGTCATCCCAGCACTCAAGAGGCACAGGTAGGAAACCCTGGGTTCCTGGGTAGCCTAAGCTATGTAGTGAGTTCATAGCTATATAGTGAGACCCTATCTCAACTAATCAATCAATCAAACAAACAAACAAATAACAACAACACAACACAAAAGAATTAGCACTAGCTAAACTGTCTATACTTTGGTAAAAGCAAAAAAGAAATCTTTTTTTAAGACAGTGTCTTGTATGCAACTCAGTTGTGTGCCTATCTGTTTCCTCTCTCTCTCTCTTGTTTGATAGGATATAGTCACACAACTGAAGCTGGTCTTGAACTCTTAGTCCTTATGCCTCAGTCTCCCAAGTGCTGGACTTACTCCAAGTTATGGCCACTCCAAACCTCAAAGTGCAAGTGGCCAGGTCCCATCCCCCAGACTACTCTAACTGCTGTAATGGCCAAGCTCCACCCTACAGGAAAAAAAGTCCAATATCAGGTCACAGAATCCCACCAATCCCAGGCCTGGAAAGTGCTACTCCCTTCAACTCCCCAAACCCAAGAAACCCTATATAAAGCCTGCCACCTGCTCAGTTCTTGGCTGCCTGTCACTGGAACAGAGGCAGATACTTTTTTTTTTTTTTTTATTAATTACACTTTATCCACCCTGCATCCCCCATAAGCCTCTCCCTCCTCCCCTCCCAGTCTCCCCAACCTCCCTGCCCCCTTAGACACTAAACTGCCATGGACCACATCTGCGCAGGGGCCCTAGGCCATCTCCATGCCTGGTACTTGGTTGGGGTATGAGTCTCTGGGAAGACCCCTGTATTCAAATTTTCTGGTTCTGTTGCTCTCCTTGTGGGGTTCCCGTCCTCTCCAGATCCTATTTCCCACTTCTTACATAAGATTCCATTCACTCCACCCAACCATTGGCCATAAGTCTCAGCGTCTGCCACGACAGTCCGCAGGGCAGAGCCCCCCAGAGGCCCTCCCTGGCAGGCCCCTATGCTGTTTCCTGCCTTCTTCTGAGTCCATCCTCTTTGCCCTTTGGGATGCGGATTGAGCATTCTAGTCAGAGTCCTCCCTCTAGATCAGTTTCTCTATATGTACAGATTTTAGTAGGTTTATCCTATATTATATGTCTATATGACTGAGTATATACCGTGTGTGTCCTTCTGCTTCTGGGACAGCTCACTCAGGATGATCGTTTCCAGGTCCCACCATTTACCTGCAAATTTCATGATTTCCTTATTTTTCATTGCAGAGTAATATTCCATTGTGTAGATGTACCACAATTTCTGCATCCATTCTTCAGCTGAGGGGCATCTGGGCTGTTTTCCAGCTTTTGGCTATTACAAATAAGGCTGCTACAAACATGGTTGAGCAAATGTCCTTATTGTGTATTTGAGCCTCTTTTGGATATATGCCTAGGAGTGGTATGGCTGGATCTTGAGGAAGCGCTATTCCTAGTTGTCTGAGAAAGCGCCAGATTGCTTTCCAGAGTGCAGCCACACTCTTATATCTCTCCCAAGAAATCTTTTGTGTGAGGTTTGTTGTATATTCTGACTTTGTGATATTTCTTGGCTCCCAACTGCCAGGATACATTTCCCTAAGAGCTGCAACCCTTATAGCCACTACTAACCAGTAGCTTACATTCTAAAAGAAAATGCAAATCAAGTAATTGCCATGCTTGCTTTGGTATTCTCTTATGGAAAGTGTGTAACTTTAAAGTCTCTACTGCTGGAGAAAAGACTCACCTATAAATACTGATGAGTAATACTAAAATCAGTATAGGATATAGCAACAGGTGATTCATGCCAAATGCCAAAGAACTTCTCCACTTGGAGAAGACAGGGTATACTGGCACAGGAACAAGAGTATTACATGGTAAGTAATGGATACATATTATCAAAGACACTTAAGAATTTATAAAAACCATGTGTAATTAATTAGATATATCCAAACAAGGCAAAAGAAGAAATAAAAGAATACAGAACAAATGAAATATGTGGAAAATGAACAGGAGAATGTTATGTTTAAATATATACCTGAAAGTAATAATATTAAGTGAAAATGTACTAATTTTTTAAAAGACTATCAGGCTTGACTTTCAAAACCTAATCGATTATATTCTTTTTATAACAAGAATACTTTAAAATATAATCTTTATTGACAATAATTATTTTTAAAAACTTATTTATGTATTTTATTTATGTGTATGAGTGTTTTGCCTGAATGTATGTCTGTATGAATGTATGTGTGTGCCTGGTGCCCATGAAGACCAGAAAAGGGCATCATATCCCATGGGATTAGCATTACAGATGGTTGAGGGTGCAAGGAACCAAAGTCCTTTGGAAGTACAGGCAATGGTCTTAACAAACATACATACATACATACACACACACACACACACACACACACACACACACACACACATATGTGTGTGGTTTTTACAAATTCTGTTCCTCTAGAGAACCCTGTCTAATACATTCTCTAAAAGAGAGATATAGTGAGCACACTTGAGAGGGGGACAGTCACCTTACCCCATGAATATACTCTATAATACATAAGTATTCATATAAACTACTTTAAAACCCAAACAGAGATCTAACTGTGCTGGTACCCTGCCTTTGGGAGCAGCAATCTCTATGTCTACCACTTACTTCACTTTTCCTTGCTAAATAAAATTCTACTTAAACTGCCTGTGTCTCTTGACTGAATTCTTTCCTTCCAGAGACTCCCTGTAACATACCTTTAATAATTTTCCTTTTATCATTTCTCATATACATACTAAATTAGCACATCTATTGATTGTGTTCTGTTAGAATGTTTGATTTTTAAAAACTGTTATTTGTTATGGTTGGTATGGCCAACTCTCTAAGAATAATTCAGTGCCTTTACTGTCTTTCCTATTGCTGTGATAAAAATACCCTGACTTGGGGCTAGAAAGATGGTTCAGCTCAGCTCAGTTCTCAGAATGTGAAGCTTACAACATGGTGGCTTACAGCTGTCTGTAATTCCAGTTCCAGGGGATTTGACTCCTTTTCTGACCTCTTTGGGCACTAGGTACCCATGTGGTACACAGGCAATATATGTAGGTAAAACATTCATATACACAAAGTAAAGTAAATACAACTAAAAAAGAAAAAAAGAAAAGAAAAAAGGACCCAGACAAAAACAACTTAAGAGGAAATGATTTATTTCATCTCACAGTTCAGTGAAGGAAGTGACAGTGGCAGGAGATTGATACAGCTGGTCACATTGCATCCATAATGCAATGGATGCCAGGTGGTGGCTTTAATCCCAGCACTTGGGAGGCAGGGGAAGGCAGATCTCTGAGTTTGAGGCCAGCTTGGTCTACAGAGTGAGTTCCAGGACAGCCCCAGGGCTACACAGAGAAACCCTGTCTCCATCAAAGCAAAACAAAAAGAACAGCTTTCATAGGTTCATGTATTTGAATGCTTGGCCACCAGGGAGTAGCACTATATGAGGAGGATTAGGAGGTGTGGTCTTGTCAGAGGAAGTGTGTCACTGGGGGAGGGTTCTGAGGTTTCAAAAGCCCAAGCCAGACCCAGTGTCTCGGTCTCTTCACTCCCTGCCTGCACATCAGGATTGTAGCTCTGAGACTTTTCTGGTACCCTGTCTGCCAACAGACTAATCCTTTGAAACTGTAAGTCAACCACCATTAAATGCTTTCTTTTATAAAAATTACCTTGGTCATGGTGTCTCTTCACAGCACTACAACAGTGACTAAGACACTTATGGATGTTCATATAGCCGAGGATCCCTTTTAGGGACTACTGCCACCCACAGTGAATATGTCTCCCAGACAATTTCAGCAGTTAACACTAACCATCTGTGGTGGTTTGAATGCAAAAGGCCCCCATAAGCTCATATGTTTGAGTGCTTGGTCTCCAGTTACAGGAGCTATTTGGAAAGGTTTAGGAGATGTTGCCTTGTTGGAGTAGATGTGACCTTGTTGGAGACAGTGTGTCTCTGGGGGTAGGCTTTGAGGTCTCAAAAGCCCACTCCAGGCCCTGTCTCTCTCTGCCTGCTGCCTGTGAGTCAGAATGTAAAGCTCTCAGCTACTGCGTCAGCACCATGCCTGTCCGATTCCTATCGTGAGGATCACAGACCAACCCTCTAAAAGAGCAAGGTCCCAGTTGAATGCTTTCTTTTATAAGACTTGCCTTGGTCATGTGTCTCTTCACAGCAATAGAACACTGACTAAGACACCATGACAGCTTGAAATGGAGCTCTGGGCACAACTGTGGGAGATTATTTTGACTGTGTTACTTGAGGTTAGAAGAGTGCTCCCTGTAGATTACACCATTCCCTGATTGGGATCCGAGTCTTTGTGAGCTGAGCAAAGGATGAGCAGCATGCCTTCCTTGTTTTCTGCCTCCCCTGCCTTCATTTCCCCATCATGATGGGCTATACCATGAACTGTCAAAGTATTTTACCATAGCCATGGGAAAAGAAACTAAGGCACCATTTAAGGTGCTGACTTAAAGTTTCATTAAAAAAAACAAAAAACAAAAAACATTAAATAAGAGCTGGAGAGTTGGTTCTGTGGTTAAGAGCACTTGCTATTTTCTCCAGTTCGTAGCACCCACATGATGGCTCACCATGTGGGCAACCCCACTTCCAGGAACTTGTATGCCTTCTTCTGGCCTCTATCAACAACAGGCACACACATGGTGCACATAAATACATGGAGACAAAACACACACATACATACAATAAGTTTTAAAAAATAATTAGCTAATTTCACCTTGGAGTTAGGACAGAATTTGCAACAATTTACAAAAAAGGCCCTAAAGATATTTCTGCCATTTTGTACTATTTTAAAAAAGCAGTCTCAGCATTGCCAATTATAAAATAAAATCTGATTAACTCTGTTTAATGTTCTACAGAATCAAATATTCAGCCAAGATTTAATTTATATAAAAATAGAAAGGTACATTAATCTCATTAGTATGTAAATTTACTTTCATCTTTAGTAAATGGTAAAATCACATGTATACCAATGAATAGTTTTAAAATAATTCTCAATAATTAATTATTAATAAAAGTTTGATTTGTCTAACCATTTTATATACCTATATGTCAGGGTTGTTTAAGAATCTCTCAAGCATAGGCTAATAAGATGACCCAATGTCAGCCTGGTCAATAAAGTGAGTTCAGGATAGCCAGGGCTACACAAAGAAACCTTGTCTCAAAAAAACAAAAGAAAAAAAAAGACCCATTGTTGTAAAAGTACTTGCTGCCAAACCTGACAACCTGAGTTCAACACCCAGGACCCACATGTTGGAATGAGAGAACTGACTCCACAAGTTGTCCTTTAACCACACATGGAGTAGCACCTTCATGTACACATAAATAGATGTATTTTTTTCAAGGTAGAGTTTCTCTCTGTAACCCTGGCTGTCCTAGAACTTACTCTGTGGACCAGGCTGTCCTCAAACTCAGAGATCTACCTGCCTCTGCCTTCTAAGTGCGAGATTAAGGTACGTATCAACACTGCCTGGCTAATACTTTTTTTTTTTTTTAATTTAATTAAAAAAATTCTCAGGCAAAGCAGGGTCATGAATAGAAAAAATGTTAAACTCTACTTTTTAGACAATTTGAATCTGGCTTACTTTTCTCTTTACAGCTACTCTCTATATTTTATCTACAATGTGTATGTATAATTTACATATTTAACTTATAGAATCATAATTGCAAGGAAAAAAGTTTTTCCTATATGAACAATCCATCCTTTCCCTGATGGTATAATACATACCAGCATATTAATATATAATTAAAACAGAAGACACCAAATCCATGAAAGACAATGTCTATTTTTATTTATCAGAGCATTTAGTAGAGTCTTTAATAACTACATGTTTAGTAAATGGGGAAATATCTTCATTTTTACAATTTGCATACTTGCATTTGTTTCTGGGTATTATATATGCATCTTTAAATGTTTCCTTTTGGTTCTACCTCACACTACTTACTATTTTAGTTATTGTAGAAACATTCTGTAACGTTTTAAAAATGCAGGTTCAATGGGCTGGAGAGAGCAAGAACAAGTCACTGGAGAGACAAGAATTTGTTGGGCTGCTGAGTTTCAGAAACTGAAATGTTCCTTTAGCTTGACTGAAAAATAAGGTGGCATTTGAGGAAGTAAGAAACGCTTCTTGGGGGCTGAGAGATGGCTCAGAGGTTAAGAGCATTGCCTGCTCTTCCAGAGGTCCTGAGTTCAATTCCCAGCAACCACATGGTGGCTCACAACCATCTATAATAAGATCTAGTGTCTTTAGGCAAGCAGGTGCATAGGCAGGTAGAATATTGTATACATAATAAATAATAAATAATAAATAAATAAATAAATAAATAAAATATTAAAAAAAAAAAAGAAATGCTTCTTACCTTGGACATGGCGTTAAAGCTTCCAGAATATATGACTGTGTTTCTGGAAGGGTTGGGGGTGATGTCCTGAGACAATAGGGCTGGACAGAAAAAAGAAACCATAAGATCCAGCTGTACCCTGCAGCCCAGCATCTCTAGTCTAGAAGCCTTCTTTTTCCTTCTCCCTTCACAGATGTACATTTGTGACATCATTAAATTTAACAATTCTAGCTGGGCAGTGTTGGCACACACCTTTAATCCTGGCACTTGGGAGGCAGAGGCAGGCAGATCTCTGTGAGCTCAAGGCCAGTTTGGTCTAAAAAGTGAGTTCCAGGATAGCCACGGCTACACAGAGAAACTCTTGTCCTGAGAAAAAGAAAAAAAGTACAATGGGCTAGTAAGATGGCTCAAAGGTCTCATCCAGAGAACCAAGGTTCAATTCCCAGCACCCATAGGAGAGCTTACAACTGTTTGTAACTCCAGTTGTAGGTGATCCGTACCCTCACACAAACATATATGCAGGCAAAACACCAATACACATAAAATAATAATAAATTAAACTTACCAATTCTTTTTCCTATGTACTTTAATAGCTCCTGAACTTAACATATACTTTATGTCTAAGTTGTCCCTTTCACTTACAATTATAAATAATATGAGCAATTACAGAATGGCATTATCAGATGAGAACTGTCACCCTTTTACACATGAAGGTTCTTATCATTGAAGATATACAAGGCAATAGCTGAGGAAAGAACTGAGCTGAAGTGGAAACTATGTTTTAATTTATAGTGTACAGATGATGGTGTTAAAAGAACGTGTGTCCCCACCCTTTCACTAAGGATGAGAAATAGGCTATCAAGTGAAGGAAATATGTACAGAGTAGGCACAAGAGGGACCATGTGATCTGGAAGAATCGTATGATTCTCACAGTGTATCATGGTCCCACCATGTCACAAGGCACACACACAAGGTGCTGTCTCCCCCAATCCCATACAGTCGTGCATACATTCTCAAAGACTCTCAAAGCCTGTCTACTGGACAACAGTCAGGGAGCTGTACTAATGAACTGTTCCTGAAAGCAACTCTCTCCGAAAGGGAAGAGAAGGGAAATGTAGTTAGTCATTGTTTTAATCAATTCTACTAAGCTTCTCTGCCTTGAAGAATAATAAATCATTTAAGCATTATAACTCAGAAGTCCTACATAGCTGGGTGGTGGTGGTGGTGGCAGTGGCAGGCAGCACACCTTTAATTCCAGAACTTCAGAGGCAGAGGTAGGCAGATCTCTGTAAGTTTGAGGCCAGCACAGTCCACAGTGTGAGTTCCAGGACAGCTACACAGAGAAACCCTGTCTCGGGGGTGGAGTGGGGGGTTAGGAAAAGGAAGAAGTCCTATATCTAGATATTAGAATGCTTACTTCACTCACTACACTACATCTGTTCATACAATCACAAAGACTCACAGCTCTCCTCATGACATCTCATACTGTCACACATTGTCCAGCACTGTCTGTCTCAAACAGTTACACTGTCTTGTATGTATACAAGACATAGTCATGTATACTGTCACTTAGGCCCATATATTTTCACAGGCTTCATCACACCTCGTAGCAAAAGCTTCACTGCAGTAGTAGCACCTAGTCCCAAACACAGCCTCACTCTCACAGGCCTGCTCACATAGAGTAGTGTACTCACATACAATTCTCACAGTGTGTGTCATGGTCATGCCATGTCACAAGGCACACACACAAAGTATTGTCTCCCCCAGTCCCACGGTCTTGCATACTCTGTCATCACATGACCTTTAACACTGTGACATGGTCTTACACTGACACACAGCCTCTATCTAGGTCATAGCCAGGATTCAGTCTCACAAATTGTCACGGGCCCTCAGCACTGCTGGGACAGTCTTGTACCATCGTACAAGTTGCTACAGCCTGTCTCACCCAGTATTCATAGCCCCATAGTCACAGGAGCCATCAACACTTAGTGTAGCCCTGCACTTTCGAAAACATTGTCACAGTTTCAAAAAGTATTCAGCCCCAGGCTTCCTCAACAAAGTGGCTTGATCTCAACCCTGCCGCGAGGGTCTCCAAACACATTCTCCCGCATGGTCTCACATGCTGTCGACACACTGTCACAGCCTCTGTCTCATACAGTACACAGTCTCACAGTCACAGGTCCCTCCTCTACGATGGTGTGGTCTGACACTGTCACTCAGATCCCTGCCCCAATGTCCTCACATATAATCTACCCCACCATGTGCAGTCACCCAGTTGTCACAGCCTTTCATTCTTACATGGTATGCAGTCTTACAACAATCCCTTTATACACAGTCTGGTCTAAAAATGTCACTCAGTCGCCTGTCCTGTCTGGTATCCCTCCCCACGCCCTACCCCCACCTGCGTTCTGTCACACACCTTGTCTCAGCATCTTTCAGAGTACTCAGTCACAGGTCCCCTCATGCATAGTCGTGTCACTACTTCGCTCACAGGCTCAATCACAGGTTCTTCAGACAAGGTGGTGCAGTCAACGGCCACTCTGGTCCCCACACACTCTCCCACACATCCCCCAGTGCTATCACATGCTGGCACAGGCCTCTCTCAGTTTCATACTGTATTCAGTCTCATAGTCACAGGCCCCCATGTATGGGGTGCTGTCTCAGACACTGTCACCACCTCAAGTCTCACGCAGTTGCAGCCTTACACTCACAGGCCCCTCATACACGGTGGCGTGGTCTCGCGTGACCACTCAGATCCCACCACACATTTTCCTACACGATGCCCCGCTCCTCACCGAGCGTTTCCTCGGTCCTCTTCACCCCTCACTCGGCGCGGAGGCAGGTTGGGCCGGGCCCGGGGCTCGATCTCGTGGCAACGAAAGAGCTCACAAAGGCGCGGCTGCGGAGCGGCTCCGCGCAGGGTCCTCTGGGAGGTGGAGTCCAGCGCTTACCGGAGCGGCGCAGGGCGTGCTGGGAATGCCCTTTAGGGCGCGGCTTTCGCGGTCCTAGAGTCTAGCTGGATTCTGTACCTTCCCTTCAGGCCTTCAGAACCAGAATCTACTCAGGCTGCGCAGGCCCAGCTTCCTGGGCTGGGGTCTCTTAGACCGGGGGTAGGGGGGCGGAGCTACTACTCATGCGCAGTGCTGGCTGGCGGGTGTCCTGTCCGGAGCCACGGATGGAGGCGGTGGCCTCTTTGCTGGCTTCCTTTCTTGTTTGTTTCATCTCTCTACCTTACCCTTTCAAGGATCACTTATTAGGCAGCGGTGAAGCCCCTGACCAAAATCCTTACCCTTGTGGAACATATACTGGAAAGGAAGTGGACTAGGGTTGTAATCCAGTGGTAGAGGACCTAGGTTAAGTCAGCCTGGGAAAAAAGTACTGTCAGAAAAAGGAAGGGAGGGGGAATTAAATTTTAAAAATGATACTGACATATAGGAAATTTATAACTTTTAATAAAGTATTAAGATTAAGCCAGGTATGGTAGCCCACGTCTAATTCCAGCAGAATTTTTTTTGTGTGGGAAAAAAGGAGGATTAAATATTTGGAGATTCAAACCAGGTGTAATGCTGCATGCCTTTCATCCCAGCACTTGGGAGGCAGAGACAAGCAGATCTCAGTGAGTTCGAAGGCAGCCTGGTCTACAGAGCTAGTACCAGAACAGCCAGAGCAACATAGGGAGACTTGTCTCAAAGAGCAAACAAACAAAAAAAGACTTGGAGATCAACCTGGGCAGTAGAAGAAGAATGTTCTAAATCAGTGGCTCTTAACCTTCTTAATGCAGCAACCCTTTAATACATATTATATGGTGACCCCAACCATAAAATTATTTTTGTTGCTCCTTCATAGCTGTTATGACTTGTAAGTATCTGACATTTCAAGTGGCCTTAGGTGAACCCTGTGAAAAGGTCGTTCAACCTCCAAAGGGTCTTGACCTACAGGTTGAGAATCACTGTTTTCTAAACAGCCACTGGAATCACTCTTTTAAGCTATCAGACTATTGCATCCAATAAGTTGAAATTTCTTCAGGAATCATATGCTGGGAGAAGGAAAAGCCTGAAGCCTGATAACAGCCTGTGTTGGTTTGAATAGGATAATGTATATAATATAAGTGTTTGGTCCATAGAGATGGCACTATTAGGGGTGTGGCTCTGTTAGAGGAACTGTGTCACTGTTGGGCTTTGAGGTCTCATGTATGCTCAAGCTACACCCAGTGTGTCACAGTCTCCTTCTGCTGCCTGTGGATCAAGATGTAGAACTTTCAGCTCCTTCTCCAGCACCATGTCTGCCTGCCTGCTGCCATGTTTCCCACAATGATGATAGTGGACTAAACATCTGAAACTGTCAGCCAGACCCAATTAAATGCTTTCCTTTATAAGAGTTGCATGGTCATGATGTCTCTTCACAGCAATAAAACCTAAACTAAGACACAGCCAGACAAGGAACCTAAACCTAAACCTTTGTCAGGACTCAGAAAATGGACCTAAGGACAGGGGATGTGTTGGGTCACTGGACGTCTTTATTTATCTTTCCAACACTGCCATGTTAAATAAATCCTCTTTTTCTGCCTTTCACTATTATTTCTTTAGTTGGCTTATTGAGGAAGGTGAGCACAGACTGTTAGGGCTTTCAAGGCCCAGGCTCTTACCCTACTCTTACCTCACATAGATCTTGACTCAAAAAACAAAACATCCAACAAGAGTTTTCAGTTATACCATGTTATAGGTAGTCAACTTTCCTTTGAAAATATTTTACTAACTTTTATCTCTAGTAAAAAATACTGCTAATATCTCATTCATCTCTTTTTTCTTCTGAATTTGGTTATACTTCAATGTTTCAATTTAAATTGTTTCACTGAAGTTACTACGGAAAATGGCAGGCATTATATGAGGGGAAGTTTGACATTGAGGGAAAATGCAATTATATTCACAAATATTTTAACAAAAACTGTAATAAAGTAAACAGGAACTATATGTCTAAAATGTAGAAAATGTTCAGCTAGGTAGCAGTACCCCTATTTAAAACAGTGTAACTTACCCAGGTGGTGGTGGTGCACACCTTTAATCCCAGCAGTAGGAAGGCAGAGGTAGGTGAATCTCTGAGTCTGAGGCCAGACTTGTCAGAGTGAGTTCCTGGACAGCCAGGAGCTACACAGAAAAACAGTGCCTCAAAAAACCCAAAACCACCACCAACAAGACCAAAAACCAGATCAAAACAAAACCTAACCCTCACAAAACAAAACAAACAACAACAAAACTGCATAACTTTTACTATTTTATTATTTTTACTTTGGGGTTGGAGTGGTTAAGAACACTTACTGTTCTTGCAAAGGACCTGGGTTTAGTTTCCAGCACCCATATGGTGGTTCATGACTGCTTTTAACTCCAATTCCAGGTCATCTGTGCCCTCTTCTGGACTTTGTTGGCACTGCAAGCATGGAGTGCAGGTAAACACATCTAGGCTCGCACACATAAAATAAAATATTGTCTTAGTGTTCTATTGCTGTAAAGGGACACCATGACCATGGCAATTCTTAAAAAGGAAAGCATTTCTTGAGGATGGCTTACAGGTTCAGAGGTTTAGTCCATTGTCACCCTGACAAGGAACATGGCAGCAGGCAGGAGTGCTGAAGAAGGAGCTGAGAGCTCTACATCTGGATCTGCAGACAGCAAGAAGAAAGAGAGACTCTGGGCCTGGTTTGAGCTTTTGAAATCCCAAAGTTCCCCCCCCCCCCCAGTGACACACTTCTTTCAACAAGGCCACACCACCTAATACCTCTCAAGTAGAGCCACTCCCTAATGACCAAGCATTCAAATATAAGAGCCTACAGAGCTCATTCTTACTCAAACCACCACAGTTTGTTTGTTTGTTTGTTTTAAGATTTGAGTGTTTTTCCTGATTATATGCATATAATCATGTGTGGTTGGTGCTTGGTTGTTTTCGGTACTGGGGTATAGCAAAGGCCTTTCACAAGTTAGGGAATCTCTTCGCCACTGAGATACATTCCAACTCTTGTGTTTTGAGGTAAGGTCTTGCTTTTTTCCTTGTGTAATCTTCCTCCTTCCACCTTCCAAATGCTGAGGTTACAGGTGTGTTTCATTAATGCTTTATTTGGGTAAACATAAACAGTATTTTGAAACTTCACATTCCACATGGTCATATAGAATGCAGAGAAATGGGATCAATTTTTGATGAACTTATATAATGACAACTTGCTAGTCTCATGTATTAATTCTAGGAACATTTGCATGTTTCAGTTTTTCTTGAGATTTTATTTTTCAAGTAAAAATTTTCATTTATATGTATAAGTGCTTATGTACATATACTAAAATACTCAATTCCCGAGTCCCCCGAAAGATCACCAGGAGTTGACTCCATTGCAAAACACTCGAGGGTTTTTATTAAAAGCTCGAGCCTGGGTCACAAGCCACCGTCAGGAACAAAGAGGCAAGCAACCCCTTGCTCTTGGAGGACAGGGTTTTTAAAGGGAAAGTACAAGCCTTGGCGTTATAGGATTGGGTAAGAGGGTCTTTAGGGAAGCTGACCTTTAAAATGATTGGTCTGTTTTAGGCACCAAACCTGCAAACGGTCAGGCCTGGCTACTTGGGGGTCATCTGACCTTGAGTAATAACTGGAGTGTCCTGTTACCTGCAGATTAGGCTGTAGCCATCCTGTGAGTTTTCTTAGGGGCAAGGCTACATGACTCCAGTCTCACCCTGCGATTTATCTGGGTAGGGGACTGCTGAATATGTGGTCTAGTTACTAAGCAATAGTGTTTCTTAAGTCTGGAAGGAAGGCAGTTTGGATCTCTCTGTCCTTGGGTGGGTCTGCTTTATCTTGTCTGGTTCTTTGCCTATGACCTTGCTCTCAGGACACTAGTCACATTGTCCTGGGAATTTAAGACTTTAGACTTTCAGGGCCTCACAGTACATGGGTGTTCCAGAAGACCATGAGGGGACATCGGGTTTTCTGTAGCTGGAGTTACAGGCTGTTGTAAGTCTCCCACTGTGGTGGTGTTAGTCAAACTGGAGTCCTCTGCAAGAGCAGCAGCAAGTGTTCTTAAACACTAAGCCATTTCTTCAGTCCAGGTATCTTGAGATTTTTCCATTTGGCTACTTATATCGTCTGCAAAAAGAAATTTTTTATTTCTTAGCTTCTGATCTGTAAATTACCTTGCTTCAATCTTAGGTGTAAAACAATCACGGTTTTGTTCAGTTGTTTGTTGTGTGTGTGTTTCTAATTAAGTAAAATGTTAGCTGCCGGTCTTCTATAAATGGGAAACTTTTCAGTTACCTTTCCACAAGTGTGCATCCACGATTAACCGATCCCAGTCCCATACTCAACTAGCCATACAGGATTAAAATCAAACACTACTCATGGTCTCAAAAATTATTGCATACACAGCCATGGCCACGCACTCATAGCTAGAAGGGAATCACGCGTGAATTAAAAAAAAAATCTACAGGATTCGAACACCGTTCCACCTCTCAAGAGCCCCTCAAGGCTCACAAAAGATGAGGACACCTGCTCCTCCCGCTTGGCTGCTGTCGGCTTGCCTTGAGACTACATTTCCCAGAAAGGACTGCGACGTTAGCACGCTCATGCAGCAGCACCAGCAACACCTCTGCGCTTGCGTCATCTTCTGGCAGTGGGCAGCGTGTCCGCTGGTATTGAGGTGGTACTCTGGCTGTGGGCAGTAGGCAGCTGGACCAAGGAGGAAACGTGAAGAATCTGAAGCTATCCGGAAGCTCTGCGGAGAGTATGGGAATAGGCACCACGGACCAAGAGTTTCAGCCTTCAGAATAATTGCGATGCCTGCCCCCAACGTTTTTTCATGGGCGTCCCGGTCTTGGACTACATTTCCCATTATCCTCCGCGGCTTGAGCGCTGTAGGTACTTCTTCCCGTGCCCAATTTCTCAGCTAACCTTGTAGAACTCGGAGGGGTGTTTTGCGTTCAGCACTATGTTTGTGTTTCTTTATTCTGAGACGAAGTCCTATTATATAACATATTAAACAGAGCTGGAGTTAAGATACATTTAAAACAGTAAAGTAATTTCTAAAAAGGATTTATTTGTATGACTGTGTGGGGTTTGTATGCATGCATTGTGCATAGAGGCCAGAAGAGGGTATTGGATCTTCGTCGTCGCCATGTGTGTTCTGAGACTCCAACCTGGGTCTCCGAAAGGGCAGCAAGCTCTCTTAACTGCTGAGTCATCTATTCAGCTTCTCCATTTTTTAAAATATATTAATTACAGTTTTGTTTTTTTTTTTTTACTTTGTATCCCAGCTGTAGCCCCCTCCCTCATTCCTTCCCTCCCTCCCTCCCTCGCAACCTCCCTCCCTCGCAACCTCCCTCCCTCATCTCCTCCCTGCCCCTCTTTAAGTCCTCTGGTAGGGGAGGACCTCCTCCCCTTCCATCTGACCCTTGCTTATCAGGTCTCACCAAGACAGGCTGCAATGTCTTACTCTGTAGCCTAGCTAGGCTGCTCCTCCCACAGAGGGTGCGGAGGTCCAAGAGATAGCCACAGAATTCAGGCCAGAGACAGTCCCTGTTCCCCTTACTAGGACACCCACTTAGCTACTGAGCTGCCATGGGCTACGTCTGAGCAGGGGTTCTAGGTTATATCCATGCATGGTCCCTGGTTGGAGAATCAGACTCAAACAAGCCCTTGTGCCCAGATATATTTGGTCCTTGTGGAGCTCCAGTTCTCTCTAGGTCTTACTAACTCTCTCTTATTCATATGATTGATTCCCTGCACTCTGCCCAAAGATTGGCCGTGCAGCTCCTCCATTTTTAAAAGGTTTAGAGTACAGGGCTTAATAGGAGCTTAGAAAAGCGTGACATACCCAAGTACTGAGTATAGCCTTTTAAAAGGAGCGCTTGTTTTATATTACATATATTGCAAGACCCCAAAACATTTAAAACTATATCACTACTAGTTTAGGAACATCTAAGTGATCTTGTTTTTGATTCACTGTCCAACAGTGAGAAAACTGTTGAGTGGGTCTCAGGCTATACGTGATGTGATGATGCTTCTAATAAGGGAACACTGCCAATTACATCACTCTACGTAACTTTCCTAAGTATTTCACTTACAAATTAGAAATATTTTTAATGTGACTTTTTTTTTTCTTTTTCAAGATTTTTTATTTATTTCTGTCTGCCTGTGTGCCTTCAGGCCAAAAGAGGACACCAGAGCTCACTATATGGTAATTAGCCACCATGTGGTTGCTGGGAATTGAAGTCAGGACCTTTGGAAGAGCAGCCAGAGCTCTTCAGCCATCTCTCCAGCCCCACCCCCACCCCACCCCCATGACTGGTGTTCTTTTATGACTCTTTACAAGGAAGCATTTGTTTAATGATCTCAAGAAGTGGTTAAATGACAACAGTACAAAACCTTGGATTTTTTGTTGTTTTGTTTTGGGGGGGAGACATTCTGTGCCATGAACACCCAAGTGGAGGTCAGAGGACAACTTGTAGGAGTGTGTTCTATCCTTCCACCCTGTGGGTTATGGGGAATTATAGTCAGGTTGTTACACTTCACAGCAAGCACCTTTACCCACTAAAAAACTTCATTGGCCACCTAGGATTTTTTTTTTGTTGTTGTTGTTTTTTTTGTTTTTTTTTGTTTTTTTATCCCACTGCTTTGTTTTGTTATGTTTTGAACCCATTCATCAATAGCATGGTTCTTTGATTTCTTTTTGCTGAATGTTCTTATAATTGTGCGAAGGATCTAGTTGTGCTAATTGTGAATAACTTTCCTTGATAACTGATGTTTATTTATCTATCATTTATTTGATGTGGTTTATTTTTAAGACAGGGTCTCTCTGTGTAAGCCCTGGCAGTTCTGGAACCATTCTAGAACCATCTGACCTTGAACTGGTAGAGATATTAGTACAGTTGCTTGAAATCTTTAGAAGACGGTGTGGGATCTTCTGGAGTTATAGGCAGTTGTGAACTGCCTGATGTGGGTAGTGGGAACTGAACCCAAGTCCTTTGTCGGAGTAGCAAGTATTCTTAACTACTGAGCCATCTCTTGTCCTTCAAAATCAAGTTTGATCTTTGGGTGTCGTATTCTATTATGGCTATGCCAAAAATGATTCCACACTTACCTACTTGTGGACTTACCTATATATGTACTAATTTTGTGGGATTCTTTTTTCTTCAACAGATATGATTATATGTATAGCTTTGTACACTGCTCTGTGTCTGAAAGGGCACATTTATGTACTGATTATGAAATACTGGTCCTGTTCCATGTAATTGTCTGAATGCCTCTGCAGCTTTACGCTGTTTCTTGACTCAGGGTAGGCCCAGTTTGCACTACAGAGTGCTTTTTGAATTTGGAAGTTGGAGACACAGCCAGGTTGAGTCCAGAGTGGTTCCATTTGATGTATGGGAGAATTAAATGGCTGAGTCCTGTGAATGCTTCATTTTGGGTTCAGGGTTATACACTTTGTGCAAATTTTCCTTCCTCGCTGGCTGAGGAGAACTTTCCTTGTCCTTTGAGTACCGTATGGGTCTCCAGCACTAGAACAGGTCTGAGGACTCCTTGCAGTATTTAATGGAAGAAGGAGAGAAAGGGCCATGTATTCTCTACCTGTTTAGCAGCAGCTAAGGTAGGCTTCCTGGTGGTGGATGACAGCTCATCCTAACAGTTAAAGAAAAACAGGTGGAGAAACAACTCTGGCATTCAGGGAGCTTCGAGGCAAACTTAGACTTTCATGTTTGCTCTTTCCTCCCTCAGCTCTGACATCTAAGGACTCTGTCATTTCCCAAGAGAGAAACCTGGAGAAAGACCCATCAGCCCTTGAACTCCTGAAAGGCATGCCCCCTGTAAGTTTTAAAATCATGTAAATATTTGTTATCCTGAAACTTCCCGGCCAGATTCCACATGTTAATCTGGTCCCCTGAGATCTGTTCTACGGTGCAAAAGAGATGGTCAGCTAGGCCCTTTCTTGTTGCTTCATCTTCTTTGACAAATGTGATTCATTAATTCTGTAGTGGGATTTTGTGAGCAGACCTCCATTTTCCCACATAAAATGGGAGCATCCTTATAAGAACTAAGATTTGAAAGGAGAGAGTGATCACAAAGTAAAATGGGGAGCCGTGGGTTATTGCCCTGCCTTGGAAGAGATTGATGTTTGGGTATAATAGAGGCCCAACTGGGGTACCAAAGATTAGATGGCAGAGTAAGATCTGATTTGAGGTTATACCAAGTATCTTAGGGTTTTATTGCTATGAAGGGACACCATGACCTCAGCAACTCTTATAAAGGAAGACATTTAATTGGGGCTGGTTTACAGTTCTGGAGGTTACATTATCTTCATAGCAGGAAGCATGATGAGTGATGTTCAGGCAGACGTGGTGCTGGAGAGGGAGTCCTTCTCTTGATCCTTAGGCAACAGGAAGTGAATTGGCTTAAGCTTCTGAGACCTGGAAGCCCACCATCTCCAACAAAGCCACACCTACTCCTATGGGCCTATAGGGACCATTTTCTTTCAACTCACCACACCAAAAATTTGTATCTTTTTCCATTAGCTCTTTCAGCTTTAGCACAAGAGAGATACAGAGCTGAGAATCATGGGAATAGCAAGTGAGATTCTCAGTCTGATGAGTTGATAGGTGCATTCTCAGAGGTTGGAAGAGTTTTAGAGATTGGATCCATGCTCTGGTTTCAAAATATGATCATGTTTTAGTTATTCTCTTCAGTTAGGAAATTGTACAGTCAGTAAAAATATTCTTCATTCATGGTTTGTCTCATGAAGAAAATGTTTGTGCTGCGTTCTGACATAATGGTTAACTGAACTTGGCAACAAACTCTTGACTTAGATGAAGTTCCTCCCCCTAAGATACACACTATTTCTTCGAGACAAGGCCTTCCTCTGTGGCATTAGCTGTCCTGGAACTCAGTGTGTAGCTCAGGCTGGCCTCAAACTCACAGGGATACACTTGCTCTGGCTTCTGCAGTGAGCCATTGTAGGCATGTGGTACCTTGGTGGGTATAAATTTTTTTGAATTTATTTTTAATTTACTTGCATTGGTGTTTTGCCTTCATGTGTGTCTTTATAGGGGTATTGAATCCTCTAGAATTGGAGTTACAGTTTTGAGCTGCCATGTAGGTGCTGGGAATTGAATCTGGGTTTTCTGGAAGAGCAGTCAGTGTTTTCAACTAAGCCGTCTCTCCAGTACTACACAATGTTTTTTGTAAACATTTTTTCTTTAAAAATATTTTTAGTAATTTATTTATTTTATGTATATTGGTATTTTGTCTGCATGTATGTCTGTTTGCAGGTGACAGATCCTGAGTTATAGTCAGTTGTGCTGCCATGTGGGTGCTGGAAATTGAACCTGGGTCCTTGGAAGAACAGCCAGTGCCATTAACTGCTGAGCTATCTCCCCAGCCTTATACAATTGTTTTTTAATTTTTTTCTTAAAATATTTAGGGAAGCTGAGTGCAGTGTCACAAGCCTGTAATCCCAGCACTCAGGGAGGCAGAGGCAAGAGGATCTCTGAGTTCGAGGCCAGTCTAGTTTACAAAGCGAGTCCAGGACAGCCAAGGCTACACAGAGAAACCCTGTCTCAAAAAACAAAACAAAATTAGGGAAAAGTTCATCAAATATCTTTGTTATTCTAAAAAAATAAAATGACACTTCCTACCTGAATTGAGAATTTATGCCTTCTGCTGTTAGTGAGGAAAACTTTCCTGAGATTTTAATTTTCATCCCAGACATATACACAGATGTGTTGGTCTGCAGCAAGGTGGAGTGTATGAAAATATATTAACACTGTTTCCCTTGTGCTCATGTCTTGTTGACAACCAGCCCCAGCTTTTGTATGCCCACTAGAACCAGCCCTCTCTACAGATATCTCCTTCAGTTCCTTTCCTCCCACTGTGAAACATTCCCTTAAGTGAAATATTCACATACCGTTCATACTTCTTGTTTTAGGGTTCAGACCTGTTCAGGGATGTGGCCATAATTTTCTCCCAAGAAGAATGGGAGTACCTCGGGCCTGGTCAAAGGGTCTTGTACAGAGATGTGATGCTGGAGAACTACAGCCACCTAATCTCACTGGGTAAAGTGGTCTGCTCTGTTAGTCTGGATCTTACTCTGGGCATGCCCCTTTCTGGTCAGTGATGAGTACTTTTCCGTCCCATTAACTGTCACTTTTACATGTACAAAACACCGCCAATTGCTTGAAGTCATGTCTTCCACTACTCTTGGGCTACCATTACATTTTCTTTTGGCCCTTTCTATAGTTGTCACCTTGCTCAGTGACAGAGCCCTGGATCAGAATTCCAAGGACTCTCAATATGACCATGAGGTTTTTTTTTTTTTTTTTTTCTTCTCTTCTCCAGGTCTTGCCATATCCAAACCTGATGTGATATCCATCCTAGAGCAAGGAAAAGAGCCGCGGATAGAGGAAAGGGCTACAGCAGGAGGGCTGTGTTCAGGTGAGGAGTACCAAACCTTGTCAGGAACTAGAAACTTAGAACACTTCAGTATTGGTTGCCATTTTGTAGCTTTATAAGTTAAGCAGAATTAGAGATTCCTAGTATGGCGCTCTTTGGATAGTTTTATATGGTATAGAATTAGGGATGTCCTTACTTAGAATTGTGGAAAAGTGCCCCTGGAATAAACCCACAAAACTCAGTCATGTGAGGTAGATACAATAGAGGAAATGGCAAATTGGAGAAAGGAGCACTTTTAAAGGCTTTTTAAGACAAGATTTCTCTGTATAGTCCTGGCTGTCCTGGAACTTGCTCTGTAGACCAGGCTGGCCTTGAACTCAGAGATCCATCTGCCTCTGCCTCCCAAGTGCTAGGATTAAAGGCGTGAGCTTTAGAAGTAGCCGAAGTATTTTTTCCACATGGCCAGAAGAGAACAAGCACTATGTGGTCACTGTAGTTCCTGCAGCTGTGTCCATGTAGGCATAGATAGCTGTTCTCAAAGTCTCCTTCCATTAGGCAAGTAGTTTAAGATCTTTGGCCAGCTGTACTTTTAGCCCCTTTCCTTTGTAAGGTGATAGCCAGCTGCCCAAGCTTTGAGTGGGTCAGTGTGTAAGCGGGCATCCTAATATTTGGAGCCTGTCTCACCAGGTGGTTATGCCACAGTGGACACCTATCACATTGCTCTCAATCAAGTGGCACTTGAAAAGTACATATCTTTACTTTGTGACCTTTTCACATTGCTTAGTGTGGAACTGATTATGTTTGTGGTATACATGTGGCAGTCATGTATGACAGTCTTCTCACAGAATCTGATGCCTCCTTGACAGCATTTCTTATGGTCTACTCTAGAAGCATCTTATACTCCTATAGTTACGCCCAGTACATCCACAAAGAGAGTGACTGAAACTGCGGGGCTGCTGTGTCTATGCAGTCCTCTGGGGTCATCTGCTTCATGAACTTCATGAGCATATTCAGAAGCTGTTGTCACTTTCACCCATGGTTCCTTGCATCAAACTATAAATGAGTCTTATTCAGTGAGGTCAGTTGCTATGATCACAGTTTAGCTTGTCACTGTGACTGATGTCGTGTGCCAGGTAGAATTGGATGAAATATACTGGGAGCCTTTAAAAGTCATTTTCATTTAGTGTGTGTGTATATGCTAGTACATGCATGCTGAGGCAGTTGTGTGGAGGTCAAAGGATAACTTTTGGGAGTAGATCTCTCACCTTACTGAGGCAGAGTTTTGTAACCTTTGTAACCACAGGTTTTCCTCCTATGTCCCAATTCCTGAAATAACAACTCTGAGAATAAATAACAACTTTATTATTTATGAAAAAAGCCTAGGCTATAAGTTTTGGCTCATTTCCGGACTAGCTCATAAGTTATTTTGTCCATTTATTCTATTTTGTGTATACCACATGTCTTATTACCTCACCTCAGTTTCATGCCTCCATCTTCTTCAGAGTCCCTGGTCAATCTTCTGCCTCTGTTTTTATCCCAGAGTTCATCTGTTTCTCCTGGAACTCCCACCCCCTATTTCTTGCCTCAGCTAATAGACTGTCAGATTTTTATTGACAGGTGATGCTTCCATACAATCCACACAAGTCTCTTGTTTGAGCCACAGTGCATGATCTAGTATAGTCCCAGGAGTTTCCAAGTGATTCCATTATCTTTGCCTCAATTAACTGTAGGAATGCTGGGGTTACCCCAGTGCATCTGACCTTTTGTGGGTCCTGGAATTGAACTCAGATCATCAGGCTTTTGTGGCAAGTGCATTTACCCACTGAGCTACCTTGGCTGCGCCCCAGGAAGCTTTTTTCTTATAATCCGAATAAGATCAAAACATGTTTCTGTAGAAGGAGTCTCACTCCCAGCACTCTAAACAAGTCACAGGTCATTCTTTTTCCCACCATTCCTTGTAAGCAATGGGAAGCTACTCCAGAGTTGACAGTAGCCACGGTGATTAGTTAAATTTCAGATAGAGGAAACCACAGGAGAAGGTGGTAACCCCATGTGCCTAAGGATAGCTGCTGTGGTGTTGCCATGTCCTGGAAGACAGATATGTCAATGTGCCCTTTGGTTTATTTTTTTTTTCTCCCACACATGGTCTTAAGTGTTGAGGCAGGATTAAGATCCAGCCACACACCTTTTCTGTCACTTCATTTTGAAGTTATGGTAAAAACTTTAAGATGGTAACAAAAGTTACCATCTTAATGGTTATTTTAAGCATACAGTTCAGCAATATTAAGAACAATCACATTGTCTTGACAGCCATCACCTGATACAACTTCAGAGCATCCAGCAGAATCCTTATGATTTTTGTAGATGTGTTCTACAAGAGTATAATTTACATATTATAAAATGTACACCTTTTAAGTGCAGTATTGATAGATGTTGGTATGTTTGTACACCTGTGTTACCATCTCCAACTCAAGATAGAACATATCCTTGTACCACTTCTTGCAGAACCCCTGAAGTCTCAGTTAGCCATTTACATTAGTCATTCTTGATTATATTTCTGTTTCCAACAGAACTTCAGTGGTTCTTAACCTTCCTAATGCTGTGACCCTTTAACACAGTTCCTCATGTTGTAGTGACCCCCAACCATAAAATCATTTTCATTGCTACTTCATAACTGTGACTTTGCTACTATCATGAATCCTAATGTAAATATCTGTTTTCCGATGGTCTTCGGTGACCCCTGTCAAAGGGCCATTTGACCCCAAGGGGTTGCAACCCACAGGTTGAGAATGGCTGTTATATAATCTACTGGTATATTTCTAAGCATGGTTCAGAGTTGACTTAGAGTTACACTGATATTTTAGAACTAGTATAACACTCTGTTTTCTCCTTTTTATTTCTAATATTGCCTCCTCCATTCTACTTGCCTAATTTAGAATTGCTTAGCCATATTCAGGAGTGTATAGGTGCTGAACATTCTAGTATATAAATATAAATACATATATACTAAACTCTGGCAAGGATTTATTAGAAAGCTCATTAGTCACAGTGAATAAAAGCCATGAACAGAACAACCAAGAGATCATGGTAATTGTAGGTACTGGGCCTTCCACACAAATTAGAATCTAATAAATATCAAGGAGTTTCCAAGGCTAATCTTAGCTATACTTGGTCAGGCAGGTTGCACACAAACACAGAAATGATTCTCCATGCTCCCCTTCAGATTGGCTAGACAGTAGGAAAGAAGATCTTCCCCCAAGCAGTCATATGTCATATAGTTCCTGCCTTTCCAGCTGTCATCATGGGACACTTGTATGTGACCCACACCACCAAGCTGGGAACCTGACAAGGATGCTGAGCAGTGACAGGGAGGAGGAGCAAGCAGAGGCCTTTGTTTCTCACTGGTGACCCTCCCGAGAACCTTTCAGCTTTCACTGCAGTTTCTCTTTCTGGAAAAAGAAAAAGAACCAATTTCTCCTTCTCTTCCTTTTCAGCACTGGAATCTGGATATGGTACCAAAATAATGTCCTCAAGTCAACAAATTCATGAAGTGGAATTGCCACACTGGGAGAAAACAGAAAGCCTTACAAGCTTCAGCCTTGAGAGCTCAAGTCTCCCAGATGACTGGGAAGGCAACAGCCTGTTTAACAGACAACCAGGAAGTCCAGACAGAAATGCCAGTCCACTGTTAATCAGTCATGAAGAAATACCTGGATTAAACCAGCAAGCATCTCTTACTTTTTACCAGACAAAGTCCTGTAGATATAAAAAATGCAAAAAAGACTTTTGGGAAGAGCAGTTCTTTATTAACCAAGGAATTCATACTAATGAGAAACCCTACAAATGTAGGGAATGTGGGAAGACCTTTAAATATGGTTCACGACTAATCCAGCATGAGAATATT
The DNA here is from genome assembly GCF_907164565.1 of Psammomys obesus. Taxonomy (NCBI): domain Eukaryota; kingdom Metazoa; phylum Chordata; class Mammalia; order Rodentia; family Muridae; genus Psammomys; species Psammomys obesus. The sequence goes on along the minus strand of NW_026596039.1, from coordinate 24,790,772 downwards.
CATTCTGGCAAAAAGCCTTATGAATGTAAAGAATGTGGGAAGGCCTTCAATTCTGGTTCAAATTTCATACAACACCAGAGAGTTCATACAGGGGAGAAACCTTATGAATGTAAAGATTGTGCTAAAGCCTTCAGTCGAAGCTCACGGTTGATTGAGCATCAGTGAATCCATACTGGGGAGAAACCCTATCAATGTAAGGAATGTGGCAAAGCCTTCAATCGGATCTCACATCTTAGGGTACATCACAGACTTCATACTGGTGAGAAGCCCTATGCATGTAAGGAGTGTGGGAAAACCTTTAGCCATAGGTCTCAGTTGATTCAGCATCAGACTGTTCATACTGGCAAGAAACTCTTTGAGTGTAAAGACTGTGGGAAGGCTTTTAACCAAGGATCCAGTCTTATCCGACATCAGAGAATTCATACTAGGGAGAAACCCTATGGATGTAAGGCATGTAGCAAGACCTTTAGAGTGAACACACAGCTTAAGCAACATCAGAGAATTCACACTGGAGAGAAAACCTACCAGTGTAAGGTTTGCAGTAGGGCCTTCAAGTGGGTCTCACACCTCACAGTACATTGCAGAATTCATACAAGTGAGAAGCCATACGAATGTAAGAAGGACCACAAGGTGGTCCATTCCAAGGAAAAGCCCTACAAGTATAAGGGATATGGAAGGAGCATAAATCATGATTCAACTACTGTTCAGCATCCGAGACTGCATAATAGAGAAACGTGTGAACATAACAAATGTAGAAAAGCCATCCCTTGGCACTTACCCACTATTAATCATCAGGGAATTTGTGCTGGCAAGCAACCACATGAATAGAAGTAATGAAAAGAGTCCATTAGTTTAGGGAGATCACAGCTTGTACATCTTGGAGAAAGGGTTGATAATGTACTGCAAATGAGATGCCTCTATTCAGCTTATTCTAAATCAAAATATTTGTATGAAATTGTACAATTGTTTAGACCACAGCTGTCAAAGAAATAGGGAAAAGTTGGAATTAATTTTGTCTCCTAACATTCCAGAATCTAGTTATGGGATTTTTGGTTTGGTTTGGGCTTTTTGGTTGTTTGTTTTTTGAGACACAGTCTTTCTTTGTAGCCTAGACTGGCCTAGAGTTTGCTATATAAACCAGACTGGCCTTAGATTCAGAGAGATTTGCCCCCTTTGCCTTGTGAATGCTCCAATATTAAAAGTATGTGCCACCACACCCAGCTTTAGTCACAGGGAAGAGGAGGCCAAATTACTCTTGGTAACAATGAAATAAATCATGCAGACACCATGAATGGCAATAAAAAGAATGAATTGATACTTTTACATACTAAGAAAGGTTAAGACATAAAGCTATATCAAGGGTATGGTGACACATGCCTTGAATCTTAGCATTTGGAAGGCATAGGTAGGTGGATCTCTGTGAGTTCCAGGTGAGCTGGCTATACAGTGAGACCGTGTCTCAAAACAATAACAACCCCACCCCCAAAAGCTATACCCAGGGGAATTAATAATTCCCTGCTCCTCCCCCCCCATGTGTGTACATGCAAATAAAACAGTGCATGTGTAGAGATCAGTGGGCAGCTTTCTGGAGTCACTCTTCCTCCTCTCTTTTTATGTGGGTTCCCGAGGTTGAACTTAGATCACCAGGCTTACCCACTGAGCTATCTCACTGGCCTTTTTAATAGTTAAAAACACCATATTGTTTTGTTAATCCCAGAGGAATGGCTTACAGATTTTGAACACATGCTTGTTTATGAAGACCAGAATGAATACTCAAACACTAAATGAAGGAATCAGAACTATAAAAGTACCATGCATGGTGGTGCATGATTTTAATCTTAGTTCTTGAGAAGCTGAAGCAGGAGGATTGCTTCAATTCAAGGCCAGGTCAAGCCACATAGTGACACACTGTCTTAAAAAACAATGACACTACCAGACACTCAGACAACAAATAAAAGCAAAAGGGGGCAGGGGAATCTACAAAAGAGGCAGTACATAGTTTCATGTCCTTTTGCAGCCCAAGGGAATTTTTCTAAATTCGGTTGTTTATAAAATTGGGGCCTGGGCAATATATTTCTGTGTAGCTCTGGCTGGGCTCTAATTTGGGGCAATCCTCTTGCCCCAGCCTCACCAGTATTGGAATTACAGGCATTGGACACAATGGGTTTTTCTGTGTAGCCTTGGCCGTCCTGGACTTGCTTTGTAGACCAGGCTGGTCTAGAACTCACAAGAGACCCTCCTGCCTCTGCCTCCCAGAGTTCTGGGATTACAGGTGGAGCGTGTTTAATTTCTGCATTGTTAGATTGTTTTGGGGTCATCCCTTGATTTGTGTCATAGGTAGATTCTTGCTGCTTACCCATCAGGCATACCAACTATCGTTAGCATCTGCTTCTTGCTTTAGAATCTGAAGATAGTATATTCAAATTTCCCAGCCTCCTCTGCAGCTCAGAGTGACCAGTGTATTGGCCACTGGAATTTTCTGGGGATTCTGGAAAAGAAGTTCGGATTCTTGTGAGAGATGTTATTCTATCAACAGAAAATATACCTCAGGGTGGAGGGCCTTTGATGACATGTGCTGCGTCCTCAAAGTGATGCCTCAACCCAGTCCCACATTGAGCTTTCCACTATCTGGCCACAATATACTTGTTTTTTCTCCCACAATTCCTACAATTTTTCTGAGTTTAAAAGATCTTAATTTAATTAATTCCTATCTCAGGAATAGTCTTGATTTTTGTTTGTTTGTTTCTAGACAGGGTTTTTCTGTGTAGCTTTGGCTGTCCTGGACTTGCTTTGTAGATCAGGCTGGCCTCGAACTCACAGAGATCCATCTGCCTCTGCCTCTGTTGTGTTTTATCACCTATGAACAAGAATAGAAAGCAGAGACCTTAGTGACTGATGAACATTAACAGGGAAAGGAACAGATGTTCCTATCTTCCTTAATTCCTGGTACATGGACATATAAATGCTTCTTTAGTTCCTACAAGGGTCAGTTTATAGGGAACAATCATTAACATCTATGATAAAGAATGGCACCAGCACTAGAAAATTTCTAGTGTCCTTGAAATGCTAGTCCCTTGTTCCTCTCTGTATTAGTTTGCTTCCTATTGCTGTGATAAACATTGTGACCAAAAGGGTTAATTTTACCTTACAGTCCACCAGGAATGGGACTGGGGGTTGGAACTCAAGGCGGGATACTGGCCTGTCCCCATGGCTTGCTCAGACTGTTTTCTGGCTTTGTTCCATTTTTTACTCCACAGGATCATCTGTCCAAGGGTGGCATTGCCAGCAGTAGGTGAAGCCCTTCTACATCATATGTAGATACTTGCCCACCAAGCAATCTGATGGAGATTATCCCTCAGGTAAGGTTTTCTCTTCCCAGATGATTCTAGTTTATGTCCAATTGAAAAACTATTTAGCCAGCACACCTTCTGTTCCTTGGATACCTAGCTTATGAAGTTATGTCACATTCTTAGGCTCTTTTTTGCTGGTTTGCCACAGTACCGCAATTCCAAAGATATGCCTAATTTTCTGTGCCCAGCCCCCACACCTCCACAAGGGACATTCTACTCTTTTTTTTTTTTTTAATTCCCCTTTGAGACAGGATTTTTTTATGTAGTCTTGGAACTACCTCTGTAGATCAGGCTGGCCTTGAACTCACAGAGACCTGCCTGCTTCTTACTCTTGAATGTGGGATTATTTAATCCACATGTGTGTGCCACCACTGCCTGGCTTTGTCTTCATAATTTTTAAAATTTTTTTTTCTTTTCCCCTTCTCACATATATTGCATCCCAACTGTAGTTTTCCACTTCCTCCCCTCCCCCAGTCATTCCCTCTCACCTCCCCTCTTCCCCAAAATCTACCCCCACCTTCACCTCTGCCTTCCCTCAGAAAAGAACAGGATTCCCAGGGACATCAACCAAACATGGCATAACAAGCTACAATAAGACCAGGCACCTACTATTACATCAAGGCTGGATGAGGCAATCCAGTAGGAGGAAAAGGGTCCCACAAGTAGGCAAAAGAGTCAAGAGACAACCTGGGCTCCCACTGTTAGGACTCCCACAAGAACACCACGCTACTTAGCCATAACATATATGCAGAGGACCTAGGTCAGACCCCTACAACCTCCCCAATCCCTGAGAGGCCCCATGAATCCCAGTCAGTAGATTCTGTGGCTATGTTCTTGTGGTGTCCCTGAATCCTCTGATTTCTCTTTGTGATCCTTTCTCTTCCTTCTCCACCTCCTCTTCCTCCTCCTCCACAGTACTCCCATCAGTTAGTTACTGGATGTAGTCTCTCTGCTCTCTTTGATGATGATTCTGCTAGGCCCTGGTCTGAGAACACTCTGCAGGCAGGACAATTGTAGGTTGAAGGTTTTATGGCTGTGTTGGTGTCCCAATCCTTCAACTTGAATCCTTGCCTGGTTATAGAAAATGGCCAGTTCAGGCTCCATGTCCCCCATTACTTGGACTAAAAAAGATTTTTGTATTTTGATACATTAGCACCTCAGTGAAAAACAGCAATGGTGGTCATTTCTCTGCTTTTGTGTCTCTGATGCTTTAATAAGTCCAGATTGGAGTGGGGTTAGGGTTACATCCACAAGACTATCTCCAGAGTAGAGGTCTAACAGTAGATATCTGGGCTGCCACTGAGAACTGTTGCTGTGTCTGGATAGTTGCCATCATTCAGCTGCCAGTCAGAACATCAGTGAATTGGACCTAGGCATGTAGGGAGAAACTCCAGTGAGCTGGTGGCTTTTTAGGAATCCACAAGGATTGTTTCCCATCATCCCTCCCAGTAAAACTAGTATTGGTCTAGAGCCAAGCCTACTGAGTACAAGAACACACTATTATTAGTGGCTTAAGGAATCCCTTCTTTGCAAGTCATTGAGTATGGAGTGACTTGTCCCAGAATGTGAATGTCTAACTGGGGGGAGCATGGAGAAAGGTTTGCCTTAATAGAGCAACATCTCAAGTTGGAGAGATGGCTCAGTGGTTACCAGTCTGTTCTTCCAAAGGCCTCCGTTCAATTCCCTGCACCCACATGGCAGCTCACAACTGTCTGCAATCCCGGTTCCAGGGCAGGCAAAGCAACCAATACACATAAAATAAAAATGAATGTAAGGAAATAAAAACAGAAAAAGAGATAGCAACTAGCCCATGTTTTGAAAAAAAGTTGGCTGGGTAGGGTGGTTACTTGGAAGACTGATGTAGAAGTATCAGTGGAGCCCAGAACTTCCAGGATTCCTTGGGCAACAATATTTTGTCTTAAAAATGTATACTTGAAGGACACTTGCTCAATTATCTTCATAGCAGCATTATTTGTAATAGCCAAAAACTGGAAACAACCCACATGTCCCTCGGCCAAAGAATGGATTTAAAAAAATGTATTTACACAATGAAACACTACTCAGCTTTTAAAAACAAGGAAATCATGAAATATGCAGGCAAATGGATGGAACTAGAAAATATCATCCTGAGTGAGGTAACCCAGACCCAGAAAGACACACATGGGATATACTCATTTATAAGTGGATATTAGCCACATAGTATAAGATAATCATACTACAATTTATATATCCAAAGAAGCTAAGTAACCAGGAGTATCCAAGGGAGGATGCTTGAATCCCACCTAGAAGGGGAAATAAAATAGACACCAGAAGTGAATAAAGAGAGGGATCTGGGTGGGTGAGGGTAATAAGAGTGGAGATCGGATGTGGGGAGAGTGGGGGGTGGGAGTCAAGAGGGCTTGGAGAGAGAAGGGAAACCAAGGGGGCCATCTCTGGGACAAGTTGTAGATCTGTGACCTATATATCAGACTCCTGGGGGATATGGGGGTGACTCTAGCTGAGACTTTTAGCAGTGGGGACATGGAAACTGAAGTGGCCACTTCCTAACCAGGCAGGATTTCCAGTGGAGGGAAGGGGACACCAACCCACCTACAAAACCTTTGACCCCAAATTTACCCTGCCTACAACGCGTGCAGGGATAAAGATAGAGCAGAGATTAAGGGAATTGTCAAACAATGACTGCCCCAACCTGAGACTCACCCCGTGGGAGAAAGCCAACCCAACACTATTAATGATGCTCTGCTATGGTTGTGGACAAAAGCCTAGCATAGCTGTCCTCTAAGAGGCCCCACTCAGCAGCAGATAGAAATGCTATAATCTACTTAAACTCTATAGCCCCTTTGTTAAGACCTACTTTAGTTCTTCACATAACTGTGTCTCCTCTGTTAACACCTGCTGTTGCCTTTAGCATTTCAGAAGCCATTTTGCCTCCAAGTCTCCATTTTGATCATAAGATGAAATTAAGTTCAAGTTCTCAGGCCTACATGCCTGAGACCAGGATACAATTCAATAGTTCAATACTTGCTGCTTAGAATAAAACAAAAGATGATAAATGCACGTTCTGCTAGAGTTAAAGATGGAAACACCGTGCTATGTTCCTTATTCCCAAAAAACTGGAAAGCCCTACCCTAAATCCCAGCCAATCAGCCCTCCTACCCTAAATCCCAACCAACCAATTTAAAGTGCTTTGTCAAGCAACCTAGATACAACATAATACACTTGAAACAAAATTGATTATGTTTAGCTAGTTAAAATGATGTAATGTTGACCCCCTCCTCCACTTTCTACCCCTGGTTACCTGGTTGTTAACTGATTACACTTTTTCGTATAAAAGTCTGCCTTAGAAACAGACCAGTATCTGGCTTCTGAGTCCAAATTATGGCCCTGACCAGTCAGTTTTTGTTCAGTGTTCAATAAACTTCTATCAGTCTGAGTCTGATGTTGGAGTGGTCAGTATGCGGCTATTCCTGAACCCATAACAGAAACAGATACTGAAACTCACAGCCAAACATTGGGCAGAGCTCAGGGAGTCTTGTGGAAGAGTGGAAGGATGAAAGGACTGGAAGGGGACAAGAACTCCACAAGAAGATCATCAGAGTCAATTAATCTAGGCCCATGGGGGCTTACATAGACTGAATCACCAACCAAACAGCATGCATGGACTGGACCTAGGTCGACACGTATATAACTGATGGGCAACTTGGTTTTCATGTGGGTCCCCTAGGAAGTGAAGCAGGGGCTATCTTTGACATAGACTCGGTTGCCTGCTCTTGGATCACTTTCCACTAGCTGGACAGCCTTGTCTGGCTTCAGTGAAAGAGGATGTGCAACTTTATGTGCCAGGATGGGTTGTTGTTGGTTGGGGTAGGAGGAGAAAGGTAGGAGGAAAGGGGGAAGAGGGTGGGAGGATGAAACCAGGAGATGAGAGAGGATGCTGCGATTGGGATGTTAAATAAATAAATTTAATTAAAATTTAATTAAAATTAGAAAATAAAACAGAAACACTGGAAAAGGTGTATTTGAACACTTTTCCCAGCAGGTGACACTGTGGTACCGCAAAACATCCCTTTCTACCTTGGTGCTTTTACCAAAAGATTATTAACTTTCAAGAAAGTGTGTTGGGTTCAGGGTGGAAGCTGAGAAAACTCACTTCAGATACAGAAGCTTAAACTGCAGGCTTTATTTTCTGAACTCAGGGAGGCGGTCAGTTTGGGATCTGGACCGCATCCCTGAGGGGTTGCTGTATTTCATATTGAAAACCGCAATTAGTTCACAAGGGGGTGGGATGATAGAGGACACAATGGAAGAGGGTAGTCATCCCTGACTCATTTTATTTTGTTTTGTTTTTCGCTATCTAGACAAGCAGTTATAGCTTACCTTTAATTTGACTGGTCCCAAGTAAAGTTTATGGTTAGGCCAGCTGTACTTATGGTTAAGAAATTTCTGGGAACAACAAGGCCACAGAGTATGCTGAACATAAACATAGTTTTTGGTTAAGTTGACCTTGTATAGAGATTCTTTTTTTCTATATCAGCAACAAGCTGAGATTATGTGGCTGTTAGGCCTGAAACAAAAATGGCTATAGTTATGCTACCCAAAAGGAGCAGGCCCCATCAGGTGGAGCCTTTGTTATTTATAAAAGGCTCCTTTTATAAGTCACATAAACATTTGTGTTAAGGATGTGATTTAAAGTTTTGTTTCATAAAATTATTTTTTTTCTTTACTTTTGCGCCTTCAGTTCCTGAGAGCTAAAAGTGTTTTGAAAGAGGATTTCATTCTAGCTTAGGCAGGCTGGAACTCATTATGAAACCAAGGCTGCTTGAACTTGTAGCAATTCTCCTACCTCAGCTTCCCGAGTCCTGAGATTGCAAGAATGAGACACTATACCTAGCATGATCACCAGTGATCTGTTAAAGCAGCTGTTCTCAACTGGGGAGTCAAGACATCTTTGGGGGGGTGTCAAACAACCCTTTCAAAGGGGTCACATATCAGATATCCTGCCTATCAGATATTTTCATTACAATTCATAACAATTTTATAGTTGGGGGTCACCACAACAAGAGGAACTGTATTGAAGAGTCACAGTATTAGGAAGGTTGAGAACCATTCCACCACAGGGAGATAGCTAGTTGCAAGTGGAACCAATCAAGTGCTAAGACAGCTGTAACTCACAGATCTCTCTCTGGAGTGGGGGGTGGATAAAGGTAATATTGAAAGTAGCCAATGATTTAATCACTCATACCTACCTAATGAAGCCTTATCCTCCACTTTCAGAAAGACCAAGAAGGGGGGGGGACACAACAACAGCCATGTGCTGGGAGAGTGACATGCTACAATTCTGTGGGGTCAGAAGCTCTGATTCTCAGGGTCCTTCTGGACGTAGTCTTAAATATCTCAACTTGTTCATTTAAAGTCTCCTATAGTAAACAAGAAAAAGCCCTTGATATCTCTGACTCTAGCAAATTGAACTCAAGAAGTGAGGGTGGTGGAAACCCAGTTTAAGAATCAGAAACACAAGCAAAACAACCGAAGTTTGGAACTTCCACCAGCCATAGAGGGGAGTTTTGTGGGGCCAAGCCTTCTATCTCCAGATAGTGTAAAAATGGAATTGATGACAACCAGCAGATACCTTTTGTGGAAAACATTTTCAAAGATGTTTAAATGTTATCTGAAGAAAATAGGAAATATATGATACATCCTTCCTGCTTTGTATTTCTTTATAGCCTTCCCCCTACCCCCACCATTTGTCAGATTTGTCTCCATCTGTGGGAGGTAAGAAGCCAGGGAAATGTGTTTGTTTCTTTCTCTCTTTTAGTCCAAGTGGTCTCTTCCTATTTGTTTCAGCTTTCAGTACAAGTGTTGATTTCTTGGTCGTTCGAAGCAGGGATAATTTCCACTTTAGCAAAGGGCAGAAAAAGCCTGATTCTTGTATTCTGGTTCATATGACCTTGTCATAGTCATCGTTTCTCAATACTAATAATGACACATCCATTGCAGGTGGAAAAATGCTGATTTGCTGGTTATGAGGGGATCAACATGAGTGGGAGGGAGAAGACAATCAGGTGAAGACTAGTGGATGTTCTTGCTGAGGCAAAGCTTCGCCCTAAAAGATCAAACTTCCATGCCTGGCGTAGTGGCTCACTCATGTAATCAATCCCAACATTTGGGAGATGGATACAGGAAGATCAGGAGTTCAAAGTCATCCTTGGTTACATAGCCAGTTTGGAGGCTAATCTGGGCTAGAGATCACATCAAATCTCCTCCCTAAAAAAAAAAATCAAATGCTAACACTATGGATCAAGCAGGACATCAGACATTAAGGAAACGCGCACGTGAGTAGCGCCTCGGCAGCAGCTGGTTCTCCAGGCAGGGTGCGAAGCATAAGGAAGAGGCGCTAGAGTCACCCTAACCGACACACCCAGAAACCCTGAGCAACCCTTCTGGATAATCACGCCCAGAGCCACACACCGGCCCAGCTCTCATTTCTTTTGCCACCTGCTGTGTAGTGGAACTGCCTTAGAGGGTGCCCTTCTCCACAAACTCCGCCCTTTACCTCTGACTCCTCTGAGAACCCGCCCCTTCTCCTCCAACCCTCGCCCTCACCTCAGACTGCGCTGAGAACTCGCCCTACTGGCTAAGCCCCGCCCCTCCCTTCTGACTCCAGGGAGAACACTTTTTCCGCTTGGCGCGCCCTCACCAGGGACTCAGCGAGAACCCACCTCTTCGCCGCTAAGCCCTGCGCTCGCTCACCTCGGACTCTCTGAGAAGCCTCCCTACTGGATAACCCCGCCCTCCTCTAAGACTGTTGAGCTCCCTCCCCTTCTCCACTTTGAGCGGCCTTCACCTTACACTCCGCTGAAATCCCGCCCCTTCTCCACAAGCTCCTTAGGATCCTACAGAGAACCCGCCCTATTGACCCCGCCCCCTCTGAGGCTGTTCCACTTTTCTGGTTATCCCCGCTGCCTTCACCTAGAAACAGCTTTTCTTCTGCATCTCACCCAGACTTCCTCTGAGACCACGCCCCTCAAGATAAGCCCCGCCTTTCTCGGGCTCTGTTGTGGTTGGCAGAGACTGCGCCTGCGCACAGAGAGCTTGTATGGTACTTCCCAGCGTCCCCTGCTTGACTGTGTTTGGGTAAGGCAGAGGAGTTGAGGCTCCTGTTGGGGAGTGGGAGCTCTTGCGCTGCGAGCAAGATACTCCTGCTTCCCGCGTTTCCCAGAAACGAGCGTCCTTCTGTCTGGACGTAGGCCGGCTGATGCGTAATATCTGGGGGCGCGAGGGCTCAGACGACGTTGGGGCGGAGGGTGTCCAGATCTAAGTCTGTGCTTGGGTGTTCCAGGTCGGAGCGTGTGTGAAACGAACTGGACTGTGAGTTTTAAGTGTGACTGTACATTCGTGTGAATGCTGAGAAAGGAAGATAGAGCTTGAGAGAAGTGGTGTGAGTGTAAAAGGACTATGAAACATATGGTATCTTCCGGTGGTCTGCATTACAGCATTTCAATGCTTGGAATCTCCAAAGTAATATCTTGTTGACCGCTCGTTCTTGAATGGCTCAAGGTAGTTAGCTTCAGGGTCCGGCCTGATCATCGCAGTCGCCCAACTGGATTAGAGGATTAGGACTCTTAGCCCCAAAGTCCAACTGGGAGAGGACAGGGCTGAAGGGTAAGTTGATTACCAGAGGCTAGTTGTTGTTTTGAGAGAGAGTATCATGTAGATTGTCTGCACAAGGTCAGGTTGACCAAGAACTGTTTATGTTTAGCATATTTTGTGGCCTTGTTCTCAGAAATTCCCCAGCCATAAGGGCATCTGGCCCTAACCATAAACTTTACTTGGGACCAGTCAAATTAAAGGTAAGCTATAACTGCTTGTCTAGATAGCGAAAAACAAAACAAAATAAAACGAGTCAGGGATGACTACCCTCTTCCACTGTGCCCTCTATCATCCCACCCCCATGTGAACTAATTGCAGTTTTCACCCTCTAAATATGAAATACAGCTACCCCTCAGGGATGCGGTCCAGATCCCAAACTGAGCTCAGAAAATAAAGCTTTCAGTTTAAGCTTCTGTATCTGAAGTGAGTTTTCTCAGCTTCCCCCCAAACCCAACAGGGTGACTTTGAACCCCCAGTCATCCTAACTCAGCCTTCCAAGTGCTGTGATTATAGGCATGTGCATCCCACACCTAGATAAACGATCTACACCGCCATACTTATGTACTGGAGTGTCCATAGAAGCTCAAAAGGAAAGGATTCAAAGAGATTTCTGACAGTTTAACGTGTGGAGGTTCCTGCGGGCTACCACATTCCTTCCCACATGACTTTGACCATTGTTTTTCTTCAGTTGTACATTTTAAAATTTGTCCATGATTTGTGTCACTGTGTGGAGGTCAGAGGACATCTTTGTGGAGTTTATTTTGTCCTTTAACTTTTTATGTAGGTTCTGGGAACCGAATTCTGGTCCTTAGGCTTGAGAGAGAAGAACTTGCTTTGGTCATCTCTCTAGTTCTTCATTTGCCTTTAAATTATTATATTCTTTATAATAATCTGGTAAACAAGGGTTTTACTGAGTTTTGGGAGCCACTCAGGCAAATTGATTGAACAGGGAGGGGCTCATAGAAAACTTTGATTTATAACCTTCGTTAGCACAGGTAAGAAAAGTTGGAACTTGCAACTAGCATCAAAAGGAAGAGGCAATCTTAAGAACTGAGCACTCAACCTGTGGGGTCTGACATGTTAGTATGAGTGTTAGTATGAGAACTGAATTTGGTGAAAATATGCCCAGCTTGTGTCTCCTGCAGAACTGTTAGCCAGATATGTTTCAGAAAACTTCCAATTTGGAGTCATAAGTGTTTGTGTTGCAAAGAAGAGAAACTGAATTTGTGTTTTCTCTGTATCATCAAGTGTGTGTGTATGTGTGTGTTGTGTGTGTGTGTTAGAGACTTGATTTTGAGAAAATAGAGGGTATGAGGCTAGCCTGTGTATAAGGGTTGTATGTCTTTTTCCTTTGGGTTTATCATGATTATGTCATTGACACATTGGAGTCAGAGTATCAAGACCCTGTAGTCATAGTGACTAATTTAAAAGAACAGTAGAGACAGCTTGGTCTCTACTTTTGGTAGTGGTGATGCGACCTGAGCTTTCCATCACGAGCTGAGTTTTATCTGACCCATAAAGTAGAATGTGCACAGCAGCAATCTTTTATCAAGTACAAGTTAGTACTGGGAGCAGGGTATTGCTGCAACAGGCCTGACCTGCTGCTTGTTGGTGGAATGTGGACTTTGGCACTTTGGATTAGGAAAGAAGTTGAAAATGTTAAGTGGGGCTTAATGGACCACACTTGTAGGGGTGTGGAAGACAGTGGTGCTAAGAGCAATGTAGACTATGATAGCCTGACTGAAGAGGTTTCAGAGAGGAAAAATATTAGTAAGTGGCCTAGAGACCATTCTTGTGATATTTTGGGAAAGAACCCAGCTGCTTTTTGCCCTTGTCCTAAAAATCTGCCTGATGCTAAAACAAAGACTTTTGGGTTAATGACATTGGCAGAGGCGATTTCAGGATTGCCTAGTATTGACTGTGTCAATATTAGTTATTAGTGGTCACTCTTATGCATATCTATAATGAAAAGGAACAAACTGAACAAGGGAAAAAAAGTACAGTTTGAGGAGGAAAGGAGCACCAGGAAGTGTGGTAGAGCTAAGTCCAGTGCTCAAGGAGATAAAAAATTTAAAGAAAAGCCTGATGCTAAATGGAGTAAAGTAAAATGGTGGCCTCAGGGAGCAACCAAGCTTTCAAATTGTGAAATGGAGTTAAAGAAATGCTTAAGCAGTGAAGGAAACCATCAAAACCAGAAAAGTGATGAAGATGTAGTTAAACAAAAGGGCCATGTTCCAGCCTCAGCAAGCAGCAGTTTTGGCCATGTGGTTCTGGCTTTAGAGTCAAGGATACAAGAAAGGGGTTATGGAATCTTCCTCTGTGACTAAGGAAAGCTGCTGAGGCCAGGTATGTGTCAAGGGGTACCTGCATGGTAGCCCTGAGAGGCCATTGAGTGAAACTGGGAATGTGAAGCCAGGATGTGTTGGAAACCCCAAGATTGGAGATGCCAAAGTCTTGGGATACCTGCCAAGAATAGCTGCAGACTGATTATGCAACCAGCCCAAGAGAGAGAAGTATGTTGCAGTCAACACAGCTGTAAAGGATTTAGAGATTTCAGTAACATCAGACATGGAAATGCAGAATTTGGAGTTTGCCCTACTGATTTTCAGTCTTCCTCATTCTTCTCCCTTTCCTCTACTTTGGAATGGTATTGTGTATCCTGTGACATTGTATGTTGGAAGTATGTGATACGCTTTTTTCTTTTTGACCTTACAGGGGGTTAGATTTAAGAGGTTGCCTTGAGTTTCAGAAGAGACTTTGAACTTTGGACTTTTAAACAGTGTTGAGACTATGATAGACTATGGGAGACTTTTGAAGCTGCACCAAATGCATTTTTGCATGATGATATGGCTGCAAACCTGTGGTGGCCAGGGAGTGGAATGTGTTGGTTTGAATAAGAATGACCCCCCAAACCTGGCACAGTGGCTCATGCCTGTAATTCTCACACTCAGGGAGGCAGGGGCAGGTGGATCTCTGTGAGTTCCAGTCCAGCCTGGTTTACAAAGTGAGTCTAGGACAGCCAAGGCTTCATAGAGAAACCCTGTCTTAAAAAACCAAAAAGAAGGAAGAAGAGGAAGAAGAAGGAGGAAGAAGGGCCCCTAAAGGCTCAAGAATGCTTACTCATCAGGGCACTACTTGAGAAGGATTAGAAGGTATGGCCTTTTTGGAGTAGGTATGGCCTTGTTGGAGAAACTGTGTCACTGGGGATGGGCTTTGAGATTTCAAAAGCCCAAGCCAGGCCCAGTGGCTTTCTTCCTCCTGCTTGTGGTTCTGGGTGTAGAACTCTCAGCTACTTCTCCAGCAATATATGTCTGCCTGTGTGTCACTATGCTTCAAACCATGATGATAATGGACTAAACTCCTAGAACTGTAAGGCAGCTGCAATTAAATGCTTTCTCTTGTGAAAGTGGCATGGTCACAGTGTCTCTTCCCAGCAATAGAACATGGACTAAGACAAAGTGTTGGAGAGAAAGTACCAGGACTTTGTAGCCATAGTGAGACTAATTGAGAAGAACAACAGAGACAGCTTGGTCTCTGGTATTGGTGATGGAGCTGTTAATACTCTTTAATAGGAGGGAGGGAGGCTCACAGGATATCTATCTGGATTTGACACTCCCACCCTGTGCTCCATCCAGATAGAGGTGATCTTGGGAGATGTTAGAGGATATAAGAAATGAAAGGTTAGCTACAAGGGCAACTCTGTGATGCAGTTTCCATGAAGAAGTAACCCATGATAGGGTGAGACTTTGGGTTGATGCAGCAGTTTGGGGGTTACTCATGCTCCTGTAAGAATTCTTTACTCATGCTGTGTAAATAAGCTCAGTAAACCCATTGGTTAACTAAGTTGGATTTTTTTGGAATCATTACTTTTGTCTGTCACTGGTACCCTTATCTGGGGCAAATACATGTTTGTTTTATGTCTCCTTAGAAAAAGCTTAGGTAGTGAGAAACAGATGTGCCAATATATAAAATGTCAACAAATGCATGAGACTCCTTTGAGAGGTTAAATGGGAAGTGTCATGGTACACACTTGTGTGTATATGTGTCTGTGTGTGTGTATAAACAAGAAATTGGGCTGTGAAAGACTATGTTGGTATGCATGAGAGAGATCAGTGCACAGGAAGATGGGAGTATGCCTGTATCTGGCCAGTATGACTGCATGCATATTTGACTGACTGGGATGAGAAATACCAGTGAGTATTTTGTAAGAAAGTAATTGAAATGTAAATTACATTAGGGAGGGTTTGTATAAATATTTGTGAAACAAACACTGGAATGTATAAGCAACTAGTGTTCTCTCCAGTGTGTGAAAGGCCACTATGTTTTTTTTCTCTATTATTTATTTTGGATTAAAAATTTTATTGTCTTTAAATTAGTATATGAAATAATGGCTTCTATTGTGGCATTTTCATATATATTTTACTTACTGGTCATCTTCCCTCCCTCTTCTACTAAATTCCCCAACTCCCTCTTGTTTGCCCTTTTTCTTCGTCCATTAGTGCTTCTTTACAGACAAAAAAATTCCATTGTTAAACATACTGTATTTTCTCTCTATTCATTTTTTGATGGACATCTAGACCAATCCCATTTTTCAGTTGTCATGAATAGTGTGATATATCACTGAATGTCTAAGTATGTCAGGAGTAGGATATAGAGCTCCTTGGGGAAATGCCCTGCAGTAGTATAGGCCTATATATTTTTTTGAGATACTGATTTCCATAATGAAGGCATCAACGTCTACTCCCGTAGTAATACATAATGTTTCACTAGGTAGCCCAGACTGGAATGGACTCCTCTCTATCCCATGTTAGCCTCCTTCAAACTCATTAACTTCCTCTTTTAAGTGGTTTGAGTAGGAATGGCCTCCATAGATTTGTGTGTTTGAATGCTTGCCCATAGAGAGTGGCACTATTAGGAAGTGTGACCTTGTTGGAATAGATGTAATGTTATTGGAAGAAGTATGTCACTGTGAGGGTGGCCTTTGAGGTCTCCTATGCTCAAGCTATGCCCATTGTAACACACCATCTCCTTCAGCTGCCTGTGGATCAAGTTGTAGAACTCTCAGCTCCAGCACCATGACTGCCTGTATGACACCATGCTTTTCAACATGACAAGAATGGACTAAACTTCTAAAACTAAGCCAGCCCCAATTAAATGTTTTCCTTTATAAGAGTTGCTGTGGTCATGGTGTCTTTTTACAGCAATAAAGCCCTAACTGAGACGCTGTGGCTGCCTTCCAAAATTTGGGGTTACTGTGCCCAGAAAATATCACATTCTTGTGGGTGGAAATGGGAGAGAAATATGAGCAGTTGTGTGTGTGAGACCAAATTGGAGGAGGATACTCTGAACCATACTGTGGTATTTGGAAGGCTTGAGGAATATAGGGCTATTGAAGTTGTAGCATCTGTGCATGTGAAAGAAACAGGCCAGAGGCTGTGAGACTGATATGGGTGTGAGAGACAGTAAGGGGTGTCTGTAAATAGATCGTGTGTATACCCAAGGCCTCTCTGAGGTCATGGTAAGTGTGCTTATATGTCATGTGCCTTCTTTCAGGTGCTTGTGACTGCATTCTATGAGATAAGGCATCATATGAACTCCTGTGAGTATTTGCATTGTCAACTTTTAGGCTGTAATCATGGCCCTGTGTGTATGGGATGACTACTTTGAAGATTAATAGAGTTAGATTGTTAAAACATAAAAATATTCTGACATTTTAAATTAATTTTTTATCTATTAGCTTTGTTGTGGGGCACACATGTACTACAGCATGGTACATGTGTGTGGGGGTAAGTTAGAGAACAACTTTGCTCTCTTTTCACTTTATGAATTCTAGGGATTGAACTGAGATCCTCTGGTACCTTTACTCCATCTTCCTACGAGATTTTCTTTTTTCTTTTCTTTTCCTTTATTTTTTATTATTTATCTTAATTTTTGTCAGGGTTTTACTGGCTTGGACTCCTGGGGAGTACTCTGCCCAGAGTTCTGATAGTTGGGATTGCTGGTGTGCATTACCATGCCTTGTTGGCATTAGATTCTTTTTTTTTTTTTAATATTTATTTATTTCTATTTTATGTATGTGAGTGTTTTGCCTGATATCTATGTACCATATGTACTTGTTATGCCTGTGGAGGCCAGAATAGGGTGTTGGATCCCCTGGGAGTGGCCTACCATGTGGGGGCTGGGAACTGAATTGGATCCTCAAGAGCAGTACGTGCTATTCACTGCTCAGCCATCTCTCTAGGCCCCAGCATTAGATTATCTGTATGTTTAGAGCTGTGTGCTGCTGTAAGAATCCTAGACCTAAGCATTGGAGAAGCTGCAATAGATGGACTGATCTGTCAAGAGAAAGGGAAGCCATTCAATCTAGGCCAGGAAGGAGGAGAAATGAATGAGCTAAGGACAGAAGATACAGTGGCAGAATTGATTCCTAAAGTTCCACTGTTCCAGAGTGAGAAGAAAGTGACGGCCATGGGGCTTTGGGTAGAGGAAGATAGTAACCTCTGTCTCTAGTGGCATTAGGAGTGGGAATTTAAACAGACTGCCAAATCATGGATAAGAAACCTTAAAAGGGAACAATTCCATCTTTGTGTATAAAAGTGGAAGGAATAGCTGTTTTGCAGGACTATTTATCTACAGTGAGACCAGGTAATGGGAAGGGGGCTTGGGTATAAAAATTTAGGACTTCAAGCATATGGGAGAGAGTGTGATTTGCTCTACCCTGGTAGTGACCATGAATTGCCAAGTGTGCCAGTTACTTTTCTCATTGCTCTGACAAAAATCCTTTATGAAATAAAAGACTCAGAACTTGAATACAGTCTAGCATGGCACAGAAGGTATGGGGCAAAGTATGAGAAGACTGTCACATTGCTTTTCAAGGTAGAAGCAGAGAGCCAGGAACAAATAGCTGACTTTCCTCTTTTGTCCCTTTTTAAATTAACCCATGGGATGGTGACACCACAGGGTGAATCTGTTTCTTCAGGTAAACCTCACTGGAAACAGACATGCCCAGCATTATGCCTCTAGGTGATTTTATTGGAAATAAATTTTTCATAAATACATTCTGAGCATGGTTTTCTCTCCCTCATCTTCTTCTAGATCTTCCATACCCATCCAACGCCATGCTTTCTTTTTCTATCTCTTTAGAAAACAATACAAACAGGTAAATAAAACATATAAACCAGAATAAAACAAAATAGAAAAAAGCAAAGAAAAAGTATGAGAAACAAATATAGAGACATATACACAAAAACAAAGCCCATAAAAAAACAGAAAGTCAGAGACATTAATAATATATAAGCAGCAGATCAGTAAGGTAGAGAAAATATCTAGACAAAGCAAAACATTATGAGACCATTTTATATGTATCATTGAGTTTATGATATTTATGGCCATCTACTGCTATGAAGCTTGCCCTTGAGTGTAGTATGTATACCCCGTGAGACTCTTTTTGGGAGAAAAAACTAATGTTTCCTTCGATAGTGGTTAGCAATTGGAGATAGCTTCTGGGATAGGGATGGGGCCTCATGACCATGTCTCCTCTCAGCTCTGGGACCTCATTTGGATTGGATTTGTGCAGGCTCTGTGCATGCTGCCACAGTCTCTGTGAGTTCATGGGAGTGTCAGTGCTGCTGTGTCTAGAAGACACTTTTGTTGGTGTCCTCCATCCTCACTGGTTCTTAACATTGTTGGGGGTTGGTCTGATGCTTGTATTTTGATCCTAATTACTAGCCCTCAGGATCTGGTTACTGCCTGTATAAACCTATCTTTGTTGTGTAAACCTGCTTAAGACATTATACCTGATTGGTTGATTAAAGGCCTAAAACCTGGGCAGGGTAAAATGGGGTAGGCATGGCTAATATTCCTGAGCTTTGGGTTAAGAGAAACACGGGAGAGAGATGGTCAGGAAGAGAGGAGCAAGGGGGATACCACAATGGGTTAGTGTGGAGAAGAAACCATGTAGGTCGGGAGGATGGTGTGAATGGAAAAAACATCAAATATATTCAAATACTCATAAGATTATGGATGGAAGGTAGCCCAGATAAGGATGGTTAAGGGGGATGACATTGGATGGGGGCTGGGAGATAGATGGTAAGGTTATTGAGACAGTGTAGGTGAAATATTTGCCTAACCCAAGGTAAACAAGGCGATTATAAAGTTTAACAGGAGTCTGTGTCTTATTAATAGTTTACTATCCTCTCTTCCCCTAGGCTGACTTCTCAGGACACAGTTGTTCTCAAAGAGAGAAACCAGGAGGAGACAAGAAATGACCATTGAACTAATGAAAGCCATGTCACAGGTTAGTTTATGTCTGTTCTCCTCCATGAGAAGGTCTTGATGGTTAGCACTTTGGAAATTATGATTGCTAGCCTGTCCCAGGGCCTGGGACATTATCCTTTGCACACAGGACATTATCCTTAACCTTAACTGCCAAGTAGGTGACTTATAACTATGATGAGGCATAGAGCTCACTCAGAACTCCTTCATCTTGCTACCTTATATACACTCCTTTATAATATAGATTCTTACTAGTTCATGGCCAAACCACCTTGAACGTGCCTGGTATCATTGGATCCTGAAAGTTAAGGAGGGTTGGGCCTGATTTAGTACTTAGATGGAAGACAGAATTTTACTACGAAGCCCAGTTGGGCTTCAAACTTGTAGCAGTCTTTCTCACTCCTACTCCTGAGTAGTAGGATTTAAAGTATGTACCACCATGCCCTGAATAAACATTTTTAACCAGTATGGGCTCTTGTTAAAAGACTTGTTTTCTTTTACATGAAACAGATATCTCAGTAGCAGCATTAAATGGGTTTCAGGTTAGACAGACATACAAAGTCCCTCTCATGTATCCCTCTACCTGAATTTTTGTTCAGCTCTCTCTGTCCCTAATCATAACACTGAGCTTGTAACACAGAACATCTGAATCTAAGGAAGTCTTGTGACATTCAGCCCTCAGCCTCTGATATCTGACACTGTTCAGGGAATGTGTGTCAGGATTGGATTAGGTTAGAGGACTTGTAACTGCAGGCAGGCAGAAAGATCCTCACATATTTTGATCATCAGAGATCATGGAAGTTTTGAGGGTATGGGAGGAGAAAGGAGTGTTTTCCTTTTTTTTTTTTTTTTTAATATCCTCTTACTCATTATTTTTGTTTTGAGATGGGAGGAGGTGGCCTAAGCTGGCCTTGAATTTATCTTCACCTTCCAAGTGTTCACAGTTAATCTCTGTCTCACTCCCGGCTAGCTACTAGTTTAGTTTGTTTTTCTATCTACATATTTGAGCTTTCAGACATTTCAAATAAGTTAGTTCCATAATAAAAGGTGTAGTCTTTTTGTGTCTTCTTTCACTTAATAACTGACTGGCAAGGTGAACTCCTCCCTCTACCCAAACAAAATAGTAAAAATGTAACAAAAATTTATAAATTATTTGTGTCATCTCAGGATGTGGTTACATTCAAAGATGTCGCAATAGACTTTTCTTGGGAGGAATGGGAGTGGCTGAATCCTTCTCAGAGGACTTTGTACGGGACTGTGGTGCTGGAGAACTATCAGAACTTGGTTTCAGTGGGTAAGCATCCTTCTCCTTGTGGATCTTCTGTTAAGCACCTTTCACATTGTAACTACTCTACTAAAGCTATGTTCATCATTTCAGGTTTAGATAAGAATTAGTCCGTGAACTTGACATTTATCAAATACTTATGGTTATATCTTTAGGCAATTGGAAACCTAGACATGGTGGGACTTGTAGCAGGCACCTCAGTCTTATGTTGCCTTTGTGTTACAGTTCTGCTGTTCTTACTAGTGTAACTGTTACAGCTGTAAGGGGAAAAGCTTCTCCAGTGAAAGTGTTACAGCTCTGCTGGGGGAGGGGAGAGATTTTCCCAAGGTAAAGGTATCCTGGCAGTCAGGAGCCAAGGAATACCATAGTCACTCTGCACAGCAAACCTCACAGAAGAGATTTGTTGGGAAGGAAGAACCCAGGAGAGTGTCTGCCTCTGCTCTGGCAATAAGCAGCAGAGAACTAAGCATTTACATAGATTTCCTGGGGGTGGAGCTTTCCAGTGTGGGGACTGGTGGGATTTCAAGTCCAGAGCATGGGTGAGCTCAGGGATTTCTTTTATTTATTTATTAAAAGATTTTTGTTTGTTTATTATGTATAGTGTTCTGCCTGCGTGTATACCTGCAGGCCAGAGGAGGGCACCAGATCTCATAGATGGTGGTGAGCCACCACGGGGGGTTTCTGGGAATTGAACTCAGCACCATTTGGGAGAGCAGCAGGTGCTCTTAACCTCTGAGGCATCTCACCAGCCTGAGCTCAGGGATTTCAAGTCCTGAGCTTGGGCTTTTACTGCTGGGTCCTGCTCTTATGGCAGTTAAGAGTTTTCTTAAGCTAAACAAAATTCATGGTGGAAGTGGGGAGGTGGGCATGAAGTCTTTCCCCTGTCTCAGAAGCTACTGCTATTTGATATATGCTAAGAGAGAAAAAGACTCAGCTTTCTTTAATTATGCGGCCACTGGTATGCCAAACGCACTCCAGGCTATTCCCCATACCCGAAAATAGTTGGCCAACATAAATTGTAAGTCATGGATTTAAGACAGGAAGTGGGCAACAAAATGGTGGGGTAGGTAAAGAGTTGTTGGGGAAAAGATGAATATTATCAAACTATGTTGTACAAAGGTCTCAAGGAATTAATAAACATTTCTTTTTTCAAAATCCATTAAAAGGTAAGGCATAAAAAAAAAGAGTTTTCTGTGGGTAGAACCTGGCCCTTGGAGGGGAGGAGCCTGGCTACTGCAGTGTCTCAAGGGGCTTATAACTAGTTGGAAGTAACAGGGCTGAAGAAGAATATGGCCTGGTTATTATAAATGTAGAATACCACTTTTCTAATACGTTTTCTAAATTTTTTATTGATTTTTTTATTTGTGTGAAGGGTACACATGTATGCTATGTGCACGTTGAAGGATGACTTAGAGAGGGCATCAGGCTTGGTAGCAAGTGTCTTTAGTTACTGAGCCGTCTCACTGACCCCCAAATAATGTATCCTTTTTATTAATTTACAATAAATCAGTGAAACCTAATGTCTTCAAATATCGTAAGATGCTTGCTCTTAGGCTAATATGGACCCTTCTCAGCCTAGGGTGTATTTGTGTGTGTATAAATATACATATGTGTATGTATTTGTATACATATATGTATACACACACATATATTATATGTAATATATACTATATATGTTATTAGAGGAGCTTGCTGTTCTCAGGAAGTTCCTTTCCCAATTCTCTTGAGCCTCTTTACATCAGTGGTTCTCTACTTTGCCAATGCTGTAACCCTTTAATATAGTTCCTCATGTTGTGGTGACCCCAACCAGAAAAATACTTCCATTGCTACTTCATAACTGTAATTTTGCTACAGTTAAGGAATGGTAATGTAAATAGCTGATATGCAACCCCCTAAAGGGATCACAACGCACAGGTTGAGTTCCACTCTGTTAAGCTAAATATATGCCTTCAGCCAAATTTGGGAAACTGTAGACTATTTTCTCATCTTTTGTCTTCTTTGGGGACTTAAGTTTTACTTGGATCCATTTAGACTCTGCCTTAGATGATCTGTTTAATTGTGACATTTTGTTTCAGTATTTCAGATTGCATAATTAGTGTTAATTGGTTTCTAGAATGAATGGTAATTCTTGTTTTTCTTTTTTTTTCCAGACAAGGTTTCTCTGTGTAGCCCTGGCTGTCCTGGACTCGCTTTTGTAGACTAGGCTTGCCTTGAACTCACAGAAAGCTGCCTGCCTCTGCCTCCCAGAGTGTTGGGATGAAAGGCGTGGGCCACCCTACCTGGCTAGTCTTGTTTTTCTTAACCTGCATTAAGCCCATCTAGTAATCTTTAAAGTGTCACTCTATTCTCAATTCTAGATTTTTCTTTTTGTTCTTTATATTTTTAAAGATTTGGCATATATGTGTATGTGTGTATGAGAGAGAGAGAGACAGACAGACAGACCTACAGAGACAGACATGCACACATATATAGACACGCAAAGAGAGACAGACACACACAGACTGAGATATATGCCCTATGTGTGCAGTTTGTTCAGGTAATCACGTACTCCAGAGAAGGGTATCAGACCCCTGAAGCTGAGGTTACTGGTGGTTGTGAGCTTCCTCACATGGTGCTGGGGACTGAACTAGTATAACAGCAATTTATACTCTTAACCACTGAGCCATCTCTACAGATTCCAACTGGATCTTTGGTACTTTTTGTACTTTGTTTTTCTACTGACAGTTCCTTTTCTTTCTTTCTTTCTTTCTTTCTTTCTTTCTTTCTTTCTTTCTTTCTTTCTTTCTTTCTTTCTT
>NW_026596039.1:24753028-24767408 GCF_907164565.1 Psammomys obesus | reverse complement strand
CTTTCTTTCTTTCTTTCTTTCTTTCTTTCTTTCTTTCTTTCTTTCTTATCTTCCTTCCTTCCTTCCCTCCCTCCCTCCCTCCCTCCCTCCCTTTCTTCTTTCTCTCCCTCCCTTCCTTCCTTCTTTGTCTCCCATTCCTCCTTCCCTTTTTTTTCTCCCTCCCTCCCTTCCTTCCTTTTTTGTTTTTGAGACAGGGTCATCCCTGTCTCAGGGTATCCCTGGCTGTCCTGGAATTTACTATATAGACCAGGCTTGGCCTCAGATCCACAGAGATCTGCCTCCCTCTATCTTCTGAGTGCTGAGATTAAAAGCATGTACCACATACCTCCTTTTAAAAAAATGTATCTTAAAAATAGTTTTGGTGTGTGTGTTGTGCGTTTGTATATGTGCACATCCATGTGTGGAGCAAGTACAGTGTGTACATGTCACAGTGTGTGGAATTCAGAGAACAACCATTGGATGTCAGTCTTCACCTTCCACCTTTTGGGGTTCATCTGCAGCTCATGACAGGCTTGTCAGTAAGCTTCTGGGGATTCTCTTGCCTCCACCTTGCATCCTACTATAGGGAAGCTGGGATTAAACTTGTGCTCCTGTGTGTAGCTTTGCATGGGTTCTGGAAATTAAGATTCAGATCTTCATGCTTACGTGACAAGTGCTTAACCCATTGAGCCATCTTCTCAGCTCATTTGGATTTTATTGTGGATACTGAAAATGAAATCTACAGACTCTGGATTCTGTCCCTGTTCTCTGAAGAGTGTTCTTTGTTTTGAAACAGGGTTTCAAGTGCTGGAATTACAATCACAAGCTCCTATGCTTTGTTCATTTTTAGACAGGTAGTTCATTAACTCAAACTCCAAACTGCCTCTAGCAGGCCTTTAAAACATTATTTATTTTAATTTTTA
Source organism: Psammomys obesus (assembly GCF_907164565.1). Lineage (NCBI taxonomy): Eukaryota > Metazoa > Chordata > Mammalia > Rodentia > Muridae > Psammomys > Psammomys obesus. The sequence continues at coordinate 24,766,506 of NW_026596039.1, read as the reverse complement.
AAAGATTTCATTTGTATTAAAATACACACACATGCACACACACTCTGCCAGGCAGTATTGGCACATGCCTTTAATCCCTAGACTTGGGAGGTAGAGGCAGGCGGATCTAGTCCAACTTGATCTATAGATCAAGTTCCAGGAAATCCAAGGCTCCATAGAAAAAACTGTCTCAAAAACAACAAAACAAAAATGTATGTGCATATATGTCTATATGTACATGTGAGTGTAGTTGCTTGCAGAAGAGGCTGTTAGATCTCCTGGAGCTGGAGTTACAGGTACCTGAGCTGCCTGTTACTTGGGCTGAAAACTAAACCTAGTTCTTATCAGAATGTGCTCCCAAGTGCTGAGCAATCTCTTTACACGTATCCCCTCGCAGGCCATTTAAAAAATATCTCAGTGGTGCATGCCTGTAATCTCAGCACTCTGGGAGGCAGAGGCATGTGGATCACTCTGAGTTCAATACCAGCCTGGTCTACAAAATGAGTCTAGGACAGCCAAGGCTACACAGAGAAACCCTGTCTCAAAAAAAAAAAAATCTCATTTATTACTGTGATGCTCCTTTAAAAAATACTGAGCTAAATTTTTGCCCTTCCACTACTCCATAAGAAATAGTGTAATTTCTATAAGATTGACTGTTGACAGCTGCCACTGGACCGTAACACGAAGTTTTATGTAGTCTACCCATCAAATGTGTTTGATCCTTTTATTTTGTAGTTGTATCAGATTTAAGGGGCTGACTTATGTGCCAAAAAACCCAAAACTCGACCTATTTCTGTAACCCCCCTTTTATTTATTTATTTATTTATTTATTTATTTATTTATTTATTTATTTATTCATTCATTCATTCATTCATTCATTCATTCATTCATTCATTCATTCATTCATTCATTCATTCATTCATTTATTTATTTATTTATTTATTTATTTAATGCAGGAGCTTGCATTTCCAAACCATATCTGATCTCCTTATTGGAGCATTGGAAGGAGCCTTGGGAGGTGAAGGGTGAGTTGATCAGAAGCACATTACAAGGTAAGACTGTGAAAAGCAGGTGGAAAACCCTTGTAGGAAATGACCATTGTCACAGGTCCTGACATCCTTGCTGAGGCTTCCCAGAAACTCTTCCTAAGCCTTTGGTCCTGAGTGTGACCTGAAGTTTCCTTTCTTGGCATGGATTCCCTTCTGTTTCACTCTTGTCTCTTCTACTTTCCTTTTATCTCTGTACAAAGTTGTTTAATACAAAAGAGAATGTCCTAGTTCCACTCCTGCTGCTGTGATAAAGGTTCCTGACAAAAGCAGCTTTAAGGAGGACAGTAAAAGCTTGCAGTTTCATATCATAGTTCATCATTGTAGAGAGTTCATAGTGGCATCACCTTGAAACAGCTGGTCACAGGGCCGAACGAGTGAAAGCATGCATGCCTTTGCTCAGCTAGCTTCCTCTACTCCTATACATTACAGGGCCCCAGAGCTGAGAATGGTGCTGCCTGTATTCATTCTTTCCATGTCAGTTCAGACAGGGCAATCCTCCACAGACATACTCACAATCCAGTCTCATCTCGACAGTCCCTCACTGAGACACCTTCACCTAAACATCCCAGAGAACAGCAAAACCCTATATTAAATTGGACTAAAAAGTGACACTTTTTTAAAGTTGTTGAAAGCAGGAAAATGAATGAAGAATTTTTTTACTCTGAAGCCTGAATTGTATGAGAAATAAAGGGCTGGATACACTGAAACACAAACACATAAAGGATGGACTTAGGAGCACTATTTTCTGATGATGAAATTATAACCATATATATAAAGACGCTTGCCTTTAAATTCTAGGAGAAGTCATAGAGCATGTGTGTGTGGTTGTTGAGAACTCTAGAGAGTTCCTACAAGCAATGGTAATTAAATATACTGGTAGTTAAACTAAATTAATTATATACACTAATCAGTTATATTATATTAACTAAATTAACTTAATTATATACACTAATCAAAAGTAGGAAACATGGGGCTGTAAAGATGACTCAGTGAGTAAGACTGGATTCCATTTCTAGCATCCACATGGCAACTCCCAACTCTCCAGTTCCAGGGGATCTTCTGAACTCTGCAGGGAGCAGGCTGCCGGCTTTGATATTTAAATCTCGGTGGAGAGATGGCTTTTAGCAGGCCTTTACTAATGGCAGAGAACTTGCAAGTCCATCTCTTTTTGTTTGTGACAGCAGGTGGGATAGCTTGTGAGGGTTACACCTCTTCCTCTAGCTCCTTGTGCAAATTAACCTATTGTTCTTGAGATGTTTCTACTCTGGCTCAGAAACTCTACAATAAAAAGACAAGCCGACAGTTACGGCAAAAGAAGGCTAGAGACAGAGTTGGAGGCAGAGACTTGAGGCTTGCTGCTGGCACTGCTTGCTGCAGCAGTCTGCCTTTTGCCATGGCTGTTGAGTCTGGACCTTTAAAAAGTTTCCTGTGTGCTGTGTGTTCATTTTATTAATTTTAATCCTCACGCCCAACTCAAGAACCGTTCGACTCTGCCCGGCTGGCCCCGGCAGCACGCATGCTCATGGTGTGTAAACATACATGCGGACAAAACATTCATACATACATATTGAATGAATATGTATATATACATATAAATATGTATATTTAGGCCAAAAATAACATTATCATTGCAGGTGACTTCTCCTAGGTCTTATACTTAGTTTTCCTAGTCATTTTTCCCATGTTCTTGTTCTTTTCTATCTCTTCCTTGCAGTCATATTTGCTTCTTTCACTCTGACAAAGTGCCTGCTGCAAATAACTTGAGAGGGGGAGGATTTAGTTTGGCCCATGGTTTCAGAAGTTTATATCTGTGTTCAGCTGGCTGCATTGCTTTTGGACTTGTGGAAGTGAGGGAAGGGTATGGTGGAGGAAAGCTATTCACTCATGGTAGCCAGGCATCAAACAGAAACCACCCCTGCTGCTGAATTTCCTCCTTCTGTTTCCTTTATTGCAATCTCCCAGCGTATTGGACAGTGACACTCATGTTCAGGAAGGCATGGCCTCCCTAGTTAGTCACTTCAGAAACAACCTCACATAAAATGCGAGGTGTGCTTTATTGGGCTTTTATGTAATTTTTCATTCAATAGACTTGGTAGTCAAGGTTAATTTACCACAGATTAACAAATGTAAGCATGTTACATTATCACAAGGTTAATTTATCACAAAGCTTTTAAAATTTTTTTTTATATTAATTACAGTTTATTTGCTTTGTATCCCAGCTGTAGCCTCCTCATTCCCTCCCTATCCCACCCTCCTTTCCTCTTCTCCTCCCAAGCCCCTCTCCAAGTCCACTGATAGGGGAGGTCCTCCTCCCCTTCCATCTGACCCTAGTCTGTCAGTATCATCAGGACTAGCTGCATTATCCTCTGTGGCCTGGCAAGGCTGTTCCCCCTCATGGGGAGATAGTCAAAGAGCCAGCTGCAGAGTTCATGTCATAGACAGTCCCTGTTCTCATTACTAGGGAACTCATCTTTTTTCTTTGTTTGTTTAAGATTTATTTATTTATTTTGTATACAATGTTGTGTTTTGCATGTACACCTTCACGCCAGAAGAGGGCACCAGTCCCAGGTTCGAACACGTATACAATTTAAAAAACCTCATGTATTTACAAAAAAAAAAAAAAAAAGGGTACCAGATTTCATTATAGATGGTTGTAAGCCACCACACGGTTGCTGGGAATTAAACTCATGAGCCCTGGAAGAGCAGCCAGTGCTCTTAACCTCTGGGCCATCTCTCCAGTCCCTATCACAAAGCTTTTATTCTCATGTAATCCTTGCACATTTTCCAATTGAGATACTTCTATGTGATTGTATGGAATTTATTAAATAGTTTTTAATATCTTTACTTTAGATTTTTTTGTTGTTGTTGTTAATTCCACATGATAAAGAATACATTTTTTTTAATTTAATTTAATTTTTTTTTTTTACATTTTTCAGATGGCGAATCTCTACATAAGACACAAGAATTATCTCTGAAGCAATTTGTGTTTGATGATGTGTCAGTAGAGAAAATTACAAGTTTCGGTCATGAGTGTCCCACTTCTGGAAACAAATGGAAACATAAAGACCTTTTTGATAGACGGATGATGAATCAAGAAATATTTAACATAAAAGAAAGAGTCACTCATAAAGAAACTCACACTAAAGAAATAGGCTACAAAAACACCAAATCTTCAAAATCTGCCCATCTGGATAGTGTAGAAGAGAATATTTATAGTCACAACTTAAATAAGAAAAGCTTTTCCAAAAATCCCAAGGTACAAAGATACAAGAAAATCTGGTCAGGGAGGAACATTTTTAAATGTAATGAATGCGAGAAAACCTTCACACATAGCTCATCTGTTACTGTTCATCAGAGAATCCACACTGGTGAAAAACCATATAAATGCACAGTCTGCAGAAAGGCGTTCAAGCAGAGTCACCACCTTGCTCAAACGACACATACCCACGAAAAACCCTATGAGTGTAAGGAATGTAAGAAAGCCTTTAGCCAGAATTCATACCTTATTGAACATCAAAGAATCCATACTGGAGAAAAATCATTTAAGTGCAAGGAATGTACAAAATCCTTCAGGCAGCCTGCACACCTGGCTCAGCATCAGAGGATTCACACTGGGGAGAAACCGTATCAGTGTAAGGAGTGTGGGAAGGCCTTCAGGGACAGTTCTACCTTTGCTCAACATCAGAGATGTCACAATGACAAACGACCCTTTCAGTGTGTTGAGTGTGGGCAAGCCTTTAGGTACAACATGTCCCTTACTCGTCACTTTAGACATTATCATACTGGAGAGAAGCCATTTGATTGCACTGATTGTGGGAAAGTCTTCAGTGTTCACATAGGACTTACCCTGCACAGGAGAACTCACACCGGAGAGAAGCCTTACAAATGTAGTGTGTGCAGGAAAGCCTTTCGTAGTGGGTCATCCCTGACTGTGCACCACAGAGTTCACACAGGTGAGAAGCCCTACAAGTGTGATGTATGTGGGAAAGCCTTTAGCCATAGCATGTCACTCACTGGCCATCAAAGAGTACATTCTGGAGAGAAACCTTATATATGTAAGGAGTGTGGGAAAGCTTTCGGCAGAGTGTACATCTTCTTGTTCATTCAAGAATTCATACTGGAGAAAAACCCTATGAATGTAAGGAATGTGGGAAAGCTTTTAGGGAAAGTTCACACTTGACCACTCATCAGAGAAATCACACAGGAGAAAAGCCTTTTGAATGTAAGCAGTGCGGTAAATTTTTCAAAAGAAGCACCTGTCTTGCCAGACATCAGAAAATCCGTACAGGAGAGAAACCTTATGAGTGTAACGAATGTGGTAAAACCTTCACTTATACTGCCTACCTTATCAGACATAAGAGAGTTCATACTGGAGAGAAACTTTATACATGTGCTGAATGTGGAAGGGCATTTGGTGATGGCTCATCCCGTGCTCACCATCAGAGACTTCACACAGGTCAGAGGCCTTATGTCTGTGATAAATGTGGAAAGGCCTTCAGAACAAAGTCATCCCTTAATTGTCACCAAAGATGTCACACTGGAAAGCTTAAAACTGTATACCTAGTGGCAAACCCTTAGCTACTGAGAAACCTTTACCATTTATCAGTGACTCTAACTTTCAACCAGATTGTTCACTTTATTCTACGAGGAGTTGTAAGGAATGTGGAAAAGTCTTCAGCAGTGTTCTTAAACCATCCATCCTTGGTGAGTTCTCCATGCAGTCTCATCTCAGGCATTCCCCTGTATCTATACCTGCTAAGTATTTCCATTTATTTTTCTTCCCATTAGCCTGATCCAAAACACAATTATTTTACTTGGTGCCTGTAATTGGTCATGTTTCCTTCAAGTTTATTATTCATTTTACAGTCAGGGAAACTTTTAAGAATATAAATGTTCTTTATATGCCTCTTATAAGACTCATTGCCAAGTGTTTATTTAATGCACATGAAATGCTTACCAACAGGAGTGACTATGTTAAGTTTGGGTGCAGAGCATCCCTCCAGCAATTAGGAGATACATCAACACAGAATACAGAGGCTACACAGAGCTAATGGAACATGAGGGGACGTCCCTGAGCCAATGCTTTCTTGGGTCCAGGGGTACAGATTTTCTTTGTTGAGTTGAAACAAGCAGGCATAAGTTCTGGGAGGTCGTCTTATGTGAAAAGTGATCATTGTGGCCTATGTGTCCAGTCCATTTGTAGTAGTCCATTTAAGACAAGTGGTAGGAGCAGGGAGCACAATTAGACAGTGGAAATGCTTTTGAATTCTTGCTCTTGGCACTAGCTTTGAGCCATTTGTGGATGGTGTGATACTAGAAAGTGCCAAGAGTGACTGAGCTATACTTCTGGCATGGGAAAGTTAAAACTTTAATTACGTAGATATCAAGAGAACTTAAAATTCTAGGACCTCTCCATACTGACCCATAGGGGGTGCTTAGAAAATGTGTTACACTAGAAATTAGAAATGTTATTTGTAAACCATGAATTCTGGAACTTGGAATATGGCTTAGGTGATCATAAAAGTTTAGAATATTGAGAATGTCTTCAGGTGGGTGGATTAGCATGTGCCGTATGTTTAAGGTTTAATGATATAGCGACTTTCTAATGATGCTCAAGGTTATGTTTCCTTATTGGTAAAGAAATTAAATATGGTGTGATTTGCAGAATCTGTTTTAGGAAGTGCCTAGAACTTTGAATAAGACTGGAACAAAAAAATTAGAATTTATTTGGGAAAATATATGCAATCGTATATATAGTCAAGGCAAACAAAACAAAACATTTTTAATGTTTATTAAGAAACCCCTGGCAGATAATGCTAGCTAAAATAGTGAGCTCCAGGGTCACCGTGATATCTTATCTCAGAATATAAGGTGGAAGGCAATAGACTCCCAATATCGACTTCTGCTGTCCACACATGCACACATGGGTGATCACACCCACAAATGTGCACATATGAATACATCTACAAATAAATAAAAATAAAATTTAAAAGGGGATTTGTGACTGGTTCTGGTGGCACAAACATTTAATTCTAGCACTCTGGAGGTAGAGGCAGGTGAATCTCTTGAGTTTGAGATCAACCTGGTCTGCAGAGTAAGTTCTAGGGCATCCAGGGTGACATAGTGAGACCTTGAATAAAAACAACGATAGGTGGTGGTGGTGCACGCCTTTGATGCCAGCACTCAGGAACAGAGGTAAGCGGATCTCTGTAAGTTCGAGGCCAGCCTATTCTATAAAGCGAGTTCCAGGTCAGCCAGGACAGTTACACAGAGAAACCCTATCTTGAAAACTGAAACAAAACAAAAACAAAACCCAAATCACCATCAACACCACCACCAACAGATCACAACCAAGTTGAGTACATACTGCAGAAATAGGAAAATAGGGGGCCCAAACTTGCACTGTAGTTGTTCCAGAGGACTGTTGATATTTGCAAAGTCCATCTCACGGTAGGTTTTGTTTGACTGTATGCCTGCCTTTCGTTGTTTATCCTAAGTCCATTCTCTTTTTCCTGTACATAATATATTGCATTTTAAGTCTGCAAATGGTTTTTCCCAGCGGCTTTTTGCCACCTAGTTTCTGTAAGGATAATTCGCTGGGAGACAAAGATGTTAGACTGAGAGTTGGGGAAAAAACAGGGAATCTGTTTCCCCTGTTCCTCCTACTTTGGGTGTTGATGCTGCTAGTGGTACATCTCTTTTAAATTCCTTCACAAGCTCTTGAGTGCTTATAGCTCCAGCTTCTGTTAGGGCAGCACCTACGAGTTTAGCTCCTGTAGAGGGCCCTGGTTCTTGGATGGTGGTAATGGTTCTGAGTCTGCCTCTGCATCTCTGAGTGCTGAGATTACAGGCATGCGCCATCGCGCCCAGCTGAAGATCATTTTAAAGGAGCATCCCCAGAAGGAAATCTGGGAAAGACTGCATATCTAGGATTTGGGAGTACATGCAGAGGGGCATTTTGAACACTAGGCATTAGCGTTGAGGTGGTCCGGGGAGAGTGGAAGGTGATGGTAGCAACTTAATACCAAACCGAAAAGTACCTCCAACCTGAACAACTGTGGACTTGTCAACGCCCGGCATTACCCCCGCTCAATACACAACATCCTCCAACTCCCTTCCCTCATATCAACCTCAAAACAACGCGTTAGGAGCCCTGCCACTGCGCACGTACGCTCTGACTGCCACCTCAACTCCCAGAAACCTCTAGTGGGCTGTTTTGTACCCCGTGTTTCCGGCCTGGTCCCGCGGTTCACAAACGTGGTCTTACTCCAATAGGTGGAGCCGGCCTCCCTGAGGCCGGGCTAGGCGCCATCTGGTTCCCCGCTGGGGACTACATTTCCCAGCGGGCGATGCGCACAAGCAAAGTCCACTTCCGGCGCCTTCGGGCTGAACTGTGAGTGTTAGTTTCTTCTGGGCCAGGTTAGGTAGGGCGAGGCCGTGGCTGGCCCGGGCGTGGCCTGGCGGTGCGGGTGTGGCAGGGGTGTGGCCGTCTTCAGTGGCCTTGCTGGGCGTCTGCGGCCTGGCAAGAAGAGCTTGCGCCGCTTGCGTGACATGCCGGCGGTAGCGAGGGCAGGGCCAAACGAGCCCCGGGTCCTCCTGGGGTGCGGCGCCCTCTGCACAAAGCCGAGAACTGGTGGAGGTCCGGCGGCGGAGACTACAGCTGCTCGTGGGCGTCCCTCCCGGAGAAGGCCGCGCTCCAGGAATGTTCTGGCCTCGCAGGGCGAGCAAGGAAGGGTGACCTCGCGGCCTGCACACAAAGGTGAGTGGCATGGGTCCGAGCTGAGTGGACAAAGATGAACCTATTTTGGGTGTGAAGGAAGAATAAGGTCCGAGGATTCTCGAGGCCTTGCTGCTGGAGATGGTGTCTCTTGGCTCTGAGTGTGATGGTTAAATGGGAATCAATCCTTGAAAGCACAACTTGAGCCAGAGCAGTCAAGCAGAGTTACCGGAGGGACCTTGAGTCTTCAGGGTCAACTTGTCTCCATGTCCATGCTTCAAGAGATGAAACTCCCAGGGGAGCTAGAGATGGCTCAGTCGTTGAGAGCACTGTTGCTTTTGCAATGGACCCAGGTTTGGTTTCTAGCACCCACATGGTGATTCACAACCATCCCTAACTCCAATTGTAGGGGATATAACATCCTTTTCTGAACTTCATGAGCACTAGGCACACATGTGGTACACATATATGCAAGCAAGACAAAAAAGAGACAGCCCCCACTTCCCATTCTACCCTCTCCTTCTTCCTGCACAAGGTAATAAGGGGATCTCATCTCTCTTTTTAAAATGGTCCCACTTTGCTCATGCAGGGGTAGTCTTGTGTAGACTTGGTGTCTAGTCCTTCCTTTTCCCCAGCTCTGCTTTCCAGAGATACCAACTTCCTCCAGGAGATAAACCGCAAACAGGAAGCTGCCCCTACAGGGACTAAACTTAAAGCCAAGTCTCAGGTGAGTCACATTTCCTCTCTGCTTCCAGATATAGTATTGCTTTTTTTTTTTTTTTTTAACACTTACTGATGTTTATTTTCTCTGAAAAGTTTTCAGTTTAAGAGACCTGCCCTGGGTGCTGTTTCCTCATACTCTGGTGAGTGATGGGCTACAGGGATAGCTTCAAACTGATCAGGGATCTTCTTCCTTCCTTTTTCACAACTGTTCTTTCTTGTTCATCCCCTTCATTATTCCACTTACCTCAGAATGATTTTTGTTGTTGTTTTGTTTTGGAAAAAAGGTCTATCTATATAGCCCTGGCTGCTCTGGAACCCACTATGTAGACTAGGCTGGCCTTGAACTCACAAAAATCCACTTGCCTTTTTTGAATGCTGGGATTAAAGTGCCACGATGCCATGCTACAGAAGGATTCTTCATATGCGGAAATACAGCAGTACTTCTACCTGGATTATGATACCCACAATGTAGGAGAAAGATATTGTGGATAAGCCTTGTGAGGGGGTTAAGGAGAGGGTTCAGTGGGTAAGAGGACTTACTATGTAAGCATGAGGACCTGAGTTCAAATCCCCAGTACCTATGTAAGAAGACAGGTATGTGCCTGTAGAATAGAATTTCCAGGCAGAGACAAGATATTCTAGAGCTCTCTAGCCTGTCAGCCTAGCCAAAAGGTCAACTTCTAATTCAGTGAGAAAACCTGTCTCAAAGCAAGTAAGGAAAATATCATCATGCTGGTTGTGGAAGGGCACAGGAACCTGGACGCATATGGGTGTGTACCACACACATATGTTAGCACCCTGTTTAACTGGGATGGTGAGATGGTTCAATAAGTAATGATATTTGCTGCAAAGACTGACCTCAGTTTGATTTGATCCCTGGGCGCCATGTGAAGGAGGGAGAAAACCTGAAAGTTTGCCCTCTGACATTCACATGTATGCTTGTACACACACACACACACACACACACACACACACACACACACACAAATGTAATAAACGTCTTAAAAATAATTTTAAATTTAAAAACATTTCACCATCTCTAGGTGTTCACAATCTGTTGACAGAAAGTGCAAGAGTTCAGATTCCCTACCTTGAGTCTGGGACTCCATTTCCTTATTCCTTTGATTGAGACAGGGTCTTACTATGTAGCCTTGGCTAACCAGTGACTCACTGTGAACTCACGGAGATCTGCTGCTTGCCTCTGCCTTCTGAATGCTGGGATTAAACCTGTACACAGCACTCCCGGCCTTTATCCTTATTTCTCACTCTTGGCCTTGTGGCTCTGTGTTTCTGTGGCCTCTGCTTCTACTCCTTTCTCTTCTGAATGCCAGAGTTCTCTGCATGTCCGCTCTTGGCACCCTCCATTCTAAACTCTCCAAGGTGTGGTGAAGAAAGGCCTTATCTTTAAAGTGACTGAGAAGATGCCTGAGACTTGGTTCTTCATTACCTCCAACATCTGCTCATCATCTTCACTTTCTTTGTTTCTGGAAAACTGCCATCTCATTTCATGATCAGATCCTATAAAATTTTTGGGCCAGAGGGATAGGTCAGTGGTTAAGAGTACTTACTGCGCTGTCAGAGGACCTGGGTTGGGGTCTCAACACTGAAAAATCAGGCAGCTCGAAGCTGTAACTGTAGCTGCAGGGGATCTGATGCCTGCTCTCTCTCTCTCTCTCTCTCTCTCTCACACACACACACACACACACCCGGGGTGGGATTTTTTTAAAAAGCATTGTTTTAAGAAGAGTTTGTTACCTGAAGATTTTCCTTTTTCAATTTTTTTTATTTCTGTTTAAAAACTGTAAAATCATTCCATTTTGGTGCCACTTAATACATAAAGAACTGTATTGCTATATATGCAATGTGGTTTTTTATATTCAAAAATTTCTAAAAAAAATTTCAAAAATTTAAAAAACATATAAAGATGACTTAGTTTGGTTAGTAAAGTGTTTCTGAAAAGTATCTAAAAATCTGAAAACAACAACAAAAGAAAACAAAAAACCCTAAGTGCCATACTGAGCATCCAGAATCATGGGGTTGGAACTGTAGGACTGGGCCCTATAAACAGCCTCTGGAAGATGTGTGAGAATGTTAAGTGTCCCTGTACAAAAAGTCAGGGTGGTCTGAGTCAGGAATCTGTCTGCTTTCTTTCTCTTTTGAAAGAGCGTATCTTTTATTTATTCTTTGTCAATTTTGTATGGGTAAACAGTATATCTTGATAATGGGTACCACAGCTATTCTTCCCCACAGTCATCTCTAACACACCCGTCCCACTTGGTGTCATTTCCTGTTTTGTTTTTTGTTTTTGGTGAATGACCCACTGAGCCCAGTTAGTGCTTTTGTTGGTTTGGGCTCTGCAGGTGACCACAGCTGCAGTCATTTATGAGTATAGTAGCCATGTCCTGCCCTGAAGGCAACATGTCAAAGACTCCTGTTGGGTTCTACATTCTTTCCACCCCCGTTTTTTGTTTTTCCATAAGCCTTTGGGGTATAGGAGTGATTGAGATGTCCGATTTTGGGCTAAGCACTGCACATTCACTTATTCTCAGCACTTAGACCAGTTATGGGTCTCTGTACTAGCTGCTGCCCACTAATTCTGAACACTGCTTGAAATACTGTGTTTGCATTGAAGAGATACCCAGCCTACACACACACACACACACACACACACACACACACACACACAAAATCACTTAAAACCGTTTAGTCTTATCTTTCCATATTCGAGTTGAGGAACCTGCAGAGTTTGGCATTTGGCTAAAGTTATGATGGTGTTTTATTCTATGGGAACTTAAGTTTCTGGCACACAGACCTTCCAGGAGAAGAGCTCAGCTGTGGGTCATTCTTGTGATCTGCTGAGGAAGTACTTATGTTTGGTATCATCAGGTTTGGTACGCTAAGGGATAGATACTCAGATCAGAAGGCTGAAAAGATTGCTTTATCTATCCTTCTGGTCTTTTATTTTTAGACAAGATCTTGAGATTGTGGGTGTATGTGTATGTGTATTCCACACTAGCCTCAAATTTGGAGTCCTCTTTTTGCTCCCAAATGCTGGGATTATAGGCTGGAACTATCATGCCTATTTTTTTTTTTTTTTAATTTTTGTTTTTTTGAGACAGGGTTTCTCTGTGTATCCCTGGCTGTCCTGGACCAGCCTTTGTAGACCAGGCTGGCCTCAAACTCACAGAGATCTGCCTGCCTGTGCTCCTCAAGTGCTGGGATTACAGGTGTGCACTTCCACACCTGGCATAAAGACGTTATATATTAATTTAAAAACGTATAGTGGTTTTCATTTTTACTACATGCTAATATTTTAAAAAGGTAGCTCTTGTTTTTGTGTTAATGAAAATGATAGGCAATAACAACTCTCAGGCCCCAGCTTGGGGATGGGATGAGCTATTTGGGTCTTCTGAGGATTTTCTCCTGGTTTCTCTCCTGTCCTTGTGTTGTTTTAGGACACTCGTGTGTCACAAGGATGAGACAGTAAGAACCTGTCAGGACAAGTCAGCTTTTGTTATCTATTGTTAGAAAGTTGTGACAAATATTTTATGTGATTACATACCTAGTTTTATGTTAACTTGACACAAGCTATAGTCATCTGTGAAGAGGGAACCTCAAGAAAATAACTCCATAAGATCAGGTTGTATGCAAGCCTGTAGGACTTTTTTTTTTTTTTAACCTACTGATTGATGGGGGAGGGCTCGGTTCATTGCAAGTGGGGTCACCCTTGGCTAGGTAGTCCTGGGTTCTAGAAGAAAACTGAGGAGCAAACAAGTAAGTAAGAAGCATCCCTCCATGGCCTCTTCATCAGATCCTGCCTCTAGGTTCCTGCCCTGCTTGAGTTCCTGTCCTGACTCTTTTTAGGGATGATCTGCAGTGTGGAAGTGTAAACCAAATAAACCCTTTTCTTCCCAACTTGCTTTTGGTCATGGTGTGTCAACATAACAATAGTAATTCTAACTTACCCCAACAGTCCCCAAACACATTTCCATCCTAAAGGAATAGGTTGA
>NW_026596039.1:24718725-24753018 GCF_907164565.1 Psammomys obesus | reverse complement strand
GTGTGTGTGTGTGTGTGTGTGTGTGTGTGTGTGTGTGTGTGTGTTTGTGCAGGTGGCCATGGAGGTCAGAATAGGGCATTAGATCCCCTGGAGCTGCAGTGACAGGTGATTATGCATTGCCTGATATTAGCTGTGGGAACCACCTCAGGTCCTCTGCAGGAGAAAGGCTGTCTCTGATGGCTCCTTCTTCCTCTTTCTAGTTCATCCTGCAGTAACATTTGTTTTCAGTCAAAGTTAGGAAACAGCTTACTCAATTTCAGAATGACCAGAGTAAAAGCAAACACTGTTTTATTCCTTCAGGACACTGTGTTCTAAAAAAGTTTTTAGTCTCTTTACTGGGGCAAGGGAAGGAGCCCTCGGTGGTACAAAGAGTTAGCATGAGGCTTGTTCCCAGGTGAGTGTGGAGATGGTTTGGTAATGCCTTGTAGCTTTGATCAGAATGCAAATCCTCACCACCACACACTGAAAACCTTGTTAAGTCTTGTAAGTCTAGAGAGAAAATCACTTTTAGATTTCACAATGACTCCTCTTCCTTTTTTAAAAAACAATTCATTTCCCTGTAGTTTTCTTTTTATTCTGACTCACTTGGTGCTTGTTAGCCTCTTAGTTTCTTGGACATCTTTAAAGGTCAAAAGACCCATTTGTTTCATCTTTTATATCTGCTTGGGTATCAGCAGAGGACTGGAGAAAGGGAAAGGTTTTGTGTGTGTGTGTGTTTTGTTGTGTGTGTGCCTGCATGAAATTAACTAACGTTTGAAAATTTTGATTCAGATGTTGCAGAGAAACAAAGATGTTATTCCTAGTGGCTCCTTTGTACCAGCAGGACAGGGTAGACAAAGGTTATATTGAAAGAGACAGAAGCAGATTTCTTCTTGATATATAATAAAAGTAATGTATTTTCTTGATCTATTTCAGGCCAGCAATCTGTGCATGAAGCCCAGGATTTGTTTCCAAAGCAGGACTCAAATAATGAAAAGATAACAGACAGAACTTCAAGTAGTAAATTTGAGTGTTCCACCTTCAGAGAAGATTGGGATTCAGAGTGTGTGTTAGAAAGGAATGGTCAAGACACACCATTTGAGCAAGAAACAGTTACTCAGAACAAAATCTTCTCAGAGGAAAGAGGTAGTGTGTATGTTAAATCTAGAAGATGGTTTCATTTGAACAGTTCAGAAGAGAGAAGTCATAACTGTGATTCAGGTAAAAGTTTTCCCCAAAATTCGATAGTTGTAGAAGAAACAGGAATCTATGCAGGAAAAAAACTTTTCACGTGTAATGAATGTAAGAAAACTTTTACCCAGAGCTCATCCCTTACTGTTCATCAGAGAATTCATACTGGAGAGAAACCCTATAAATGTAATGAGTGTGGGAAGGCCTTCAGTGATGGTTCCTCTTTTGCACGACATCAGAGGTGCCATACAGGCAAGAAGCCATATGAGTGCATTGAGTGTGGCAAAGCTTTCATACAGAACACTTCCCTTGTCCGTCACTGGAGATACTATCACACTGGGGAGAAACCCTTTGATTGCATTGATTGTGGTAAAGCCTTCAGTGACCACATAGGGCTTAATCAACATAGGAGGATTCACACTGGTGAGAAACCCTACAAATGTGAAGTGTGTCACAAATCCTTTAGATATGGCTCATCCCTCACTGTACACCAAAGGATTCATACTGGAGAAAAACCATATGAGTGTGATATTTGCAGAAAGGCCTTCAGCCACCATGCATCACTCACTCAGCATCAAAGAGTGCATTCAGGAGAAAAGCCTTTTAAATGCAAAGAATGTGGGAAAGCTTTTAGGCAGAATATACACCTTGCTAGTCATTTGAGGATCCATACAGGGGAGAAGCCCTTTGAGTGTGGGGAATGTGGGAAAGCTTTTAGCATCAGTTCACAGCTTGCCACTCATCAGCGAATTCATACAGGAGAGAAGCCTTATGAATGTAAGATTTGTAATAAAGCATTTACTCAGAAGGCTCATCTCGCACAACATCAAAAAACTCATACAGGAGAAAAACCATACGAGTGTAAGGAATGTGGCAAGGCCTTCAGTCAGACCACTCACCTCATTCAACATCAGAGGGTTCATACTGGAGAGAAGCCCTATAAGTGTCTAGAATGTGGGAAGGCCTTTGGTGATAACTCATCCTGTACTCAACATCAGAGACTTCACACCGGCCAGAGGCCTTACGAGTGTGTGGAATGTGGAAAGGCATTCAAGACCAAGTCATCCCTTGTTTGTCATCATAGATGCCACACTGGAGAGAAACCTTATGAATGTAGTGCATGTGGCAAAGCCTTTAGCCATCGGCAGTCCCTTAGTGTACATCAGAGAATTCATTCTGGGAAGAAACCATATGAATGTAAAGAATGTAGGAAAACCTTCATCCAAATTGGACACCTTAACCAACATAAGAGAGTCCATACTGGAGAGAGAACGTATAACTACAAGAAGGGCAGAAAGGCCTTCAGACAGAGTGCACACTTTGTTCACCATCATCGAATTCATTCCAGAGAGTCATCCACTCACCCTCCTTTGCCTTCCACATCGAGTCCTGTGGATGTCTTCCCCAAATTCATCTGGAATCCATCCTCCCCTTCATCATCATAATCTCAAAGCATCATTATTTCTGCTATACTTGGTTAACAACTCCTCTCTCTGCCCCTTTGTTCACTTTGTCCCTTACAAGTTCTTCATGTTACAATCAGGCTGGGTTATTTTTGGAGTATAACTATAACTAATCTGCTCATATAAAACTTACATTCATTGGTTAATGCCAAAGATGTGCCTGGTCCATACCAAGTACTCAGCAGACTTGGGTCTTTTATAAGTTTCTTTTTGAAGGTGAAAAATTTATTGTAGTCAGCTCTGATGAAAGCGATGCAATAGAATGAGGTTAGGAGAAATCAGATTTTAGATCAGGAAGGGAGTTCTTTGAATTGTTGATGAGGCTTGCTTCTTTTCCTTGAAAACTTGGTTCTAAGCCAGGGGTATGGTGGGCTCACCTGTAATCCTGAATCCTGAATGCAAGGCCAGCTCCATGAAACTTATTGAGGCCCTATCTCGAAACCAAATCAAAACAGTTGATCCTATGGTGCTGAATTGTACCATGGTTTTGGATTGGAGCTATAGGAAATGTAAGGTAATTGAACTTCTAGTGAGGAAGTTCTATGATACACTTGACAATAGCCTTAAAGGATAGACAGCCTGGAACAAACGAATTAAAATAATTGGAAAAGTGAAAGATTTTATATGCATGTAGTTAAAACTACCAACAAATTGAATAATGAGGAAGCACTGAAGGATGTGATCTATTTAAAGTCATGAGTTTGGCAAACTTCCAAATAGGTAAACTGATCTACAATAGGGGGCAGCAAACTGACTTAGAGTGAAAGTCTCACTGGTTATTTTTGGAGGGCCCATACTCTAAAATTCTGAAAATATGTTTAACTGGTTTTAAAAATTGGATGAATGTTTTCTTTTTTTAAATTTTTTATTATAATTTATTACAATTTATTCAATTTGTATCCCAGCTGTGTCCCCCTCCCTCATCTCCTCACAATCCTACCCTCTCTCCCTCTTCTCTCTCTATGCCCCTCCCCTAGTCCAGGTCGAATATTTTCAACATGATAATTATGTGAATTGACATTTTAGTGTTTGAAGGTGAAGTGTTGGCACAAAGCATCATGTTTACTTCCATATTGTTTGTGGTGCCTCCATTTACAAAGGAAATCTGTCCTGTGATGAAAACTGGCTCAGAGAGAAAAAAAAAGATGATGCCAGAACCTTTATGGAAAATGTTTGCTGAATTGTGCAAAAACAGTTGGACTGTTTTTGTAAATAGAGTTTTATTGAGTGACACCCATGGTCATTGGTTTACCAGTGATCTTTGGCTGCTGTTTTACAGTGGTAGAATTGAGTAGCTGCACTGGAGACTGTATGATCCCATTAAACCACAAATAGTTACAGCTGAAGAGTAGAGGAGAATGTACAAAAGTTTCTAATCTCATGGCAATAATAAACCCTGACCAAAAATCAAAACAACAACAAAAAAACCCAAGAATATTGGGCCAGTGTGATGACTTAGCCAGTAATGGTATCTTTTGCCAATCCTGATAACCTGAGTTTAATCCTTGGAACTCATGTGGTAGATGGACTCATGAGAGTCCTCTAACCGTCACATACATAAGTTTGCATGCATACCTCAAACACAAACAATAGGTATTTAAAAAACACAACTTATAAATTAATTTATGAAGAGATGAAATTATTAAATGAAATAAAAGTCTATAAAAGAGAAATGTATTTAGAGGAAATGTTAAAATGTTTTTAAATTATCTTTCCAAAACAGTCCCATGAGGATATATGGACAACATCAGGAAACAATTAGGCAAGAATATAAAAAAATTTTTTTTTTTAGATTTGTTTGTTTGCTTATTTTGAGGCAGAATCTCTCTTTGTAGCTTTGGTTGTCCTGGAATTTGCTATGTAGACTAGGCTACCTTTTAATTCAGAGAACTGTCTACCTCTGCCTCCCAAGGTGTGCACCATCATGCTTGGCTTTTTATTTGTGTGTGTGTGCCACATGTGTTCCTTTACCCACAGAGGCTAGAAGAGAGCACTGGACCCTCAAATGAACAATTCAGAGTAGGAATTTAAAAAATTAAATACATTAATCCAATCCAAAGATATACTAATTTGATACATGCTGAGGAATGAGGGAGGAAAATATTCAAAGTCTCTTTTTATGCAACTTTAAGAGCAGGAAGCTTTGTATTTATAGCATAGTCACTGTGGTTCATAATGTACAAGTCTCACACCTCAATTGAGTACCTTTGTTGGCACTGCATGGTGTAGCAACATACACAGAACAAAGTACACAAGTTGTGTTTTCAGAACCAGAGCTTCAGGGGAACCGTGTAATGCAACATTGGAGACCAGACCAGACCTCAGGTTCATGTTGAATTCTGAATTTTTGGTTGCTGTGCATTCAGAAGCCTATTATTGTTTGCAGCATTCAGTGTTTACATTCAGTTGTGAGTCGTAAGAAGCTGGGATTTAGAGTTCCCTGTGGCTTGTAGTATGGAGTGTGGGGAGCAGCCCTGGCTGTGTGCCTTTAGGAGCTGGAGAAGTCAGCTACCATAGTGGCACACTTGAGGTATGCCCCAAGTGTTCAAAATGGCCAACCGGAGGCTCAAATTTTCCCATCCAACATCTTTGCCTATTGACAAGAAAATTAGCGACACTTTTACAAATGTAAAAAAACAAAACAACAAAAACCAACTTTACATTATAGTAGTGACTTTTGTTCGTTTTTGTCTTTGAGACAGAATCGCTACATAGCCCTACCTATCCTGGAACTCTCTATGTAGACCAGGCTGGCCTTGAACTCAGAGATCCACCTGCCTCAGCCTCCTGAGTGTGTTGGGGTTAAAGACAAACACCACCATACCTGGCTAGTAACTTTTTTAAAGTTTGCTTTAATTATTCTGAACACCTGCCTGGGCCACAAGGAAGGCATAGTTCTCCCCTATCTGTTCCTCAGCTACTATGTGTCAAAACACTCTTGTCACTAAAAATAAAGCCCTGAACAGGATGAAGATGAGCATAATGTTCAGCCTTGTAGGGAGGGGTAAACACAGGGATGAGGGTAGGTTATGTCAGGGAGCAATAACTAATGCATGAAATTGGTTACACGTAGACATCACAAGTACACAAAATCAAATATTTTTATCTTTTAGTCTGTCCCTGATGCCTTCTAAGTCTCTCCTGTCTTCTACTCAGAAGCCACAGCTGCCTCGTTGGCTTTAAAGCTTGGCTTCCCATTTTGGCTCTGTCCAGACCTCATTTTCCCAAGCTGATAGTCACGCCTGAGTGGATGCTGTATGGTCCGCTTGTCCTTCTGGATCGAACACGAGGCTGAGAGGGTTCTAGTGACTTTATTCTGAACTGGGAGACATCACCTGCGGAAGAGTGGAGACTAATTTGCCCACTGGAGAGGCTCCTTGTCACCCTGGGATAATCTTGCTCAAGAGTCACCGGGCGATGACTACCTATCCCAAGTTCCATTGCAGGGGACCACTAGACCACCTCCGGTATAGACCGGAAGTCACTGACGCTTGAAACCAGGTTCAGAGATGAAATTATTGATGGATATGGGGTGGAAGTTATACTTGATCAGGGAAAGCTGCAGGGAGTGGTGTGCAGGCCGGTGCGAGTGTGGTCTGGCGTCTGTGGAGCTGACTCGCATGTTTTTTGTGAATGTGGTGATGTGGGAGACTGCAGGTTAGTGTGGTACAGGATGCGTGCTGGGAGGGGCTTGTGTGGAAATGAGTCTCCCGGCTTGCTTGCAGCAGCTTGTGGGGGACGACTGTGGGTACTGACTGGAATGAACGAAACACTTCTAAGTGGTTGAGGCTATACCTTCTCACCATCAGATACATGGTCTCAGGTGGCAAAGAGCCCAGAGACAGTGTCCAGACAGCTTAAGTATTTCTTGCTTGACCTTTCTGGAGGAGACAGAGCTCAGGACTCTTCCAGAAGCAGACGCTACTTAGGTAAGGATGAGAGATAATTTGGGTGTGGCTAAAGAAGTGAAAAATTGAGATTTGAGGAAGATTTTATTTGGAGTGCCCAGTGCTGGAGGACGGTGTGGGTGGTCTCTGGCGCTGGTAAAATGCAGTCTAAAGATTTGGAAGGTCCGCTACTGGGTAGCTGTGTTCAGGAAGTTGCCCAGACCCTGCCATACCCTGCCATCTAGGTCTTCGTGTTACCCAGAATTTGGAGGAGTGACTACCATCTAGTAGAACTTTTCTTCAGGTTGCTCTTCTGCTGTCCTGGGACATCGGCATTTTCTTTTTGACCTGTCAGGTCCATGTCCTGTCACGGTATGGAGAGTAGATTCACAGTTTTATTTAGAAATGCCAAGGGATCCCAACCTTTTATTCTGTGCACGAATATATTCACTTTTCCCAGACTTCTTTTGCTTCCTTTCTGTCACTGCCCACCCTAGCGACAAAGTGGGAGGGGGCAAGAAATGCTGTTCATAGTCCTCTTAACCACCTAAAGTGTTTTATTCATTCCAGTACACTATGCTTGCTTCCCTGGATACAGTTATAATAGCTAATTTTTATTGAGTGCTTATTATGTGGCAGACACAGACTGGATCTTGTAGTAATTTAGAACTTTTGGGAGTATTAACAAGAGGGTGTGACGTAGGAAATACCTCGACTCCGTCTTACAGATGAGGACTCTAAAGCACAGAGTGGGCAAGTAATCACTAGAAAGCAGAAGAGGCAGGATTCAGAATCAGGAAATGATGACTCTAGCCTCCTCCTCTTTATTTGCTGTCGTTACATTCACTCACTAACTGTTTAACACCCTTTGACATGGATCCAGATGGTTAAGTTGAATATCAAGAGTTTATACTTCACACTTTACTCCATGAGTTTGGATTTTTGTTTTTATGACTCTTAGTTCTTATGTTAAATGGAATATTTTAATATCATATAGTTTGTAAGACTTTTCACAAGGATTAAATGAGTTCATACATACTTGGTGTGGTCTCTGTCACATATGAATTTATTAAATGTTCATTTTTATTACAGTATTTTGAGAAGGCCATGGAATTTGTACTAAGGAAGCCAGAATCAGGGGCTAAACAGATGTGTCAGCAGGTAATGGCATTGGCTGCTCTTGCAGATCACCTGGGTAAAATGTATGGTGGCTTACCACCATACATAACTTCAGTTCCAGGAGCTCTAATGCTCTCTTCTGACATCCTCAGACTTCTGCATGCATGTGGTCCACATTTGTGCATTCAGGTACACACCCACATACATACAGTGAAATAAATAAATATTTAAAAAAGAAGTTTACAATTAATTCAGCTACATGCCCCCTTCATAATTAAAGGAGTGAGTCAGAGCAGGTAACAAGGGACTTCATCAAAACTCCTCACAAAGCAAATTGAGGACTGAGTCTCATGAAAATTCTTTGAAATCCACAAGGGATGTTTGTTTTATTGAAGTTATAGCCTTTGGGGAACATGGCTTCTGCTGGAATTCACCTCATCAAATCTTGAGTAGTTAGTTTCACAGGGACATTTATTTTGTGGTGTCCACTTGAATAATTCCAGCACTCGGGAGGCAGAGGCAGGCAGATCTCTACTTAAAGGCCAGCCTGGTTTACAGAGCAAGTTTCAGGGCAACCAGGGCTGTTACTGAGAGAAATCCTATCTAGAAAAAGAATGAAACAAACAAAAGGGAGTAGTGGAGTCAGGCAGACCTACCTTGGTAACTATTTCTCATTACTTATAGGCTGTTTGATTTGGAAAAGCCTTCCCAGAGACTTCATATGTAAAATGATGATGTTATTCCCTACTTTCTTTGAAGATTGTGGATATTAAAACAGTGTTTAAAGGATTATAGAGAGATAGCTCAGTGGTTAAGAGCACTGGCTACTTTTCCAGAGGACTTAGCGTTTATTATCAGTACTTAGATGATGGCTCACAACTGTCTGTAACTCTAGTCCCAGGAAATCCAATGCCCTTTTCTGGCCTTCTTGGGCCAGACATCCATGTGGTACACAGACATACATGCAGGCAAAACATCCATGCATTTCAAATAAGATAAATTTTTTTTTAAATTAGAAAAAAAACATAAAATATGCTACATACCCAGTACATCTCTGTTAATGAATAGGTCTGGCTGGGGAAAACATTGAGAGATTGGTTGATTGTATTCAACCTGAAAATCTAGAGTGGAAGGAATTTCAGCTATGTTTTTAGGTTTCTACTGAATATCTGGCTGGTTGGTCTCAGTCTCTTGATCTGTCTGTCTGTCTCTGTCTCTCTATCTTTGTGTCTCTCTGTGTTGGTGTGTTTCTGAGCAGTATTTTTGCAGCTTGATCTCCACAACTTATTTCTCCTCCATCACTTGTATGTTTTGAGGATGAAGCCCCTCTACAAAGAAAAAACCAGGAAGAACTCAAAGTGACCGGAATCAAGCTGGTTAAAGTCATGTCCCCAGTGAGGGAGTTAGTATTTTTTCTTTCCTTACTAATTTAAAGAATTGTGTATAAGAATTTGTCAAGGTTTGTTTCCCTTTGAAAGACTTTCAAAGCCTTCCCCCCATGGATGTACTTCCTTTAGAAAGCTCCATTTCCTAAGGAGTGCATAGCTTCCCCAAACAGCTCTGTCAGCTAGGAAATCAAGGGCTCAAATACCTGAGCCCATGGCATTTTTCATTCAAGCTACCAGAATTTTTTTGTTTTGTTTGTTCTGAGACAGGGTTTCCCTGTGTATTGCCTTGGGCAATCTGAACTCACTTTGTAGACCAGGCTGGCCTTGAACTCACAGAGATCCACCTGCCTCTGCCTCCCAGAGTACTAGGATTACAGGTATGCACCATTGAGCCCAGCTCAGAAAGTCCATTTTATTTAAGTTCCTTACCTCATTGGTGAAGGATCTTTGTGAAGGAGGTAGTGGACTCACAGCTGAGAGGGGAAAATATTGAAAGGATTTGGGATTTCCTAGTTGTGCTTGGAATGAGGTATTTTTCCATTGAAAAATAACCAGGCATAACCAGGCAGCAAAGTCTAGTTAGTATCTAGTGAGTATTCATACCTTTGGGGCAATTCTTGCATACATTCTTTTATCCTGTAATAAGAACAGTATAACTCTTTGCCCTATATCCACATGAGACTACAAACCTGAGCTAAGATTTTGTTTATGTCATTTTAGGGCTTAGTTACTCTCATAGATGTGGTCATAAACTTCCCCCAAGATGAATGGGAATGGCTGACTCTTTCCCAGAGGAGTTTGTACAGGAACCTGGCTGCAGTGCATAAGAGTAGCACTGATGCTCACTGTGACTCAGTGTCTTCTCCTGCCTTATCTGTTTTCTGACACCATCCTTCTTGAAGATCATTTAGATTAACTGTAGTTCTTGCTTGCAAACTTCATTGTCAGCTTTTATATTTTATGTACAGGTCTTTGTATATTTTTTAAGGATTTATTTATTTATTTTTTATGTCTGAGTGTACAGAGGTGTTGGATAGCCTAGAACTGGAGTTATGAATGGTTGTGAGCCTTCATGTGTGTGCTGGGACTAGAATCTGGGTCCTCTAGAAGAGTGGTCAGTGCTCTTAACCACAGAGCCATCATTCCAGTCCCAGGTCTTTGCATTTCTAAACCAGATGTGATCTTACTGGAGCAAGAGAAGGAGCCATGGATGATAAAAGGAGAGGTGGCCGGAGGTCCATGTCCAGGTGAGTGCAAGGTGATTAGAGCTGGAGAAGTTATACTTCAGGGTTTCTTCTCTTTGGTATTATAAAATTCCTTTCAGACTCTCTCCCAAATTGATGTTGGCTTAGTAAGAGTTTTTGAGTGTTCCTTCTCCACTGGTATAACCTACCATATTTACCTTTATTTATTTCCTAGACATACTGAAGTCTGCTTCTTAACTCTTACTCCACCGATGTTTACATAGTTCTGATCAGGTGAACTTGAGCTGTATAAGGAAGCTAGCTGAGTGCGAGCCAGTGAGTGATCCAGAGAGTGAGTCTGGGGGCAATATTCTTCCATAGCTTCTACTTCAGCTTCTGTTTGGGTCTTGTCCTGATTTCCTTCAATGGTGGACTGTGACCCAGAAATGTAAATTGAAATAAATCCTTTTCTCTTTTAAGTTGCTTTTGGTTCGAGTGTTTTATCACAGCAACAGAAAAGCAGGACCAGTAAACATCTAGATAAAAGAACAAAATGAATTAAAGAATGCCAAAATAAGTTATTATCATTGGTGTTTCTGGAGATCACATTCAGAGTAAATGAATTGAAAAACTGTAGATCTAATGAAATTAAAAATACATGTCTTTAAGAAAAGCAATAAGACATACAAAGTGAGAACAGGTAAGAGAAATTGCATAAAACCACAAACACAAAAGACTTAAGAGAATCATATGAAGAGCTGGGGTGTGGGTTAACCTATGTAAGGCCTTGGATTTGATTCTTAATGACCCTCTCATTCCAAATAAATGAAACAGAACATATGAATCTATTTTCTCCAATGCTCTGTCACTAATATGAAGATCTAGATGAAGTGGGTGGTAATTTAGGAGAATACAGAAGTATAGATGATACTACAAGAGGTAGGTAAGAAAGCAATACAGGAAGCTGTTTATGAACTGCTACTCCTCAGTAGAGACTAAGCCACAATCTAAATGGTTTCACAGATCAGAAAAATATCCTCCACGTTATTTACACTGAAACTTGGGGTAAATGATAAAAAAGCTATGATCAGAGAGAGATCAGTGGTCATGAGCATTTGTTGCTCTTGCAGAGGACCTGAGTTTGGTTCTCAGCACCCACTTGGTGGCTCACAACCATCTGTAACTCTAGTTCTGATGTACTCTTCTCACCTTCTCAGGCACCAGGCACACATATGGTACATATACATACATGCAGGCAAAACACTCATACATAAAACTTTAAAAAAATTTTTTTTTTTGTTCTTTTTGTTATTTTGTCTTTTTTCCCTCCAGAGCTAAGGACCAAACCCAGGGCCTTGTGCTTGCTAAGCAAGCGCTCTACCACTGAGCTAAATCCCAAACCCCTAAATTTTTTTTTTAATTAAATGATAAGGAGACCTTACAAACTCACAGTTGGTGAAGACAGCATGTTATTTGATAACTTAGTTTACCAAAATCACAAAAATGTAAATTATTAAAAAATGTAAGTTTCAGCTATAAATATTGATGTAAAGAAAAGGCTCTATATGATATTGGCTCATGTTCAATGAGGGCTTATCCCAGGTGTGCATGCATGGTTGCAGCATCTGATTTTATTTAAGAAATAGTTAAAACCACAGACCTCTTCTGGGCTTCAATGATCATTTGATTCTCAGGGCTTCTTTCTAGCAATTAATAAAGGAAATATCTGTCAATATCTTTTAGACATGGAATACATATGGATGACTGAAAAAATTATGTCTAAATCAGGACATGTGTGGAGAGAAAATTTCCAAGGCAATAATTGTGTAAAGACTTACAAAGTATGCCCTGTAAAGTTCCACATTAGGTAAAAACTGGAGATGTGAAGAATTGTTTGAAATTTAGTCAGTTGGAAAATACATTTTAGGTATGAGATGGTCGCTCAAATAGATACACTTATTCTGAAAAGAGACCACCCTCCCAAGTTTGGGACAAATATCCATATGGATACATTATCTATGACATACCTTTCCCATGGAAGAGGGAATACATAATTTTGATACAGATAAGAAAATACATTCAGTTGTGAACAAATACATAAAAGACTTTGGAGAAAAACGGGTAAAATGTAATGACTGTGAGAAAACATTTAACAAAATATTAACCCTTCTCTTCATGGAAGAATTCATACTGGAGAGAAGTGGTATGAATGTGTTGACTGTACGGAAGGCCTTTATCTAGAGTGCCCATCTTGCTCAGCATGAGAGAATACACACAGTAGAAAAACCTTTTCAGTGTGCTGATTCTGGGAAGACATTCAGTCAGAATGCTCATTTTACTCAACACTAGAGAGTTCAAATTGATAAGGAGAAACCCCAACTCATCATCATAGAATTCACACCGGGAAAAGACCCTCTAGATGTAGTGACTGTGGGAATGCTTTCAGGCAGAATGCTTCTCTTATAGGACATCTGTAGAAGGGGATGGAGGTGATCTATCTGAATACTATAACACCATGAGATAAATAAATACTGTAACAAATACTCAAAACTACAATACTATGTGGTAAGTGAATACTGTGTAGCATAAAGATATATTTGAAGGAGGCGGTAGGGCATTTTGGGTGTGGGCAACCTCCACGTGGACATTGGAGGCAGAGGATGAGGGAGGAACCAGAGCTAGCAGAAACAAAGGATGTGATGAGAACATGATAGTCCCAGTGTAAATATTTATGATATGAGCGTCTAACAGAGAATTGGTGGCTTACCCAGGATCATGAGAATTCTGTCACTCATAGTGATTAAAGATCTGACGGCATGATTCAGCTTTTATATTTTGTTTTGTGTGTGTATGTCTTGTTAAGATATAATTCACATGCCATGGAATTTTAGATAAGCCCTCTTTCATTGTATACTGTATGCTTCTATCACATATGAAAAGGGGGCATAAGGCTCCACTTAAAAAGTATGCAGTTCCTTGGCTCTTAGTGTATTCATAGTCATTGTACAATCTTTACTACACTCAGTTTAGGAATATTTTTATCCAGCTGGGCACATTGGTGCACACCTGTGATCCCAGCACTCAGGGAAGGCAGAGGCAGGTGGATCTCTGTGAGTCCAAGGCCAGCCTGGTCTATAAGTCAAGTCTGGGACAGCCAAGGCTACATAGAGAAACTCTGTCTCGAAAAATGAAACCAAAACAAAACGAAAGAGAGTATTTTCATCCAAGTAGTGTCATGTCCTGGCAGTTATCCTACTCTTGGATAAGTTTCATTTATGTGTATGTGTGTATGAGCATGCACATGCATGAAGGTGTATGTGCCAGCATCTGTGGAAGGTGAGAAGACAACACTCATGAGTTGGCTCTCTACTGCCACATTGTGAAATCTGGGGATGAACCTCAGGTTTGTCAGTCCTTTGCACACCTTTATCTGCCGAGCTATCTCACCATCCCAAATTGTATGGGCAGTCTTACTCAGGGGTGTTTGGAGAGCTTTTGGATTTTTTGTGTTTAATGCTAGATTTTTCAATTGCAGTAGGGAAAAGATGGGTAGACCAAATTTCATTGGGACACTTACCTCTCTAGAAAAACACAGATTTGTGCTTTCACACTCATGGAAGCCTAACAGATCAAAGACTTAAAATGTAGCAGTACGAGGGAAATTGACAGTACTGCAACCCTGGCTTGAGATTAACTTTAAGCATTATAGGTAACCCAGAAGATGACAATAGGTTCTTTGAAAATGATGTGAACACACACAAGCACACATACACACAAAATGATAAAGATGAGTCTGAAGAAAACACATGTAACAAAGGGGGATAGCCCTTGATATTCAAAGTAATATTACAGGGCCAGGGATGAAGCTCAAATGTGGAACAGTTGCCTGGATTGGGCAAGGCTCTGGGCTGAGCCCTAGCAGGACACTGGCAACTGAAGTGAGAAAATGCAGTTTTAAATATAAGCAGCTAGTGGGAAATTTCCACGATTACTTCCTGAAAATGATAATTCATTGGTAGTCAAGGAAATGCATGTTAATGTGATCATGTATATACCACCCCCCAAAGAATTAAATTTGAATTGTAGAGATACAACAATCTCCAGTATTAGTGACTGCATGGAAAACAAGAATTTCACAAATGTTGGTTATATATACTACCATGTTATAAGCCATTTGAATCAGATTTTTTTTTAAGAAAGTGTGCAAAGGTAGGTAGGATAGTTCTTTTCAACTTGATACAATCTTGAATTACACAGGAAGAGAGTCTCAATGAGATGCTATCTGCATTGGGCTGGCTCACAGGTCTACCCAGCATATGTATGTGGGGATTGTCTTGGCACATTAATTGATTTGGGAAGACCTAGCCCACTGAGCACCATGTTCTGAGCTGGGGTCACAGACCACTTAAGTCTGAAGAAAGAGAGCTGAATGATAAACATGTTTTCAGTCCTTCCTGTCTGCTCTTGACTAAGGATGCAATGTGCCCAGCTATTTTAGGTTCCTACCACCTTGAGATTCCTGCCATGATTCTGTGATTCCTGGTGCTATGACCCAGAGAGTCTGTGGCCTAGAGTTAGAATCCTGAGTAATAATTTATTATCCTTAGCAATGCTAGTACTTTGAGAGTTGTGGCAATTGTTACAAGCTTGTGGGAGGAGGAGGTACATCTTTGTTTCTTTGACAGAACACCATGCACAAGATCAGCTGTGTGGAGGTCTGGGGTACAGTAGAGCTTATAAACTCATCATGATCGGTTGCCATGTTGAACTGTGAAGATTTGAAGTATGTTTCAAGAAGAAGTGAGAAGGAGAAGATTTTGAGCCTAGTTTAGTGGCTCTGAGCAAGTGTTGTTTGACTCCTCTGTCCTTCCAATTCCTCATTCTGGAAATGAGAAAATAGTGACAGACACTTGATAGCTTGACTGAGGTGTTCATCGGTAAAAGAAAATGCTTCAAGGGATGGTGAGATGGGTCAGCACTATCTACCAATACTGATGACTTGAGTTCAATCCCTGAGACCCACATAGTGGAAAAAGAACCAAATCCCTCAAACTGTCCTCTGACCTCCACAATATAAGTTAAAAATAATTTAAAAGCATTAATGCTGCATTACAAGTGGGGACACAGGTTCCCCATATCTTTGCTGTTTGAACTCTCCTCAGGGACATTCCTGGTGACCAAATCTTTGTTTATTTAGGCATTCATTCATTTATTCATTCATCAGTTTTCAATGCCATTGGATTTTATGCCAATGACTTAT
This sequence comes from Psammomys obesus, assembly GCF_907164565.1. NCBI lineage: Eukaryota > Metazoa > Chordata > Mammalia > Rodentia > Muridae > Psammomys > Psammomys obesus. The sequence goes on along the minus strand of NW_026596039.1, from coordinate 24,737,547 downwards.
TCTTAATGAGACCACACAATCAGAACATAATTCAAGACTAAAAAGATAGTGGGTATGTCTGTTTTTCACGTAAGGGGGATTATAAAAGATAACAAAGATACTTTACAAGGTAGTTTTGGTTACATTTTGAAGATACCTGCCACACTTTTAAATTGCAAACCTTTTAATCATTAAGAAAATACCACTCAAAGCTCATTTTTCCATTGTTCAAAGTAATATGTTCAAAGTAATATGATATACCTGTATAAGTTGACAATCTCATCCTTCTCTTTTTGAAATGTGTATGTGTGTATGTTGTTTGGCTGTGCACAGGGGCATGTATGTGTGAAGGTGCACATGTGTGTGGAGGACCAAAGTTGATGTCAGATGTCTTCCTCAAGTGTTCTCCACTTTTATATCAAGGCAGGGCCTCTCATGTACACAACACACATTTACACATTCAAGACAGAGAGGGATGTGATTGTCAATATACAGAGGTATATCATGACTACATATTGCTTTGAACATTGGAAAACATGAACCCAGAGCTCACCATTTTGAATAGCCTGCTTGCTGTGGGGAATCCCTGTCTTTGTTGCCCAGCCCACTGGGAATGCAGGCAGGCTGCCACCCTCACCTGGCATCCACATGGGTGCTTGGGATCTTAGTAACAGTCCTCACACTGGCATGGCAGGTGGTTTTAACTACTGAGCCACGTCCTTAGCTTCCAGAAACCACACCTTTCTTGTGACCCACCTCACAACATTAAACAAACAACTAAGAACTCGTGTACACTTTATTCCACTCAAGATAATTAACAGCCTGAACCTGGGGCAGGTCGTTCCCTCAGCTTCCGTTTCTTCATGCCAAGGATATTTTGTTAATAAATTTTACAGAGGCTGAGGCAAGGGCCTACTCTCCTTAGAACTAAAGCTGACTCTTTAATTAGCTTTTGTTCCACACTCCCTACAGTCCCCAAAGAAGCTGTGTTTCCAAGTAACAGTGGTTTTTGTTTTATTTATTTTTTTTCACTATGCAGGTCATTACTTGAGGTGTCTGTATGGAAGCCTCTCTGTTATACTGTGTAAAACCAGCCCGAAAGTCATGTCATGTGGAAACCAGTCTGAGGTTAGAGGTAATTCATGACACCGTGAGTCAGCACCGCGGACAACGCACGGCAGCAAACATCTTTTAGCCCCTCCAACCCCGCACGTACTGCCCAGCGGCTCAGCACCACGGACAGGGCAGCCCACGAGGTCTCTGGTTCAGCACCACGGACAGCACTCTGCCGCAGCGTAGCTCGGTTTCAAAATCGCTGACACTCCCAAAAGTGGGTTTAGCTTTGACAAAATACCTTGGAACGGACCGTTTGTTCAACACTGAAGGGCAGCATTTGCTGCAGTGGTTGAGTGGAAGGATGCCTCTTCCCTCCCAGGCCCAAATGGGTTAGAACCAGGAACAATTCACCTGCGAATAGTTCAGCAGGACAGGCGTGCATGTTCCACTGGCTTAGCACAGCAGGCTGCTCAAAGGGGACTTCTAGCATCAGAGGTTATTTTGCAGCAATTTTTGAGGAGCATCCTGAGCCTACCTTCCCAAACTGCTAGGCATAGAGTTTTTAGTTGGGGATATTTGCATTCTCCAATGATATCCTGGACAACACCCACACAAGTGCAGGTATCCAACATCTACGCCACAAACAAAACTGAGTTTTCCCTGCAAACAAAACAAAAACCGGGATACCACTCAGTGCAGCACACAGCACTCAGTTGCACAGGCTCACAGCCCAGATCTTTGTAGATTTATCTGTTGCTTTTATACCTGAAAACCTATCTGCTTATCAGCCTTCTCAGCTCCATCAATATGGTGAATCCCTTAATATATCCTTGTCTGCCATCTCCATGACCACTGTACCTCAGGGCATCATCACCACTCACATTGGTTGCTATAGGAGCCACTCACACAATCTTTCCATCATGCTCCCTTGTACTGCATACCCCACACACAGACTCTGGACTCACTTTCATAATGTGAATTAGAGTCCATCTCAACACTCCTTATTGCTCTGCTAATGCTTTCTAAGCAACCCACAATCAAACCCAACAGCATTCCTGTGCTTTAAACACCCCGGATGCCTTTCTGAATTTATGTCTTCCCTCTGTCCCTTGTCTAACCACTCTGCCCATCTTGCCCTCTTTATTGATTTCTTTGTAGTTTTACTAAGTCATTCTGCCATGGATTCTTGTTGAACTTGCTCCTTCCCGCCTTTTAGGTCTAGTTCAAAGTGTCACTTAGATGTTCTCTGGGCTGTGGTAGCTCTGAAGAACACTTGCCTAAAATGAATGAAGTCCTAGTACCCATCTCTTGTACCTTTACTGAGAAAAAGATGATGGATAGGTAGCTAGATGTTCTTAGAGCTGTTATTATACGGACCCATTTCATGGACTTTACTATGAGTTACATTTTATTGCTTCATGTATTTCTTGTGCCCTTTCATCATTAGAATGTACCCTTCTAGTCCAGAAAGATGACTCAGTGGGTAAAGGTTATTGCTGCCAAGAATGATGACCTGAGTTAAATCCCTGGGACCATTTGATGGAATGAGAGAACCAACTCTATCAAGTTACCTTCCGACAAGCTATACCATTCCTGGGCATATACCTAAAATATCGTCCACCATACAACAAGGACATTTGCTTAACTATGTTCATAGCAGCTTTATTCATAATAGCCAGAATCTGGAAACAACTTAGATGTCCCTCGACGAAGGAATGAATATAGAAATTGTGGCACTTTTACACAATGGAATACTACTCAGCTATTAAAAACAAGCAAATCATGAAATTTGCAGGCAAATGGATGGAACTAGAAAAAAATAATCCTGAGTGAGGTAACCCAGAACCAGAATAAGACCCAAGGAATATATTCACTTATAAGTGGATATTAGCCATATAATACAGGATAACCATAGTACAATCCACAGACCTAAAGTGAAACAACAAGAAGGGCCCTAGGGAGGACGCTTAATTTTCATTCAGAAGGACAAATAGAATAGACACTGAAAGCGGTTGAAGAGAGGGAACAGGGTGGGAGCCTACCATAAATGTCCTCCACCCAGCAGGGGATCAAAGCAGATGCTAAGACTCACAGTTAAACTTTGGGCAGAGCACAAGTAGTTGTAGGAAAGAATGGGGGAATAGAAGGACCCAGAGTGGACAGGAGCTTCATAAGGAGACAAACAGAGCCAATAGGTCTGGACCTATGGGGGCCTGCAGAAACTGATGCACCGACCAAGGACCATGGATGGAGAGGATCTAAACTCCCTGCTCAGATGTAGCTGATAGGCAGTGCAGTCTCCATGTGGGTCCCCTCATAGGGGGAGCAAGGGCTGTCTCTGACATGGACTCTGTGGCCTGCTCTTTGATCACTTCCTCCTGGTGGGATGGCCTTGCCAGGCCACAGAGGAAGAGGATGCAGGCAATCCTGATAAGACTTGATAGGCTGTGGTCTATCAAGGGTCTATAGGGCAGGAGAGCTTCCCCTTTCTGAGAAATATGGGAGGGAAATAAGGGGGAAGAGGGAGAGAGGGTGGAACTGGGTCGAGACAAGGGAAGGAAGGGCTACAACTGGGAAGTAAAGTGAATAAATTATTAAAAATTTTAAATTAAAAAGTAGAATAAATAGTATTATGATGTTGCAGAGAAGTGTAAGAAGCTAGGAAGGTGGCATCTATCACTAGTGGAGAAACATGGCTAAAGGTGAAGAAAGCATGAAAGACTGAAGTTTGAGTAAATTTAAAATGGTGGAATCAGATTCCAGATACTCTCTTCACTGTTCTTATCTTTTCTTTTTCCAAGACAGGTTTTTGTTTTGTTTTTGCTTTAGTTTTTTTGTTTTGTGTAGCCCTTCCTTCACTGGGACTTGTTCTGTAGGCCAGGCTGGGCTTGAACTCAAATAAAAGCTATGGGTGTTGGCGTATACCTGTGACCCCAGTGCTGGCAGTGAGGGGCTGAGAAGATGAATTCCAGGGGCTTCCTTTCCACAATCACATGTATAAACAAATGAGGGCTCCTCCCTACACACCTACCTATACACAAAGAAAAATTAAAATAATGATAATTTAATGGAAACTTGTTTGCTTGTTAATTTATTTGGTGAGTGTGTGTGTGTGTGTGTGTGTGTGTGTGTGTGTGTGTTTATGCACATGTGCCATAGTTGTATGTATGTATGGTCAGAGGATCTTTCCTTTCACCATGTGGGTCCTGGAGATTGAACCCTAGTTTTAGCAGCAAGCACCTTTTTCTGTTGATCCAATAGCTGGTCCCTTGTGGAGTGCTTTACTAAGCACTCACTTTGCATGAGTAATGAGTACTAACCCATTTAACTTCAGAATAACCCTTGGAGGCAGGAATTATTCTTGTCTCCATTTTTGAAAATCAACATTCTTAAATTTATACTAGTACATGCTTGGATCTGCATTTGGGGACCTCACAATGTCATAAACTAGTTATCTCCCCTGGTCTGTCCTTTCCCTAACATCTTGATACTAAAGGAGACAGTGAGAACTGAATGCAGTGCTTTGTTTTGTAATTCATAGTTCACATTTTAAGCTTTCCATGGAATGGCTGGAGACTCATCTCCTAATTTTCAAAACATAAAGTGTCTCCCATAAATGATGAAACAACAAAATGTAAATAATATTGGTAAATTGTCATGTATTTAATTTTTTTGATTTTTGACAATTTCATACATAGTCCTTTCTACCTTTTACCCTCCTTTAATCCCATCACTCAGGAGACAGAGGTAGGTGGACCTCTGTGAGTTCAAGGCCAGCCTGGTCTAAAGAGCTAGTTCCAGAACAGGCAAAGCTACACAGAGAAACCCTGTCACAAAAACAAAACAAAAAACAAAACAAAACAAATCACCCAGCCAACCAAACAACCAACCAAACAAAGAAACCACACTGTTCTTGAGAAGAGCCAGGAGGTAAGCCATTACCAACAGACATTACTATTGTTTATTCTGTGGTATAAAAATACCTGCAGTGTAAAAGAAATGCTGGAAGGCCATCTATGGAAAGAACTCAGTACTCTTCCTGGGATTCTCAATCAGTGACTACAGTGGGGTTTCCCATGTTATTTCTGCTGATTTTTGTTTGTTTTTTGTTTTTCAAGACCGGGTTTCTCTGCCTGGGCTGTCCCGGACTCACATTGTAGATCAGACACTGGCCTTAAACTCACAGAGATCTGCCTACCTCTGCTGAATGTTATAACTATTAGCTTGATGCTACTTTTGCTTGCTCTACCAGGCAACTGTAGTTTGCTGAATGTTGTAAGCACCTGGTGTGATGATGTTTTGCTAGCTATCTGTCTGCTATTTGTTATTCTTTCACCTTTTTTTTCTTTTTACTTTTATTTGCTATGTATTTAATAAAATCACCCATTTGGATAATTTTCTAATGAGAAAGCATATATATTTTGGTGCTTTTGTTGGCGCTGTGACAAAACATCTAACGAAAGCGACCTGAGGAAGAAAGGGTTCACTTTGGCTCACCCTCTGAGGGTACAGTCAGTCACAGGAGGAGCTTGGAACTTCTATAGTCAGGAGCAGGGAGTGATGGATGCTTGTGCTCTTTTTATTTTATCTGAAACCCTAGGCCGGGGGATAGTGCCACCTACCATTGCCCATCTACCATTGGTAGGGGAGGTTTCTTCCCACTAGTTCACTTGATCTGGAAAATTTCTTACAGGAATGCCAAGAGGCTTGTTTCCTGGGTGTCCTGATCAGATTTAACTTGTCAACTTGACACAGCCTAGAGTTCTCTGAGAGGAAAGCTTTGATTAACAAATTATCTAGAACAGTGGTTCTCAATCTTCCTAATGCTGTGACTCTTTAATACAGTTCTTCATGTTGTGGTGACCCCAACCATTAAATTTGTTGCTACTTCATAACTGTAATTTTGCTTCTGTCATGAGTTGTCCTGTAAATACCCGATTTTTGACTGTCTTAGGAGACCCCTGTGAAAGGGTCACTTGACCCCCAAAGGGTCTGTGACCTGCAGGATGAGAGCCACCGGTCTAGGTCCTATTAATCTGTGGGCGTGTCTGTGAGGGGAATTGCCTTACTTGTTAACTGGTTCAGGAGGGCCCACCTGCTGTGGGGAGTGCCATTCCTTGGGCAGGTGATCTGGTCTGTGTAGGAAAGCTAGCTGAGAATGAGCTTGTGAGTGCGCCAGTAAGCCATGTTCCTCCATGGTTACTGCTCTAGATTGCTGTCCCATTTCTCCCTCACTGACGACCTGTGACCTGGAACCATAAGCCAAATAAATCCTTTCCTGTACTCTGCTTTTGGTTAGAGTGTTTTTGTTTTCAGAGAAAACTAATCTGAACAACAGTCACATTTGCTCTATTCTGCTACTAACTAGAGAAATGAAAATAAATTTGCCAGGGAAATAAGTGAAAGTAAGTTTCCTTACCCACAGCTCAGTCAAAACTTAAAAAAAAAGCAATATTTTAAAATTTTTATTTATATGTATTTGTGTGTATACGTTTGTGCACTGAGTGCGGTGGCTCATGGAGGCCAGAAAAGGTCAAATCCTCTGGAGCTGGAGTTACAGGTGGTTGTGTGTGGGTGCCCATAATTGGGGAGCCATTTCTCCATCCACCTAAATTAAAAGGAAAATTGATATGCCGTTCTGAAAGTAACTTGGCAACGGTCTCTGCTGTAAAATTTGAATGATGGTGATCAAGATACCACTAACAGTTACTGGACACTTTCTAAGAACTGTGCCTGTTAAATGGGGCATGGTGGTACACGGTGCATGCCTATAACCCCAGCACTAGGGGAGTAGTGGTTGGAGGATCAGAAGTCCAAGGTCAATCTTGGCCACTTAGTGAGTTCAGAGTCAGTCTGGGCTATAGTCCTCAACTCAGGAAAAACAAAACAACAATAAACATCTATGCATGTATCACTTATTTTTATTAGTTTTACTTTCACCATCCGGAGGGTGGTCATTGTTGTTATTATTCCCACTTAGCAGAATGGGAAACCGAGGAACAGAAATAGTAAATAATACCCCTAGATGGCACAGTCAGTCCCTAATTCTAGCTATGGGACCTAGGAATCTCCAGGCTGCCATGCTCCTTCCGGCCTCCACTTACCCTAGACCCGGGTTTTTAGAGTAGAGAACCTGGGAGAGGCATTTGCAAGAAAATGTCCGTTGCAGGTATCTGCACGCTGGACTGTGACATAACTTAATTGGGGTGGGGGCGTACCCCACTTTGGCTGGGCTCTCAGGGTCTATACTACTTCGGTTCTCCTGCAACCACACCACAGGTCACCGGTCTCTGTCAGCCCTCCACTCTTATCTCCACCTCTGTCCAAGTGCAGCCTCCTAGTGGGAGGAGGAGGAAGAAAGAAGGCCGCCTCCTTCTCCTCCCCCGAGGTCCCACCTCCCACCCGCAACCTCAGCGTCTGCGCAACCGCAGTCCTTGCAGCTCCAGCTCTGCAGTGCCTGACAGGGTCTGACTGGGGAGGGTGAGTCCTTAGAGGGACCCCCGGGGGCGGGAAGGGGGCGGGAGATTGGGCCGGGGGCGTGGGCAGTAATCGAGGAGATGCATTCACGTGTGACTGTGCACGCGTATGCATGCGTGTGCCTGGGGTGGGCGGGTTCGCAGCACAGCTGCTCTAGGTCTGGGGTCTGGGAAGGGAGGGTCTCCAAAGCCATGTGGGCTGGTGAGGAGGGGGCTATAATCAGGTTGAGTCGGTTTGTTTGTTTTTTCTGCTAAACCTGATCTGTTTTCCCGGCGCCTGTCCATCACACACGAATTTCAGCAACCAAGGAGAAGGGACTCTGCAAGGAGCTTGCACTCAGGAGTCCGTTTTCCTTCATGGGACTGTGCATGTGCACACTGTCTCCTCCTCTGAGAGGGGTCCCCAGACTCTGTTGGGCTTGCTGCACCTGTGAATCCGGCCGTGTGTGCACCTGAGCATGTGTGCATTATGTCTGTGGTGGGCTCAGTGTGTGGTACCCTGCAACAGGCCAGGAGCATGGGTTGTGGAGTCCCACAGGTGCGGGGTATCAAGGGACAGCCCTTAAACCTGGAGCTTTGAGGCTGTGATGGAGACCCTTGCCCACCTGTGCAATGGAGCCATCACCGTAAATACTCAGACCGGCCACCCCAGGAAACAGTGCCTCTGTTACTTTAATCATCATCATCATCATCACCATCATCATCATCACTACTATGACGATTTTTCTTGCTCTCACTGCCGTTCATCCTTTAGCCTCAGCCGGTAATACCCTTCCTAATTTAACCAAGAACCCCAGGGACTGTGAGATTTGAATCCCCTAAATCCTGCCTCTCTTCCCTGGCCTTCCATCCACTGCACCTGCATGGTATTCTAATCCTGCTCCTCCCCCCAGGCTTCTCCCTGTGCCACGGGCTTCTACCTGCCTCCATCCCTCCTTTGTTTTTTTTTTTTTTAAATAACATTTATTTGTGGGACACAGAGTTCAGAGGACAAGTCGTGGAAACTGGTTCTCCTGGGAACTGAACTCACGTGGTCAGGCTTCGCAACTGCCTTTTACCCACTGAGCCATATTGCCTTCCTCCCCACTCCACACCTGTAGTTTTCTTCTCTCAATCCCGCTTCTTAGCCCAACCCCGTGATTACTCATGCTTCATATTGAAAGTAAAACAATAAACAGAACTTGATTCTTAGGATTTTTTAACACACTTTCCCATCAACGTCTCTGTGTATGTGTGCTCACACACACACCATGAAGCACAGTTTGTATCTCAAGTTGATCTCAAAATTCATAATGTAGGTGAGGATAATCTTGACCTGATGCCCCTGCTTCCGCTGAAGTGCTGGTGTTGTGAGGGAGCATCCTGGTGGCTGGTTTGTGAAGTGTTGGAGATAAGCCTTCTGCATCCCAGATGTACCCGAGCCCTGTTATTTGTCCAACATTGGCAGTCTTGCCTTTTCACACACCACCCCAACATACACCCCAACCCTCACTGAGGTTACAAATTGTTAGCCCTCGGGTCTACCCTAGGGCTGACATTGCTCTGTGGCTCATGGGGTGTTTCCTTTTTAAACGTTTGAAGCAATGGGTATTATAAATTGCAGACCCTGTCTCAAAAATAAATAAATAAAAACCAGAAGAAAGGAGACCAAGAGAGGGCGATACTAGGTGAAGAGGAAGGGTGGAATTTAGGCAAAGGACATGAGTCAGAAAGATGTTACAAAGTTAATTTCCCCCCTAGTTTTGGGTTTTTCTTTTTTCGTAGTCCCCCCCCCCCCATGTTGGATAAGTGAATTCCATTTTCTGGGTATTGAAGCCATAAGAAGTATAACATAAGTAACTAAACCAACCAACTAACTAATGTTAGTAGTGAGTGCAAAGCCGTAAGTGACATGCGGCGCTTCAGAACAGCCATTTAACAGTAGGGAAGAACGGGAAGAACGTTACTGAGGTGTATACAGCTGGGGGCTGAGCACGTGTTTGAGTGACTTCCTCAACACAGCCATGCGGTGCCTTTATTTTGGATTTTATTAGAACAAATGGCTTTTATTTAAAATTTAATAAAGTGTGAATGATGTCATCTGAGAAAATAATTTTCCAGTCTCCTAAGAAATCAGAAGATGACAGCCACACTTCCCATGTGCTTGCTAGGCTGAAAAGGCAGGGAAGCTCCTCCTGAAAGGACACTTGATCAATCTTCTGCTATAATCCTTAGTGCTACCCACCGCTCCTCCCATACCACACAGTGGCTGTTTGTTCATATTTTCTCTGTGATGCAGAAGTATTTCTCTGGAGTTCTGTTTTGTTTTTCAGTTGCAGAAGTGAGAGCCGCAGGAAGCTTCTTGGTTGATTTATTTTATTCTTGCTCTGTTTCTGATGTGTCTTGGAGGTGTTTGTGTTCTGATCCTTGGTACCAGCATTTCTGTTGGCTGCATAGTCACATGGGATGCCGTTTTTGGTCCTGCCTGTTCACCACTAGGATGTTAATCTATTAAAGCAGGGGTGGGGTGAGTGAGGGGGATTGATCCAGTTGATCCATAGGCTTTTGAGACTCAGCAGGGGTCTGGCCCAAAGTTCTGTTGAGAAATCTTTGGGAAATTTCATATGCATGGGTGGCAAGTATTTATGGAGAGGTGATGTTTAAATTAAGGTTAGTGTGATGGTTTGAGTAGAAATGGACCCCTTAGACTCTTGTGTTTGAATGCTTGGCCCATGGGGATGGGCTATTAATAGGTGTGGCCCTGTTGGAGGAAGAGTGTCACTGTGGGGGTGGGCTTTGAAGTCTCCTGTACTCAAGGTACACCAGTGTGGCACGTGGTCTCTTTCTGCTGCCTGAGGGACTCTCAGCTCCTTCTCCAGCACCATGTCTGCCTGCACACTGCCATGCTTCTCACCATGATGGTAATGGACTGGACCTCTGAAATGTAAGACAGCTTCAATTAAATGTTTTCCTTTATAAGAGTTGCCGTGGTCATGGTGTCTGTTCACAGCAATGGAAACCTAAGTAAGACAGCTTTGAAGGAAGGGTAGGGTTTCAAACCAATGATGCCAGGAGAAGGAACGTACCCCTTAAAGTTCTGTTCATAGGTGCTCTGTCCTTGCAGAAATCTGCCTCTGTGAGATGGCTCCTGTTGTCATCAGCATCAGTCATGGATGAGCAAGCTGAAGCCTAGAGTGGTCTTTTGTCCCAGGACACACAGCAAGTGCATGGTGGAGGTTACATTCAAGGGCACACAGTTAACTCCATGCTTGCTTTACCTGCTACTGGTAATGGTCAGCAGCCTGAAATTGCAGCCATCCTGTCCCCACTGTGCACGCAGTTTTTAAAAATGTGGATGCTTAAGGATTCTAACTTGGGTCTACATAGATTTAATTACAAATATATATGCATATATATACATTTGTATGTATATATACACATGTGCATGCATAGGTACACACAGTTTATATGCGTGTAAATATATATATTTCAAGTTAATTGCACCTGTCTCCATTGTATAAATGAACAGTTTATTTACCCATATTGTTGATAGACCTCTAAGTTATAAGAATTTGACTTTTTTGAGACACCACGTAGTCTAAGTTGGCCTCAAATCTGAGATAGATCCTGTCTTGGTCTTCAGAATGCTGAAATTACTGATGTTCCTGACCACACCCAGGGGAAGTTAACATTTGTTTTTTGGTCTCATGTACTCAGGCTGATGTATTGATCTCACCATGCAGCTGAAATCTTCTTCCTGCCCTGACTACCTGAGTGCTGGGAGTAGATGTCTGTATCACTGTAGTTTATGCCCTGTTTGTGCGGGCCCCTGGACTTTTGTTACTGCCTCTCCAGTGATGGGATTACAGATGTGTACTGCTTGGATTATTTTTTTTAAATTGGGTGCTTGGGATTTGAACTCAAGTCTGATGCTTGAATAGCACGCTCTACCCACAGAGCTATGCACCATGCTCCTGAATAGCTTTGTTTCTTGAATACAGATAGAGGCATGGTAGCTTCCACAAACATGTGGACACGGGATAATTTTCCTCTGTCTTGCATAGATGCCCAGGATGAGAGCATCGATTTCAGCGGGTGTACATATGTTCAACTTTAGCAGATGGTACTGTGGGGTTTTACTAAGTGGTTGTTGGGCTAACAGACACTCCCACCAGTACCCTGTGAGTCAGCTTGCTTTTAAAATCTACCACTGAGAATTTCCCAGGGAGGCTTTATATCGCAGCGGGAGTGCCAGTGTTTCTTCATTTTTAGATTTTTTACAGTTATTGAGAGTAGCTATGAAAACAGAGTGAAAGTAAGCAGATACCAGACTGTGTTCTGAGCATTCTGACTAGGGATGCCCCACTGGCACCTGAAGTTTCTCGCTGCTTCCTAACTGAGGGGTACCCCAATTGGAAAGAGACTAATGACAGAGCTGCAGATTGTGGCAATTCATGTCTGCAACTTCAAAGTGGCAAGAGGATCAGGCATTTGAGGCCAGTTTGGGATATATAGTGAGTTCAAGGGTACTCTGAGCTGCTTAGGCATGTCTAAAAACAAAATAAAACAAAACAAGGGCTGGAGAGATGGTTTAGGGAGTAAAAGTGCATGCCACAGAAGCCTGGTGACCTGTGTCATTCCTGGAGAAAGGAAGGAGCTGACTCCTGAAAGCTGTCATCTCTCTCTCTCTCTCTTACACACACATACACAGACAGACACACAAAATAAAAAATTAAAACCAATCAACTAAACAAACAACAGATATACTAGCACTAAGTTGAGACACTCTCCTGAGTTCACGTTGAGAGAAAGTGTAGTGTTTTTCTTCCAGGAATTCTTGTATGGGTCTAAAACCTTTGCCTGTGCTTCTTTGGATGTTAGGGGTAAAGAAATGGTGCCCTTTGCCCTTGACTAAAAATCTAGATCATTGTAACCAACCAGAATAGAGAATGACAAAGCTACTGGGTGTTTTACACTTAGTTATTTACTTTTATGTGTGTGGAGGGGGAATGGGGCATGGTGCACATATGGAGGTCAAAGATAACTTATGGGAGTTGGTTCTCTTCTTACACCATGTGGGTTCCAGGCATCAAACTCAGAATGTCAGGCTTGGCAGCAGGCATCTCTACTCACTAAATCATCTTGACAGTGCAAAGCTAGTCAATGGACTGGGGAGTAGGTTTAGGGATTGTCATCATCGGAGTCAAGGGATGAGTGGATCCCAGAAGATAGGAAGATCATGGCTTCTAGATCTTGGGAACCAAAATCTCAGACAAAGGTGAATGCTGGGACAACAGGCATAAAGCAAAGTGCTTTCTCACAGAAGAGCATATGGGTTTGCTAGTTGGTTGGATGTGGTGTGAGGCAAAGAAAAGGTAAAGACAGCATTGTTGGAGCTTCTGGGAAGAATGGAGGGGTCCTAGCCTGGGAGGAGAATGTGCTGAGGGTATAGGGAGCTGAGTTGCCTTAGAAAATCATGAATTTAATTGTGGGTTTCAGAGGCCTTTGGGGCATACTTCTCCAAGAGAGACAAATGATACTTGGTAGGCTTAGGGAGGAGGTAGTTCAGCAGTTAGGAAAGGCACACTGCTCTTAGGGGACCTAAGTCCTAAGTCTGATTTTCAGAACCCGTGTTGAACACCTCACAACCTTTTGTAACTCTACTTCCAGGAGAATCTTCTGGGCTCCAAGGGTACTGCACTCAAGTACACATACCCACACACAGACACTCAAGCATACCTATAATTTAAAAATTAAATGAAAATCTTTAACTGATTGTCTTAGTTTGAGTTTTATTGCTGTGAAGAGATACCATAACCATGGCAACTCTTTATTCATTTTTATTTTTTATATTAATTACAGTTTATTTACTTTGTATCCCAGCTGTAGCCCCCTTTCTCACTCCCTTCCAATCCCACCCTCTCTCCCTCATTTCCTCCCTGCTCTTCTTTAAGTCCACTGATAGAGGATGTCCTCCTCCCCTTTCATCTGACCCTAGCTTATTAGGTCTCACCAGGCTGCAATGTCCTCCTCTGTGGCCAAGCTAGGTTGTTTGTCCCACGGGTGGGGAGGTCAAAGACCTAGCCACTGAGTTCATGTCAGAGACAGTCCCTGTTCCCCTTACTAGGGAAACCCACTTGGATACTGAGCTGCCATGGGCTACTTCTGATCAGGGGTTCTAGGTTATATGCATGCATGGTCCTTGGTTGGAGAATCAGTCTCAGACAAGACCCCTGTGTCCAGATATATTTGGTCCTTGTGGAGCTCCTGTCCTCTCCAGGTCTTACTAACTCCCCTTCTTTCTTATGATTCCCTGCACTCTGCCCAAAGTTTGGTTATGAATCTCAACATCTGCTTTGATACACTGCTAGGTAGAGTCTTTCAGAGGCCCTCTATAATAGGCCCCTGTCCTGTTTCTTGTTTTCTCCTACTTCCAATGTCCATCCCATTTGTCTTTCTAAATGAGGATTGATCATCTTACCCTGGGTCCTCCTTGTTTAGCTTCTTTAGGCGTACAGATTTTAGTATGTTTATCCTATCTTATAAGTCTAGTATCCACTTATAAATGAGTATATACTGTGTATATCTTTCTGCTTCTGGGATACCTCACTCAGGATGATCTTTTCTAAGTCTCACAATTTGCCTGCAAATTTCATGCTTTCCTTGTTTTTAATTGCTGAGTAATATTCCATTGTGTAAATGTACCACAATTTCTCAACCCATTCCTCTGTTGAGGGACATTTGGGTTGTTTCCAGGTTCTGGCTATTACGAATAAAGCTGCTACAAACATGGTTGAACAAATGTCCTTGTTGTGTACTTGAGCATCTTTTGGATATATGCCTAGGAGTGGTATAGCTGGATCTTGAGGAAGCACTATTCCTAATTGTCTGAGAAAGTGTCAGATCGATTAAAAAAAAACACCCAGAATTTCCAAAATGATCCTGTACAGCAACAGATAGTCGGGAGGTATCTCCATCTCTGATCTCAAGCTGTTCTACAGAGCAATAGTAATAAAAACTGCATAGTATTGGCATAGAAACAGAATGGTAGATCAATGAAGGAAGATCAAAGAATAGAAGACCCAGAAATAAACCCACACACCTATGGACACTTGATTTTTGACAAAGAAGCCAAAACCATTCAATGGAAAAAAAGACAGTACCTTCAACAAATGGTGCTGGTTCAATTGGATGTCTACATGCAGAAAAATGAAAATGGATCTATATTTATCACCCTGCACAAAACTAAAGTCCAAGTGGATCAAAGACCTCAACATAAAACCAGACCCACTAAATTGGTTAGAAGAAAGAATGGGGAAAAGCCTAGAACTCATTGGCATAGGAGACAACTTCCTGAACAGAACACCAACAGCTTAGGCTCTAAGAGCAACAATAATAAATGGGACCTCATGAAACTGAAAAGCTTCTGTAAAGCAAAGAACATACTCATCAAAACAAAACGACAGCCTACAGACTGGGAAAGGATCTTCACCAACCCTATATCTGACAGAGGGATAATATCCAGAATATATAAAGAACTAGAGAAGTTAAACAGCAACAAATCAAGTAATCCAATTAAAAAACGGTGTACGGAGCTAAACAGAGAATTCTCTGTAGAGGAATATAGAACGGCAGAGAAACACTTAAAGAAATGCTCAATGTCCTTAGCCAATCAGGGAGATGCAAATCAAACTGACCCTGAGATTTCACCTTACACCCATCAGAATGTCTAAGATCAAAACTCAAGTGGCAACACATGCTGGAGAGGTTGTGGAGAAAGAGGAACCTTCCTCCATTGCTGATGGGAATGTAAACTTGTACAACCACTTTGGAAATCAATCTGGCACTTTCTCAGACAATTAGGAATAGTGCTACCTCAAGATCAAGCTATACCACTCCTAGGCAATCTTATAAAAGAAAATATTTACTTGAGGCTGGCTTGATGGTTTCAGAGGTTTAGTCCATTATTGTCATGACAAGAAACATGACATTATGCAGACAGACGTGGTGCTGGAAAAGGAGCTGAGAGGTTTACATCTTGATCCACAAGCAACAAGGAGACACTGTACACCACACTGAGCATATTAGACCTCAAAGCCCACCCAATAGTAGCACACTTCCCCCAACAAGGCCACACCTACTCCTAATAGTACCACTCTCTGTGGGCCAAGCAGTCAAATATATGAGTCTATTGGGGCCATTCCTATTCAAACCACCACAGTGATGACTAGTCATATAGATGGAAACGATATGGTTTACATAGCCACTATACACAATTCAACATTAATATGTGTTATATCACTTATTCAATACAAGTGAATATTATTTAGTATAAATTGTATGCCACATTTGTGTGTGTGTGTGTGTGTGTGTGTGCATGTTTGTCTGTGTGTTGTGTATGAAGGTCAAAAGATAAATTAGGGTGTAATTCCTCAGGCGCCATCCATGTTGGCTTTGCAGCGTGGGTCTCAGTAGCCTGGACCTTGTTGGTTAGGGTAGCTGTCTAGCCAGTGAGTTATAGAGAGCCTCCTTGCCAGGTGTGAGCTCTCTGTCCTTATACAACTTATACTTTCCTGGCTGAGCCATCTTCTCAATCCATGTATCTCACTTATGAAAAATTTTCAAATATTATGCCCAGAGTCATTAGACTTTATTTTCCTGTTTGTGCCTTTTTATTTACTTTTTTCTTAAGTGCAAATTTTAAAAATTACATTACATTTTATTTATTTTGTTGCATTATATTTTATTTACTTGTGTGTATGTATCATGCGAAGTGTGCCAGGGAGCACAGGTGGAGGCTAGAAGAGAGCTTGCAAGAGTAAGTTCTTTCCTATGATATAATTCTAGGAATCAAAGGAAGGCTATCAGGCTTGTATGGCAGTCATCTCTACTCACTGAGCCATCTCAGTGGCCCTTTCTCTTGTCTTTGTGTCAGAAGTATTCCTTCAATATACACATGACCGTTGAACACATTTAAGGGGTTAAATGATACAACACAATATTCATATCATAACCAGATCAGGTTCATTGGCTATCCATCATCTCAGATACTGGTTTCTTTCTTTCTTTCTTTCTTTCTTTCTTTCTTTCTTTCTTTCTTTCTTTCTTTCTTTCTTTCTTTCTTTCTTCCTTTCTTCCTTTCTTCCTTTCTTCCTTTCTTCCTTTCTTCCTTTCGTGGGTTTCTCAGTGACGCCTTGGCTGTCCTGGACTTGCCTTGTAGACCAGGTTGGCCTTGAACTCACAGGGATCCACCCGCCTTATTTCTTTATACAAGAATGTTCAAAATCTATAGTTCTGAAATATTGAATTAATTGTTGTCGACCACAGTCACCCCACAGTTATTCCTCTTAATGAAAAACTGAACTCTTAAGCCTCTTTTCTATTCTGTTAGTCTTTCTTCCCCACTGCTCTCCTCATACTCCAGGTACCTAATACTAATATACTAATACCTTCCCATGAGGTCAGCATTTTTAGCTTACACATCTGTTGTAGTTACAGAAGAGTTTACTGTAGATCATATTCCATGTTATAGAGAAGTCACAGTGACAGAGGCGTAAGACAGTTGGTCATGTCACATCTGTAGAGATGAGCAGATGCAATGAATGCATTGCATGCTCAGTTCTTGCTTATGCCTAGCTCAGTTTATCTACTTTCACACAGTTCCACACCCTTGCCTAGGGAATGATGTCACCTACAGTGGGCGAGGTCTTCCCATTTGATTAACTTATCTAAAATGATCTCCCACAGACATGCACACAGGCCATCCCAATGTAGACCATTCCGCATTAGGACTCTATTCTTGGGTGGTTCTATGTTGTGTCAAGCTGATAAAGTAGACTAATCAACATGTAGGTGATATCATGTGTTGTCCACCTCCACAAAAATATTTTAAAGCACATCTTAGCTGTTGCCTCAATTTTCTTCTAGCTATTTCAAGAACACCTCTAAAACAAAGATGGGTGTGCGTGATGCAGCGGCACACGCTTGTAATCATAGCACTTTGTGGGCTGAGATGGGAGTATTGTGAGTTGGAGTCAAGACTGGGCAACACAGTAAGTCGAGACTAGCCTGAACTATGTAACAAGCTATATACAAAGACCGATAGGCAGGCAGGCAGGCAGCCTTTTACATCTCCATAAGTCAGTATCAAACATTTGGTTTCACTAAATCCCTACCCCACATACATTTTCTAGACTTTTCTTCAATAAATATTTTTGTTTCAAAGCATGCTGCTCAGAATCTGCATCTCTGATGATTAATCTTTTCACCTAAATTACCATCTTCAATGACAATTTAGAATGATCATGGAAACCTGGGCACATCTATGAGTCTGTTTCCAGACAGGTTTAACTGATTACAAAACCCCACCCTGAATGACACCTGCAATCCACAGAGTTGGGTGCTGGACGGAATAAAGAGGAAGTGAGCTGAGCACGCTGCTCCCTGACAGCATGCGATGCAATCAGCAGCTTTGTGCTCCTGAGGTCGCGCCCTGTACAGGTCATATCCTCAAACTGTGAGTCGAAATAAACCCTTCATTTTTGACGGCTGAACCATCTTTCCAGCACCTCTCTGTCTTTCTAGCATTCAGCACTATTCCTAGCACCATTCATTGAATGACAATGTTTCATCCTTCAGTCCTTAGGTTTTGAATCCTGCACCTGGGAACCCCAGGTTCCCAGGCTAGAAGTAAAAGTCTGCCTTGGAAGCCCCGACCCCTACTGACAAGATGCAGAGCCTCAGGACCGAGCAGACACAGGGACTACTTCCTCGGGACAGCAGAGCCTGGGAGAAGCCCTGCCACCCCACCTTCCCCAAGGACTGGGAGGCTGTGGAGGTTGGGGCCTCCAGCTGTGACAGTGATGAGAAAGGTGAGAGGTCCTGGGGAAGGTGGGCAAGGGAGATACCTGTGACAGAACTTGGGGAGAAGCTGAGCATCCATTCTGCTACTCACTGACTTGTGCAGTGTTGAAATGGTCAGTTTTTTTTTCTGCATAACATTTAGTTACTTAGTGCAATAAGCATGTATGGGGTCATAATTCTATTAGTCAGCAGTTTGATATGATCTCAGGGACATGTTTCCTGTTGTCTGTTTTTGTACTTGCTTGTGAAGTCATAGGGAGCTGGCAGAGCTGTTTCTTAGATGGCTTCACTTACACATTGATTTGATTGACTAATTTGAGGGTGGTGATCATAAACCTTGTGTCTGCAAGAGGTATATTCTCATGGGTCCTTGGAGAGCAGTGAGGAACAGGGAATGCTGGGATGCCTAAGCACTTAAACTTAAAAAATTTGTGTGTGTGTGTGTGTGTGTGTGTGTGTGTGTGTGTGT
>NW_026596039.1:24659761-24718715 GCF_907164565.1 Psammomys obesus | reverse complement strand
TGCTGCTTATCTGTTCTCATCTACCATCCGTCCAGCCATGCATGCATTCATCCATCCTCTATTCATTTATCTACTCATCAACCCACACATTCACTTATCATAATTATCCATTATCCACCCACTCAAACACCCACTTGCCATTCCACCTATAATACCATGCATGCATGCATCCAGTCCCCCCATCCCCCAGCCCCTCAGCCACCCAGCCCTTGTATCTAGCTCCTCTCCCTCTCCCACTGAAACCCTGGGTTTGATCTCATGAGTCTGTAATCCTAGTGCTTAGGAAGTAGATGCAGGAAATAGAAAGTTCAAGGGTCATTCTTGACCATGTAGTGAGTCTGAAGTCAGTCTGCATTACAGGAGGCTGTCTCAAAAGAAAAAACAAACAAACAAACCAGCTTTATCTAAGTAGAATAACAGAGAACACACACACACACAACACACACACATTAATACATTCTAGTGATCTTCTTCAACTTTACCTCAACTTTAGAAGGAACAATGTAGTAGTTAACTTTCATGTCATTGTTCCCACAACACCCGATGAGATATGAGAAGGAAGATGTATGTCAGCTCATGGTTTTAAACAGTTCCAATGCAATGGCTCAGTTGATGGAATGGGAGTGTATGGTGGAGGCTGTTTACTTAGGAAAATGAGGAAGCAAAGAAGTACCAGGAGTCAGGATTTTGTACAGATTTACCCCTACTGAGCTACTTAGCCCCTGCCTCCTGAAGGCTTACAGCCTTCCAAAGCAGAACTATTGGCCATAAGCAAACATGAGTCAGTACAACGTACTCAAAATTAGGCCACAAAAAAGCACTGCCTGACCTGGGAGGAGAAAAGTGAGTTAAGAGTATTAAGAAGCAGGTATCTGGGGCTCCATGGTTAAGATGAGTTCCTCTCTTCTGGACGACCTGAGTTCTGTTCCCAGCACCCAGTCAAACAACCTGCAGCTGAAACTTCAGACCCAGGGGCTCTGACCCTCACTTCCAGCCTCTGTGGGTACTGTGTTTATGTGCACATAACCTACTACCTGCTCAGACACACATATACATGTACTTAATATAATTCTCTGGCTGTAGAGATGGCTCAACAGTGAAGGGCACTGGCTGCTCTTCCAGAGAACTAAGATTCAACCCCCAGATCCCACATGGCAGCATACAACCATCTGTAACTGAGGTTCCAGGGGGTCCATCTCCTTCTGGCCTCCACAGACACCAGGTATACACATGGTACACAGACATACATGCAGGCAAACTTTTTTTAATTAAAAAAAATTAAAGTAAAAGTTTAAAAAACTTCAGCACATAAAATAAATATTAAAAAAGAAAAGAAACAGTTGTCTGTAGCCAGAGTAGGCAGTGGTGATGTCTTTGGCCAGCGTGGTAGAAATAAAACAAAGTGGTTAACAACGGAAACATTTTGAAGGCAAAGCCAAAAGCATTTGCTGGTGCCTAGAATGTGGTGGAGAAAGACCAAAGTCAAGGATGATGCCATGTTTTAGAACTGGAGGGAATGATTTGGAGAGAACTAGATCACACTTATTTTAGCAAGGGGCAGATATTAGGATATGTGTGTGGGGTGGGGGTGGGGAGCCATGTAAAGCTTAAAATGTCAGGTGTAGGATGGTTCAGTGGAGAAAGCACTTGGTATGTGTGAGGAATGGGATTTGGATTCCTAGACCACACGTAAGTGTTGATTAGATGTGGCAACCTGCACTTAATTCTAACACTATGAATGTGGGGATCCCGGCCACAGACAGGCTAACTACACTAGACTATGCCATCAATCTCTGGGTTCAATTGAGAAGCCTTGCCTCAATACATAAGGTGGAAATCAATCAAGGAAGATTACTAATGTTAACTTCAGGCTTCCACATACATGTAAATGCACATGGATGCACACACATGTGTATGTGTGCCTATAAACATGTGAACATGCGTGCAAACATTTCCCCAAACATGTGGGGAAAAATTTAAGGTGGCTATTATAGTTACAAATGAATGTTTGCACGAGATAGACAGTTGGAAATCTAAAAGAGGGGTATGGTCAAGAACCACATACCTGTGGCACAAAGTTAAAGCTTTCTATATATGTGATATATGTCATTCTGGAATTTCTTCCCCCTCCAAAACACAGGTGTGTTGCTTGTTTCCATATATTTATCTAATATCTGGTTATTCTGTCATGCAGTTTGAAACTCAAACAACTTCTCTGCTGGTAGACTAACCATAAGCTCATATTTTTCTGTAGTGAATGATGCCGACCTCCTACCTTTCCAGTGCTGATATTTTCTTCTTCCCTCTTTCAGGGTTTTGTGGAGTGGTCCAAAACTCCACAGCAAACAACCATCGTGTTGGTCGTGTGTGTGCTGTTCTTATTCTTGGTTTTAACTGGGATGCCCATGATCCTCCACATTTAACCACTGCCATCGCTGCTGTACAGAAGCCTAGGTCCTCTGTCACATTAAGAAACTGTCTTGGCTAGACGCCAGGCATGAGTACTCAACATTATGAAATGCCTTTCAAATACCCATTGAGATGACCTTATAATGTTTTATTTATTTACTTTAGAGATTTATTTTGATTATGTGTGTGCACATCTGTATGTACATGTGCTATTGTGAGTGCAGTGCCTGCAGAGGCCAGTAGAGGGAGTTTGAGCCCTTGGAGCTGGAGTTGTTGGCAGTTGTGAGCTGCCTGATATGGGAGCGGAACTCTGGCCCTCTGCAAGAGCAATAAGTACCCTTAATTGCTGAGCTGTCTCTCTAGCTTCATGAGTTTTTTCTTCTTTGTATTTTCATAAAACTTCTTAGTATGAGGTTTCTACATTACTGAAATTTATTTAAATGAATACATCATTGATTATAAAGACATTATTTTGTACACTACTGAGAAATACAAAATTTTTGTATTTAGTGCTGAGAAAGAAAAAAAGTGTGAATTACTTGATATGAATGGCAAAATATCTCTTCAGAGAAGTTGAAAAATGTACAACTTAAGGTCAATGTTGAACCATCTTCTGTCTTGTAAAAAATATTACGTTACAATTTAACATTTTGCCTGCATGTGTTTTTATGTACCACATATGTGCCTGGTGCCTGTGGAGGCCAGAGGAGGGTGTTGGGTTTCTTAAAAGTGGAGTTACAGATGGTTGTGAGCCATCATGAGCGCTGAGAATTGAACCTGGGTCCTTCACTGCTGAGCCATCTCTCCAGCCCCAGTGTCATAGCATCTCTAGTGTGTGCAGTCTCTCCATCTAGACTCTTTTCTGCTATTTCATGTAAGGACTCCTGCCTCTATCTTGATGTGTTCAGTTGGTGCTATTTTGTGACATTTTTGTCTCTTGGCTTAAGTTTTCATCATTGAGAGATCTGAGTACTTTTTTATACTTTTTATGCTTTTGAATAATCTCTGTAGCTTGAGAAATATATTTTTGACAGCTTAAAAGAATTTACAGTGGTTAGGGAGATGCTGCATAGTTTAGCGTGTATATCACTCTTGCAGTTTGCTTTCTGGCACACATATCAGGCCACAACTCCAGCTCCAGGAGCTCAGATGCCCTCTACTGACCTCTGGGGAACACAGCACTCATGTGCACACACCCACCCATATCTCCCCCCATACATATAATTAAAAATAAATCCTTAAGATTTTTAAAAAAGAATTCTCCAGTAATTAGTTCTGAGATTGGTGAGAGGAAAATCTCAGGCTATGTTTGATTTGAGTTTTCATAACTCATCTTATTAGTCATTACTATAATAATTCTATATTGGTAGCTTATGAACACTTTTTTACTTCTTGGATTCATTTTGATGATTTATAATAGTCTTATCTTCTAGAGAGTTCTTCATTCTGTAGACCTTTTGTGATTATAAGCTTAATTATAAACACTATTTTTATAATTAAACAAAAAAAATTCTCTGCATCGTTTTTTCCTACCACTGTTCTCCTTTCCACTTGTCTTTGTGACTTACTTGTTATTTCATTTTACCAAACACTTATCTGTTTTTTGTTATTGCTTTTCCAAGGATCAGATTTTTGACAGCTTAAAAGAATTTACAGTGGTTGTAGAGATGGCTCCATGGTTTAAGGTATTTGTTTATTTATATTAATTATTTATATTTATATTATTTCTTTTACTTGTTATTATTTTTTAATTATAAAGTATTTTTATTGTGCTTAGTTCTGAGTACTTTTATTTCTTGGGTTACATTTTAAGCTGAATTTAAATTTGATTTTAAAATTAAAAATTTAAGCTGAATTTAAGTCTAAATTTTCTCTATACTTGCAATAATAACATACTTAATAATAGAAATGTCCTTCTGGATATAAACTTGGCTACAAACTTGGCAACATCTTGACATTAAATAATCTATATAGTGGCTTATCATGTTCTTTTTTTTTTTGTACTAGTCCTACCAAATGCTTTGAAGTCCAGTGGTTTAGTTTGTGTTTTGTTTAGAAACACTTCTGCATGGCTGGGGTTCTGGGGAGATGGCTCAGCGTGTAGGCACACTTGTTCTGCAGACATAGTTCTGAGTTTGAATGCACTGCTGTCTGTGTTATAATCTCAGCATTGGAAGGTGGGGTCTGATGGAGACAGTGGCCAGAGCTCACTGGCCGACCAGCCTAGCCAAAAAGGCCCTGTCTCAAGACAGTAAGGTAGAAAGCAATGGAGCAGGTCATCCCATTGCTCTGATTCCCACAGGCACATGCACGGATGAGCACCTGCATGCCCACATCATGCAGCTGACCCACCCGAACCCATGCTCCCCCAACAAAAGGAAAGGAGTCGTCTAATTTTTCTGGTTTGTGAATGTAGCCTATAATATATCTGCTTTCAAAACATTTTGCAGCACTTCAACTATGGCCAAGAACATGTCCAGTCTCTGTAGCTTTCATGGATGTTTAAGGTGAAGATCTGCTCTTTGCAGACTAGAGAACCATGTCTGTCTGTCTACGCAGCCTCACAATGATGCTGTTCTCATTCATCTGCTCCTTGACTTTGGGCTGCTGCATTTGTTAATTTAACTTACTAGTATATTTTTATAATATTTACTTTATGTATACAATAACTATATAATTCAGTACAAACAGAACCAGAACTATTATAAATTGCTGTTTAAATTACATGTAAAACATCAAGAACATCAGGTATATAATAAAACTCAATAAATTCCAGCTAAAACCTGATTCTGACTCTTTCATTAAATAGAAACTAATTGGCCTTTAGCCAGTTCAATAATTTGAAATTTTCCTTTTTCAAATATAAGTTGGTATGAGTGTCCTCTTTTTAAAATCCTCTGTGGGTATACATGGAATATTTCCACTGTATCATTTTGCTTTAAAAGAATTTGCTTTTTAAATTTCTTTTATTTTTAGATTCATTTATGCTATTTTGTGTGTGTGTTTTGCCTGAATGTATGTGTGTGTGCCACATGTGTGCCTGGTGCCCACAGAGGCCAAGAGTGGGTGTCAGATTCCTGAAACTGGAATTATGGATGGTTGTGAGCTACTCTGTAGCCTCTGGGAACCAAACTCAGGTCCTTCGCAAGAGCAGCCAGCCCTGCTAACTGCTGTGCCATCTCTCCAGAACGGAGTTTTTTTTCTTTTTTTTAAAAACTATTTTTATGTGTGTGTGTGTGCCTATGCACGGGCGCACATCTGCTTGTCTGTGTGTGTACCACATGTGTGCTGCACCCACAGAGGCTAGAAGAGGGTGCTGAGCCCTGTGGGTCTGAAGCAGCAAGGGCCTGTGGGCCATACAGTGCTGGCCCCAGCAACTGAATCTGGGTCCTCCGAAAGAGCAGCAAGTGCTCTTTACCGCTGAGCCCTCTCCAGGACCCTGTGAAAGGATTTTCAGTGGCTTCTCTGGGATTCACTGGAGAAGTAATCAGGGGAAAGTATGAGGTGATCTCCCCAGCCATCCTTTCTTGGAGTAACTGTATCCAAAAAGCAACAAGCCCTTAAAAGAACGTAGATGTCTGTTGTTATGCAGTTGGGATTTTCATTAGCTGTAAACAAGAGATTAACTTCAGATTTGGCTGGATTCAGGGAGCCAAATTGTCAATTGGACTTTTCCTCTCCATGGCTCTTACACATATGGCCACTTCTGAGACTGATCACCCTCTCCCTTCTTGGGGCATGGCCACCTCTTTCGTGGTCATATCCTCCAAGTGGCAGCTTCCCTCAGAATGTGCAGGATCTCATGTGTGTATCAATGAGGACTTTGCCAGTGTCCCAGCTCATGGAGCAAGCTCAGCAGGGGTCTTCACGTTTAAGTCAGCTCACTGGAGTTCCAGAATGAGTAGTGGCAGTCATCACTGGGTCCCAGCAATATCACTTAGTGGAATGGTAACTCCAGCTGTGTGGCACTTCTCTGTGGCTGTTGTGACTCCATGTCTACCCACTGGGTATCAAGATGGAGTCAGCTGGTGGAGGCCATAGCACACAGCCCGAGGGGGCACAGACAGGCTCAGAGTCCAAGGTAAACAAATTACCTCTACTGCTAATACCTCTGACACGTGGCTATTCCCTCTTCACACCAACCACAAATTCTTCAACCTCTGAGCACTCCAGACAGCCAGCTCCACACAGCCACAAAGTTATGGGAGAGATAGTGAAGTTTCCCATGATCCTTTTCTGATCAGGTGTAAAAAATTGCTGGAACAGTTTATGGGATGCGGGGGAACAATGGTTTTACTGTTATTTTTTGTTTGTTTGAAAAAAATGTTTGTTTTCACTTTATGCGTATTGAGCGTTTTGATAGTACAGTGCGTATGGCTGTGCACTACATGCATGTAGTACCGGAAGAGTCCAGAAGAGGGCATAAGATCCACTGGAAACTGGAGTTACAGGCGGGAGTGCTTGCTCGGGTCCTCTGGAAAAGCAACAAGCATTTTTTTTGTTATTCTTTTTTTTTAAATTTTTTATTAATTACACTTTATTCATTTTGTATCCCCCCCATAGGCCCCCCCTCCTCCCCTCCCGATCTCACCCTCCCACTCCCTTCTTCACGCATGCCACTCCCCAAGTCCACTGATAGGGGAGGTTCTCCTCTTCTTTCTGATCTTAGTCTATCAGTTCTCATCAAAAGTGGCTGCATTGTCCTCTACTGTGGCCTGGTAAGGCTGCTCCCCCCTCAGGGGGAAGTGATCAATGAGCAGGCCAATCAGATTATGTCAGAGGCAGTCCCTCTTCCCATTACTATGTAACCCACTTGGACACTGAACTGCCATGGGCTACATCTGTGCAGGGGTTCTGGGTTATCTCCACGAATAGTCCTTGGTTGGAGTATGGGTCTCTGGGAAGTTCCCTGTGTTCAAATTATCTGCAACAAGCATTTTTAACATATGATTTATCTCTTCAGCCCTTAGTTATTTTTTGAAAAATTCATACACGCATGTAATGTATCTTGGTTTACCCAATCCCACCTTTTCTTCCAGCTTTCCCCACCCCCACAACATTTCATCTTCTCCCCTACTTCACGTCTTAAAAAAAAAAATCAGTTAGCACTGCCTGTGTTTGCTGTGTGTGCGTGTGTGTGCGTGTACGTGTGTGTGTGTGGTCATCCCCCGAGGCATGGGAAACCTACCAATGGCCACCCCTTCCTTCCTCTAGTAGCCTGTCTCTGCCGCCCAAATGCTGGAATTAAAGGCTTCTGCCCAGCAGAAGCCGGGATTTTTGACTGGCTTGATCCTGTGCAGGTTTTACACCGGTTACCACAGCTGGTGAGTTCCTGGGTGCAATAACCATTTCTACGTAGAAGACATTTTACATCGTTCATTCCCATCATCGGTCCTTGAATTCTTTCTATCCGCCCCCCGCCGCCCCCGTGATCCCTGAGCCTTTGGGAGAGGAGGGTTGATAGATGCGGCCCAGCTACGGCTGGGCTGTTGCTCGTTCTTAGCCCTTGGGCCAGTCAGAGGCTCTGCATCACCCACTACCCACTGCAAACAAGACCGAGAGTTCCACAAATCTGTCTGCTCGAGCTCAGAGGAAGAAGCGAGAAAAGCCCCTTCCAACTTTATTTTGTTCAAGGACTTTTGAAACAGGCTCAAGTGCCTTTTTTGCCACTAGATGGCAGTGTTTAATAAGGGACAAAGAAGCAGGCGCACTATTTAAAATTAAAATTAAATCTAACGTGGAAAAAAAACGGTACCTGGTGACGGCTTTTAAACATTTTGAGATGAAATGCTTTGTGCACACTGGTTAAATTTTATTTTTGAAGTGCAAAAAAAAAAACCAAAAAAAAACAAAAAAAACAAAAAAAAAACAACCCCCCCACCCCAACAGTTAATATTTATCATTCTAATAATTTAAAATATTTTACAATATTTTTGAAGGATCACATTCCCATCAACAGTGCACCGGGTTGCAATTTATCCAAACCCTGATAGCATGCTATTTTATTTTTGTTTTATTTGTGTGTATGTGTGTCTGCACGCATGCATGGTGGGGTAGGCACAAATGTGTTTGGAGGTCAAAGGACAACTTGCGGGCATCGATTCTTGCCTTCCATCTTGTGGGTCCTGGGAATAGCATTCAGGTAGTTAGCCACGGCAGCAAACCCTTTTCCCTGCTGAACCATTTTGCTGGCTTATTACCGTTGTGCTACACGTGTGCATGGGTAAGCGACAGAAATTTTATATTTGAACAGGAGAGATATAGCTTATTTCTATTTTTCATTAACGTATGTTATGAAACAGCGCACTTGTACATCTCTCAAGCCCTGAATTCACAGCCTCACTTGCTTCTGAACACCGACTGTCATGTTGTTTCTGCTTTAAAGGGTCTAGATCCTGGGCAGAGGACAGACACAGAGAGAGACAGAGATAGATAGAGACAGAGATAGAGAGGCAGGGAGAGAGAGAGACAGAGCTAGAACAGAGACAGAATGACAGAGACAGAGATAGAGATAGAGAGGCAGAGAGACAGACAGAGTGACAGAGAGAGACAGAGATAGAGAGGCAGAGAGGCAGAGAGGCAGAGACAGGGTGACAGAGAGGGAGTCAGAGAGAGACAGAGAGACAGAGAGACAGAGAGAGACAAAGACAGAGTGACAGAGAGGGGCTGAGCTTGGCATTGGCTTTTGAAACCTCATAGTCCACCTTCAATCATACACCTTTTCAAATAAGTCCACACCCCCTAATCCTTCCCAAACAGTTCTACTCTCTGGATACCAAGCATTCAAATGTTATGAGCCTAAGGGAGCCATTCTCTTTCAAACCATTACAATACCTGATCTAGCCCAGGTTAGCCTAAATTTACTCTGTAGCCAAGGATGACCTTGGGCTCCTTATCCTCGTCTTCCATTCCCCAGGGCTGAGATTACTGCCTGGCTCTGGTGTGTCACCATTACTAGTATCTCTATCAGTCTTTTCACTTTTTGTGGCAGTGGGGTTGAACCCACAGCCTTGAATGCTCAGTAAGCTTTGGGCCACTGAGTTTCATCCCCAGCTCAACCACTCCTCACTTACAGGTGGAAGTCACCCTGGATAATTCTTTGATTTACAAATCAGCCACATCTTGGCCCAAGACTCTCCACAGACAAGGGAGAAGTACTTGGAGGAAACACTGAGACCGTGGTTTTGTTGACAGGTAAGGGAGGTTGCTGGTCCCCAACAATTTGTGCAAAAGTGAATTCAGGATGTATTTATTGGGCTGGCAAGATGGCTCAGTAGGTAAAGGTGCTTGTGGGTTAGCCTGAGGATCTGAGTTGGGTTCCTGGACCTTACATGGTTTAAAGAGAGAAGTGACTCCCTCAATTTGCCTTTGGACCTTCACATGTGCACCGTGACACACATGTGCACACACAAACCATTGCTCAACATTCACATGTTAATGACAGTGCAAGAGACAGAAGTAAAAAACCAAAATGTGTATACGAATGCCATAGTAAAAAGAAAAGAGCATTGTTGATCCAATGACCTTTTCAAATACAACGAGGCTGCCACCATATTGTATTGCTGTTTCCCCAGTGGTAAAGAGCAGCATTTGCAAAAACATCTGCTGACGTTTAAAATTAAATAAAATTAATTAAAAATTATTTATTTTAAAATTTTATTTATTAATAAAATAAGATAAAACAAAGCATGTCATATGGTGCTCAGGAGAACTTTCTGAGGATCCCAAACCAGACATTGAAATATGGAAGAGAAGAAAAAAATTGAAGAGAGATCTACTGATTTTTGTTGTTGTGTTTTCAGTAAGTATGGGTGCTTGCCTGTGTGAATGTTGTGAAATACATGCATGCAGTGCCCAAGGTGGCCAGAAGAGGGCGTTAGACTCTCTGGGACAGGAGTTACATTGTGCGTTGTCATGTAGGAATCAAACCTGTCTTCTGGAAGAGCAGTTAGTGCTCTTAACTACGGAGCTATCGCCTCCAGCCTCAAGACATAATGTTGAAGTTGAGCTGCCAGAGCTCGTGGTTCATGGGGGTCACGTGTGAGCACTGCTGTGCCTGCCTTTGCTTTTAAATGTCCAGCGCTGAGACCAGCGAGATGGACCAGTGAATAAAGGTGCTTGCCATCAAGACTGAAGACTTGAGTTCAGTCGCCAGGACCAACATAGTGAAAGGAGAGACTGGGCTCCCACAAGTTTTCCTCTGACCTCTATGCACAGGCCATGGCATGTAACTGTACCCCCCCCCCCACAAGAGTAAATAATAAGATGTAGTTTAAAAATATCAAATGTTTATCCCATTTGCCTTTCTGAATGAGGACTGAGCATCTTACCCAGGGTCCTCCTTCTTGCTTAGTTTCTTTAGGTGTACAGATTTTAGTATGCTTATCCTATGATATATATATTAAATATCCACTAATAAGTGAGTATATACCATGTGTCTTTCTCTTCTGTGATACCTCACTCAGGATGATCTTTTCTAGTTCCCACCATTTGCCTGTAAACATCGGAAGAAGGTAAAAACAGGAAATAGGACAGGAGCCTACCACAGAGGGTCTCTGAAAGACTCTACCCAACAGTGTATCAAAGCACATGCTGAGACTCATAGCCAAACTTTGGGCAGAGTGCAGGGAATCTTATGAAAGAAGAGGGAGATAGAAAGACCTGTAGGGGACAGGAGCTCCACAAGGAAAACAACAGAACAACAACAACAACAACAACAACAATCTGGGCCTAGGGGTGTTTTCTGAGACTGATAATCCGACCAAGGACCATGCATGGAGAGAACCTAGAATCCCTGCACAGATGTAGCCCATGGCAGCTCAGTGTCAAAGTGGGTTCCCTAGTAAGGGGAACAGGGGCTGTCTCTGACATGAATTCAGTGGCTGGCTTTTTGATCACCTCCCCCTGAGGGGGGGGGCAGCCTTACCAGGCCATAGAAGAAGGCAATGAAGCCAGTCTTGATGAGAACTGATAGGGGAGGAGGACCTCTCCTATCAGTGGACTGGGTGAGGGGCATGGGAGGGGAAGAAGGAGGGAGGGTGGGATTGGGATAGGATGAGGGAGGGAGCTACAGCTGGGATACAAAGTGAATAAGTTGTAATTAAAAAATCAGAAAAAAAACCAAATGTTCAAGTCCCCTGAAGGCAGTGATGGCTGTGGGGATGGAGCACAGGTGGGTGCCGTGCTCACTACAGGGGAGAGAAAGGAGTTGGTCTGGTTGCCAGGCAACACTTAATAGCTCAGCAATGGAGATGAGTCACCAGGAATGGGATTGAGCAGAGGCAGTGAGGGAGGGGCCTCACCCTCTAGCCAGTGGTTGCCTTGACTAGGGGAAGCCTGCAGGTCCTTCATTTTATTTTCTGATGGCCACCACTTATCATTTCACATCTGTTGTTTGCATAGATTAGGTTGTTAGTTCCCAAAGCATACTTCAAGGATCCCTGGCCTTGTCAGTGTAGATGGGGATAAGTGACTATTTTGTTTTGTTTTTGTTTCAAGACAGGGTTTCTCTGTGTAGCCCTGGCTTTCTGGAACTCACTCTGTAGACTGGCTGGCTTGAACTCAGCGATCCACCTGCCTCTGCCTCCCAAGTGCTGGGATTAAATGTGTGAGCCAGCATCACCTGGCAGGATCATGAATCTTTCAGGAGTCTACATATTCAAAATTATTTTCCTGAAGTGTTTGGGTATCATGGATTGTTGTCTGCCTCCTTCCTTCTCTTCTTTCCTGCTTCCTTCCTTCCCCCTCTCTCTCCTTTTATCCTTTTGATTCAAGGCAGTCACACTACTGATCGGAAATGTCCTGAAGGAGGTGATCTATGGTCTTTGGGATCTGAAGAAATTCCATGATCAAATCAGTTAGTATGCCAGCATAGTTGGAGGCAGGACTTGGGCAGTTGATGGAATCAGTTTTCTTCAAGGATTTAGCCCCTGGTAGGATGCCCATGCCCCAGTGGGTGTGGGTAGCACTAACTGGACCCAGTGTGTTAATAAAGAGAGAGAGAGACATAAAGTTGGGAGTGGTGCAGTGTTGGGTGACCTAAGAGGAGTTCACTGGGGCAGCAAGGATAACTACAAGCAAAGTACATAGTATACATGTATAAAATTGTCAAAGAATAATAAAAATATATTTTGAAATAATTTCTTACATTAAAATTTAAAATATGTCTTTTTTTTTCTGGGTAGAAGGTTCATTTTCACACCTATAAGGTTTCTAGGCTTTGATTCTAAGTTGTTATGGTCATGTGTAATTATTTTCCTGAGTCTAAAGTTGCATGAGAAATGCAACAAATGTCTCTTTCTAATTGGCCAGGCAGAAAGGAAACTATTCTAAGTGACAACTATCTTTGAGCTATTTTTTGTCCTGTAAGTAAACCCCTTCCTCAGTAAAACTCATTGGTTCGGCAACTTGGACTTTGGGGATAGCCTTACTTTGGTCTGTCATTAGTTTTCTGTCTGGGATGTGTAAGTGTTTGTTCATGTCTCCCAGTAATAATGTCACACAATAGATGGTTTGCTTTAATTGTCAACTTGATGCAAGGTAGAGTCGCCTGGGGACAGAGTTTTAGTGAGGTGCCCTGTGGAACATTGGGTTGCCCTGTGGGCATGCCTGTAGGGGATTGTCCTAATGGAATCAGAGTTATGTAGGTTATGATGCCCACTGTGAGGGGCATCATTTCCTAGATAGGGAGTCTGAACTACATATGAGTGGAGAAATTGAGCTTAAGCAAACAAGCAGGTGAGCATTTCTTTCTACTCTTGATGTTGGCTGTGATGGGGACCATCTGTTCCTGGCTTGACTTCCCCACAACTGTAAGCTGAAATGACCTCTTTGCCTCCAAATTGCTTTCTGTCAGGTTGCTTTATTACAATGACAGAGATGAAACTAGAACTCTAAGTAAGCACTCTACAACTGGGCTGTATTCTCAGCCCTGTTTAACTTATCCTGACTGTGTAACTCAGTGGTATTAGCTACACTTCACATTGTTTTCCGACCAATACTAACTTTTAGTCCCAAGACTGTTCATATTACAAGATGGAGACTCACTAAGGCCTCACATTTTCCCTCCCTGTTCCCAGCCTCCCACGTCCTACACCCCAGTGCCTCCCTCCCTGTGAACGAAAGCTGGATGCACAGCTTGTGGACATGGAATCAGGAGAAATCAGCCTGTTGTGAGTTTTTTCTCACTTGACCTAATGCCCTCAGTGTGCATCCGTGCACGGCAAAGGTCAGGATTGCCTTCTTTGTATGGCTAAAGTATTCAACTGTAAGTGAACACCACGGTGTATTTGTTATTTATTCATATATTGATGGCATAGGTTGCCTTTGTCTGGAATATTACTGCTGTGAATATGAGCTCCACACATAGCTCCAAAGACCTACTTTCAAGGGTTTAGTTATTTTAGTTTAATTTTGGTTGCTGTGATAAAATATCCCAACAAAGAGGCAATATAAGGAAGGAAAGGGTTCATTTGACTTATTCCATGTTGCAGTTCATATTTATGGGGAATTCAAGGTAGGCATTAACAACATCACATCAGCAGTCAAGGACAGAAAGAGAATAAATATAGACCCTTGTTTAAATGCTTCCTCTTGTTTGGTTTTCTCTTCTCTCATACTATTCATGACCCCTATGCCTAAGGAATAGTGATACCCACAATGGCATGTTTCTATCTATACCAATTAAAGGTCAAGACAGTCTTCCACAGACATGCCCACAGGTCAATGTATCTAAGGAATTCCTCCTTAAGACTTTTCTTCCAGGTTATTCTAGGGTATGTCAAGTTGACAGTTACAATTAATCAATACAGTGGTGTAAAATTGCTGGATCATGTGGATAGTTTGTGATTTACTTATGTCAGACCCTGTCAGAATTAATGTTCTGCAATGTGTAAAGTCACAGCCTGCCCACAGTGCAGAAGGAGTCCAGTTTCTCCAAGACATACCGTTTTTTTTTTTTTCTGGCTTCTGGCTACTGTGCTGGCTAGTTTGTTCAACTTGACACAAGCCAGTGCCATCTGCAAAGCGGCAACTTCAACTGGAAAAATGCCTCCATCATATCTACTTGTGACTAAGTGAGTGGGGGTATTTTCTTGGTTGGTGATTGATGTGGAAAGGTCCAGCCCACTTTGGGAGGTACGACCCCTGGTCAGGTAGTCCTGGTTGTATAAAAGTGTAGGCTGAGCAAGCCATAAAAGGCAAGCCAGTAAACAGTGTACCTCCATGGTCTCTGCTTCAGTTCCTGCTTCCAATTTCCTGCCCTGTTTGAGTTCTTGTCCTGACTTCCCTCAGGAATGGACTGTGATTTGATTATTTAAACCAAATAAATCTTTTTTCTATCCAAGTTGGTTTTGGTCCTGGTTGTTTATCACAGTACTAGAAAGCACGCTAGGATACATACTAACCATGTTAGGGTGTGTGTGGTGATTTCTTCTGTCTTTCTTTTGTGTGTATGTGTGTTTGTGTATAGGTGCTCATGTCTGTGTGCACACAGAGGCCAGAGGCCATGTTGAGTATTCTACTCTATTATTCTATTATTCTCTCTATTATTCCTTTAATACAGGGTCTCTCAGTGAAGTTAGAGCTAAGCTGGTGCCCAGCAATCTTCAACGATTGCCCTGCCTCTGCTCCCCACAGCAATTTTTGTGGGTGTTGGAAATCTGAACTCCAGTTCTTGTGCCTGTACAGATATAGTGATACAATTTTATGAAATATCTCTTGACACCTCACGCACACTTATATAAGAAACCCTGCTGAAACTCATGGGTTCACTGTTGGTATAATGTTCTTTTGAAATGTATATACCTTACCCTTGTTCATTCAAATGCTGATTTCTCCCTCTCGCCAGTCTCTGGTTTTAATACAGATATTGCACTGTGATACTTATTCTAAGCATCCTATCTCAACTGTGTGTAAACAGGCCAAAATAAAGCAACTAGCTACAATGTTGTACAATGGCAGGAGCCAGAGGACAGGAAAGAGAGGAGGAGCAAGAGGGCAGGAAATGAGTGGGAAGAGGAGGCAAGAGGGAGCTAGGAGAATGGAGCTGGAGGAGAGATCTCAGAGGACGTGGAGATAAACCAGACCTAAGATTTCACAAAAAGCAAGTATAATGTAGGAAATCTAAATGTTAGGAAACTATGAAGGCTTGGAGGTTTAGGAGGGAGTAACTATTGCCCAGAATACTGTTCTAGGTTAAGTAAATAAACCAGTCTCTGTGTGGTGATTTGGTTATGCAGCTGTTTAGGATTAACTGCAGCTTTACTAGCAGATAATTATTAGTAAATATTAATTGTCTTCTACAACAGTTCACCAAGGTGGACTTTGGTGGTACTCTTAATTTTCTGTTATTGGTTTCTTATCTGGGGTCAGAAGACATTTGTTTGCATCTATCCATGAACAGTGTCATACAACAGGAGCTCTTGTGGGTCATAATGGCTGCTGTACTTCAAGTTGAGGTGGCCATATCCAACCCAGAGGGAAGAGCTACATCACCTCCTGAAATAGAATTGCCAGTTCATGTGGAGATTTCATTTCCAATACTCCGAGAAACAGATGTATTGTTTACTGTAGTGGCTGCATCCTTTACATGACTTCCAGCAATAACAGAGTGACGGGTATGAGGCTGGATGTGTGAATGTACTTGGAGCATCCACGCTTCAAGTTAAAATGAGCAAGATGCTAGCATGTCTTATGAATCTTGCTACAATAGAAGGAAAAGAAGTGCTGACGTGTGTTACAATGGGAATTAACCTTGAAAACATACAAGGGGAAAAGTGCCAACCACAAAAGGCCACACATTATCTGTTCCATTTGTGTTTCATTCCCACACTAGGTCAACCCATGGAGCAGAAAGATGGAGAGCTGGGGATAGCACAGTTGGTAAGGCGCTAAGTTTGCAAGTGTGAGGCCCTGAATCCGAGTTACAAAAATCCACGAGGTGGCTGTGTGGCTCTTGCCACACATAGTCATATGGACATGTAATTCCAGCCTTGGAAGGCAGAGACAGGGAGCAACCTGGATAGTGAGAATAGGCATATTGGTGAGCTCTGGGTTTCACTAAAGGACCCTACATCAATGAAGAAGGTGGGAGAGCAACTAGGGATGATTCTTTACATCAGCCTAGGGTCTCTATACGCATATGCCTATATATGTGTGTGTGTGTGTGTGTGTATATATATATATATATATATATATATATATATATACATGTGTGGGGATGCACTATATATATTTGCATCCCCACACATGTACCCATATACATGCAAACACACACACACACACACACACACACACACACACACACCCCACATATACTGAAGTGGAAAAAAGAAACAAAAAAAAAAGTGAAACATTCTCACCATGAAGCTTGTCCCAAGTGTAGAATAGCAAGCTGAGAGCATGGACTCATTTACAAAATAAAGGAAGGCTGGGGATGATGCCTCACAGGTTACAGCAATGGGCTCAAAGCACCTTCACACAGTGGTCTGAGACCAAGCTTCATTGTTTCAGAAACAATGAGGAAGACTGCAAGCAGCCCACAGAAAGACTCCTTACATA
This sequence comes from Psammomys obesus, assembly GCF_907164565.1. Taxonomy (NCBI): domain Eukaryota; kingdom Metazoa; phylum Chordata; class Mammalia; order Rodentia; family Muridae; genus Psammomys; species Psammomys obesus. Next base: position 24,701,747 of record NW_026596039.1, on the reverse strand, counting down.
TAATCCCACCACCCACAAACACTTAGCTTATGCTATGGGTACATGAAACTCTGAGCAGAAACAAAGGTGAGATTGCTGCATTCAAAATGGCTGTGGTCCCTTGGGTTTTCTGAAAGGAAAAAGCTGAACAAATGTGTGGATTCCTGACTTTCCGAGGGTCTAGACCAGGACTTGTGTATAAAATGTGTTGATGAATGCAGGAGTGGGCTTTTTGGGAATGATGAAATCATGTAAGTTAATATGGATAAGAGATAAAAAGATGGAGCTGGATGGTGGCAGTGGCGGCGGCGGCGCACACCTTTAATCCCAGAACTCCAGAGCAGAGGCAGGTGGATCCCTATCAGTTCAAGGCCAGCCTGGTCTATAGAGTGAGTTCCAGGACAGCCAGGGCTACACAGAGAAACCTTGCCTTGAAAACATCAATCAATCAATCAATTAAAAAAAGAATGAAAGATGGAACTAGGGCTGGAGAGATAAAGATGGAGACTGTTGGAGGTGAAGGACTGGTAGGCAAAACAAGTTGGCAAGTGATATATGAAAGAAGAATAAATTAAAAAAACTAAACCAAACCAAACAAACACAAAAAAGGACATTACTGTTTTTTTTCAGAGAACCAGAGTTGGGTTCCCAACACCCATGTGGGGCAGCTCAATCGTCTTTAACTGCAGCTCCAGGGCATCTATCACTCTGTGTGGCCTTTGTAGGCACTGCACTCATGTGCATGACTCTCCCACACCCGCAACACACGTAAATAGAAATAAAATAAAATGTGAGGGTCAGAACTATGAGGGGAGAGAGGAGATAGGAATTGAGAAACAGAGAGGGATAATCGTATATTCAGACAAAATAAGATTCTAGAAACAAAACAGAAAAAAAAGAAAGTTGAACAGACAGTAAAATAAAGCCAGGGAGAGGCAAAGACTGAGCAAGTTAGAGGCTAAGAGAGAGGAAGCTGAGGAAGAGATGGGAATATGGCAGCAGGGAGCCCAGCAGACATCTGAAAGAAAGACCTGCAACAGAGAAATACCAGGTGAGATTAACCATAGCCCCAGAGATAAGAGAGGAGAGAAATTAGAGTGTTGCAGAGAGGAAGGCCTCCTGAGGGCTGGGTTGAGAGATGCTTACAGATCTAAGACAGAAGAGAAGCAGGGACAGCAGAGTACCTCTTACAAGCAGAGTTCCATTCCCAGGACTCATATGGTAGAAGGAAAGAATTGACTCTTACAAATTGTCCTCTTACCCCTTTACTCCTCAACAGACAAGTAAACAAAGAAATAAGTAATATAAAAACAAAAAAGGGGAAGCAAAGGAGAGATGGAGAAAATGGTAGAACAGAGAGAAACTTTCCTAGCTTTCCTCTCAGGGTGGCTTCCATTCTTACATCTAGAAAAGATACATGGGGCCTATAGGGATTTGGGGCAAAGATCAATCCACTGAAGCCTCATTACTGATGGCCAATAATGGGCCCTTGTGGGAGTCAAGTGTGGTCCCAATGTCCTGATCCAGGGAGAGATCAAAGTGGGAGTCCTGTAATTACTTGCCCAGGCTCTCTGTGTCAGAGCTCTCTATGGATCTGGATAGAAGGCTTTAACTCATCCTACAGAGAACACAATCTGGATAATTTGCTACTTCCCCCTGCTTCTGATCTTAGGAGCCTCATGCAGTTTGCATGTTTTTGGTGGTGGGAAGGATCTATTTCCTCTGTGATGGGGATGTGTGGCCATGGAGTTGCTATGTGGTAAAGGAGGAGGTGAAGACTTTCTCTGAGGTGAGTCTGTTGAGGCTTCAGATTCTTGAGAGTGACCCACAAGGAGTCAGTGATATGTTCTGTGACTCCAAGAACATGCTGTACAAAGTGTTTTGTGTGTGTATAGGGAAGAAATGTTTCTGGGGGAGCCCATCTCTCTCCACCTCTCTTCCATCATAGTCCTGACCCATTATGCATATATATATATATATATGTATATATAAATTTTATTTTTATTTTATGAGCACTAGTGTTTTGCCTGCATGTGTCTGCATGGGTGAGCCCCAGGGCCTGGAGTTACAAGAGTTGTGAGCTTCCATGTGGATGCTGGAAATTGGAGCCAAGTCCTCTAGAAGAACATCCAGTGTTCTTAATTCTGAGCCATCTCTCGAGCCCCAAGTTTGATACATTTTGAGAGGAAGGACTGGATGGCAAATGGTGAGGAGTTAGTATTAGTGTTGGATTAGAGATGGATAAGGATTAGAGTTGGGGTCCCAGTGTTTTATGAGGACTTAGACAAAACCAACCTGAATGAACCTGGATGTGGATTATTGTATCAGATGGCGATGCAGTGCTATGAGGACATGGAGAGAAAATGGAAGGGGAGGATGAAGAAGAGAGAGGAAAAAGAAGGATAAAGAAGGATTAAACAGAGAGGAGAGAAAGGGATGAGAAAGAATGAGAAGGAAGAGAGAGATAGACAGAGGAGAGGGAAGAGGGATGAGAGGAACCAGGAAAAGAGAGAAAGAGGAGGGAGAGGAGAGGAGGCTAGGGAAGGAGAAAGAAGAGAAAATGAGGGAGAGAGTGAGGGAAAGAGAGGAGTGAGAAAGAGAGAGAAGAGGGAGAGAGAGGGAGCAGAGAAAAAGATTCCTTTACAATGTTTTAGAAAATGCATTTTAATCAATTAATTTGCCATTATCATATTCAGTGTGTGTGTGTGTGTGTGTGTGTGTGTGTATGTGTGTGTGTGTGAAATGTGGAGGTTGGGGTTGGTTCTTTTCTTCCAGCTTGTGTGTTTCAGGATTTTTCTCAGGCCCTTAAGCCTTTGTCAAAAACCTTTATTTTGGAAAATTCAGGTTAAAAAACTTCCTTCAGAATAACAGGATAACGCAGTCTGGGAGTGGCAGAGATAGAACTGGTCAACAAGTAATTGTAAATGGAAAGGGGTGATGGTAAGCAAGACATAACTCAGATTTGGGTAGGATAAAGGAGGAGTGAGGAAGAAGAGTTCTGGAGAGGGAGACTAAGAGAAGGAAAAGCTAGGCCTGCCATCTCTTACACTCTCAGCCCAGAGGGGCTGCAGTGACCCTGCCATTGTCTTTGTCTCCAGGATGGGCCCTGGGACCCTCAATGATTCAGGAACCTCAGAGTTCCTGCTGCTGGGGCTGTGGGCCCCACCTTCCTTGCGTCCTCTGCTGTGGGCCTCCCTTCTCCTAGCTTACCTTGCCACGGTGTTGGGTAATGGTGCCCTAGTGGGACTGATAACCCTGGACAGAAGACTGCACCGTCCCATGTACCGCCTGCTGACCCACCTGGCCCTGCTGGACACAGCCTATGTGAGCACCACGCTGCCTCAGGCGCTGGCACACATGGCCATGCGCCGCGCTCACCTCTCAATGGCGCGCTGTGGTGCACAGCTGTATGTGGGCATCTCCCTGGGCAGCTGCGAGGCTATCCTATTGGCCACGATGGCTCTGGACCGCTGCCTGGCTGTGTGTAGACCCCTGCATTATGCGACTCTGGTGACCGCGTCTCGCTGTGCAGCGCTGGCTGGAACATCCTGGACTCTGGGCTTTGTGTTGTCTGTGCCCAACGCGGTGGCTGCACTGCGCCTGCCCTTCTGTCCCGGGAGGCCGGCTGTGGACCATTTCTTCTGTGAGCTGCCTGCGGTGTTGAGGACAGCCTGTGCAGACACCACAGCCAACTACAGGCTGGTCTACGGCCTGGGCGTGCCAATCCTTCTGGTACCCTTGGTCCTCATCCTAGCCTCCTACACCTGGATTCTGGCTGCGGTGCTCAAGTTGCCTTCTGCTGGGAGTCGCCGCAAGGCCCTGTCCACCTGCAGCTCACACTTGGCGGTAGTGGGGCTTTTCTATGGCACAGTGAGTGCCATGTACCTGCGGCCACGAGCTTCTAGTGCTCTCCCCGCTAGACACCATAAACTGGTGGCCGTCTTCTACCTGGTGGTCACACCTGTTCTCAATCCACTTATCTACAGCCTTCGAAACCACGAGGTCCACATGGCAGCCCGCTATGCTCTGGCTCGGCTGCGGGGCATGCGCACTGTTCTGCACTAAGTCATGTGTGCGGGGCACAGAACTTTCAGTTCTGGTCCTTTCAGATCCTGCGAGGACATCTTTCTTTCTGTTTTATTTTAGTTTTTGAGAGAAAGTCTCAGTAGCCCTAGTTAATTTGGAACCCATTAGATAGATCAGGCTGGACACTTGAACTCACAGAGATCCCCTTGCCTCTTGAGTGCTGGAATTAAATGGGTATGCCACTACACAGGGGTTTCTTTGAAAAAAAAAATATTTTTATTGACCTTTTGATAGTTTCTGACTGTATTTTGATCACATTCATTTCCCACTCCGTTCCCCGATTGCACCCCCACCACTCCCCAACTTAAAAAAACACCCCTTGGAGTTCAGTCTGTGCTACCCAGATACTCATGGGTTTGGGGCCATTTAACAGAGCACGGTTGATCTGCCAGTACGCTCCAGGCAGGCATTCTACTGACTGAGTCACATTCCCAGTCCTATTGGAACTTTTAAATAAAGAATTAGATGACACATGTTTTCAGAGCTGGTGTGGATACTTCACTTCTGTCATTGTGAATTGTGGGGAGAGAGAGAGAGAGAGAGAGAGAGAGAGAGAACAGATAAAGCCAGAAGGAAACTTGGTGCTGCCTCCAGAAACTATTAGTGGACACTGGTGTCTGGATTATTACAAAATCTGTAGGGAGGGCGCTCAGAGGGGCTGGAGGAAAGGGAATGGGGAAAACAATACAGTTCTATTTTGAGTAAAAACATAAAAATTGAAAAAATAAAGGTGTTATTTACTTTGTGCATGTGTGTGTACCTGAGTGTATGCAGCATGCAGCATTTGTATTACACAATAGCCTTACGCCTACAGGTGTCCAAGAAGGCCAGAAGGTGCTGGATCTCTTGGAACTGAACTTACAGATGACTGTGAGCACCATGTGGGTGCTGGGATTCGAACCTGGGTCCTCTGCAAGAGCAGCCAGTGCCCTTAAGTGCCATCTCTCCAGATCTTATTCTTTTACTTTTAAAATTTTGCTTTTGAAAATATAAAAATAATTTGTAGCAAGGCCATATTTTGCCAGCCCTGACATCAGGTGAAACAAACTCAACAATTTTCAGAGTCCCAAGTGTGGTGGACCAAGCTTGTTATCCCCAGCACTAGGGAGTCAGAGGCAGGAGGATTGAAATTTCATTGTTCACTATGATGGCTTTCAAACATGTTTTCATTGAAGTCATCATGTACTTTGACCATATTCACCCCCAATACCTTTTTTTTCTGCTCCTTCCAGTCTTTTGGTTCTCTGTGTTTCTCTGTCCTTAAAATAAGACTAGAAATGTTTAGTAAAATGTTGTCTATAGGTATATTATAGATCTTTTATTGTCTTGACACATCTTCTTTCTAATCTGAATTTTTCCAGGACTTGTATCATAAATGCATGTTGATTTAATTTTTTTAAAATTTTTGAGTCATGTGTCTGTGTGTCTATGTGCACGTGAGTGCTGCTGTTCTCAGGGTACAGGAGAAGATATAGCTCCTGGAACTGGAGTTACAGGCTGCTGAGAACTGAACTCAGGTCCTCTGCAAGAGTACAATATGCTCTTAACTACTGAGCCATCAATGCAGACACTATTTTTACTTTTGTAGAAAAACAAATATACCTCTTGTGTCTGTCACAGCCTTAGTTTTCGATACTGTGCTTCAGTTTCTCCTGATCTAAACTCCACATCACTATTGCATAGATGTTCATTGGGGAAGCCAGAAGAAGTAGATTATATCAGAGGTGTCCGGGAACTTTGGCATCTTCTCTCTGTTTACTTTCCACTGCTATGACAAATACTTATACAATCAGATTATAATGAGGAAAGGTCATTCTGTTTTGGCTCACTGCTTTAGAGGCTTCATCATGCTGGGTGAGGACTATATCCCAGAATGCAGGGATATACTCACGCTATTGTTCTACGAGTACACTGGGCGTGCTGGGAGTGCGCACAAAGTGATGTGTAGCTCCTGGGACTCATCTCTTTGGATAGAAAGCACTAGGGGACATTTTTGATGATGTATAGATAACAAGAGATGTGATAATAACTTATATAAGCATGGTTTATCTTGATCATCACACAGAGGATGCAATAGGGATTTCTTTTGTGTGTGTGTGTGTGTGTGCTCAGTTTAGAGAAGAAAAAATGTATTGGGTAGTTTGGAGGGTTTAGTTAGATTCTGTTTTATAAAGATCTGTGTGTATATATGTGTCCATAAGTGTATGCACATGTGCATGCAGGCAGCTGAGGAGGCTGAAAGAGGGCATCAGATCTCCTAGAGCTGGGGTTTCAGGCATTTGTGGGATACCCGTTGCAGGTGCTGAGAACTGAATCACGTCTTCTGCAAGAATAGTACTCTCTCTTAACTACTGAGCCACCTTCAGACCACTTATTCTCTTAAAAGTGTTTTCATTATGTATTTATTTATAAATAGTTAATCAATTAACCAGCTAGTATTAATTAGCTGGTTAGTTAATTAATTTGTGTGTGTGTTTATGTGTGTGGTGTTCAGAGAACAACTGGTGGAGTTGTTTCTCGCCTTCTACCATGAGCGTACTGTGTCATCAGCCTTGGGCTTGGCTGCTGGTGTCTTTGCTCAGTGAGCATGTCACTGGTGTCTTATACTCTTCATTTGAACAGAAATCTGTGGATGTTTAAAAAGGATTTTATTTTAGGATTTTAGTTTGAGTGTTATATTCAGAAATGGTATGGCGAGATTTCTGTGTGTGTGTGTGTGTGTGTAATTCTGGAGTTCTTCTACCAAAAATATATGAAAACTTTGAGAGGATGAGATGATTGGAAAGAGGGTGGCGTGATGGCAATCAAGTGCAAGAACCCTGTATACAGTGTGGTTGGCGTTCTAATTTTTCTATCTTTTATTCTCTTTCATTAAACAGGAATATAAGACCACAAGGAAGATCAAATGAAATAAATGCAACATTACATTTACATATATTGCTCCTCACACTAACATTCTAAAAATATTTAAAATTTGTTCTTTGACAGTTTCATGCATGTGTATAAAACATCTTGATCACAGCCACCTCCAACTCCCTCAACACTTCTCTTTCCCACCTACATGTGTTGTCCTTTACAATATTTTTTTTTTGTAGCCCGTGGAGTGCTGCTTGCTGAAATGTTGGTTGATCTTTTGCATGTGACCACAGCTGTGGTGAGTTTGTGAGTGCAATGGCCATGCCATGTCCAGAGGAGTGTGCTTCAATTACATCACTCCAAAGTCTCAACTTCTGCCTCTTATATTCTTTCTGGCCTTTTCTTTTCTTTTTTAAAATGTTACTTTATTTTTAACCATATACAAAGTAAGAGATTACCTTATTGCATTCTCATAGCCACTTAGTTTGGTTGCTTGCCTTCTGCTTCCATTCTCTGTCTCCCTGTCCCCACTTGTACCTTCCACCTCCAGGCTCCCCACTTCCACTGTCATGTCACGAATGTTCTGTTACCCTGCCTACCCTATCCCTTAAAACTGCCTTTTCCTTCTTATGGCTTATTTCTAGTTTCTTTTATTTCCCTGGCTGTCCTGAAACTCACTCTGTAGACCAGGCTGGCTTAAAACTCACAGAGATTTGCCTGCCTCTGCCTCCCACGTGCTGGGATTAAAGGTGTGCACTACCACTGTCCAACCATTTCTGGTTTCTTGGACCAATTAAAAACTGGGATCCACATGTCATTTTAATGTATGTATGTCTTGCATGTATGTATGTGCATGCATATGAATGTGAAGGAGGGTATGCCTGGCACATACATACAGAGCATAGAGGGAGACATTAGGTGTCTTTCTCTATTTTCATCTGCCCTATAGTCTTGAGACAGGAACTCTTATTGCCCTTTTGGTTAGACTGGCCAGCTGGTCAACAAGTTCAAGAAGGGATCCACTTATCTCCAAACTCCTAATGCCAGAGTTATAGGCACACACAGCCATACCTTGAGCTCCAGACGCTGGCACTCAGAAATATGCTTCACTTTTGCATGAGTGCTGGGGATTTGAAATCCAGGCCTCATGTTTGCTAGGAAAGGACTCTTACCCACTAAGCCATCTCGGTCCCTTTTTTCTTAATAAACTAAATTTTCTTTCTTAATAAGTTGAGAAATAGGATTTACTAAAATGAAAGGAAAACAAATGTCAAATGAATCTGACTGTAACATTCATACCCACTGTAGCTGATGGCTAATATTCTTGTTTTCTACATTTAGGCCCTCTATATGGTTATTTTTACTAGATACGAGCACATGCCTCAAGCATTGAGTGCAATAAAATAGCACCAACTGCACACAGACGTGAACACTTGAACTGAGCTAAGGGGACGTGAGAAACCCTATCAGAATTCTCTGTCATTTCCACATAACTTACCATCTTTCCAAAGCCAAGGACGATCCTTATATGACTGTGATTAGTTCTGACTTTTTCAAATCTACTTTTAATTTCATTAATTAATTTATTAATTAATTCATTTGTTTAGTGTGTGTGTGTGTGTGTGTATGTGTGTGATAACGTGCAGTGTGGAAGTCAGAGAGCAAGCTGAGTCTGTAGCAAGCTGAAAGACTGTTCTCTCTTTCCACCATGTGGGTCTTTGAGACTGAATTCAGGTTGTCATTCTGTAACAGGGCTGCAGACTTTAGCACTACTGACTCCGTGATAGTAATGCCGCTGGCTGTAAATCTCAGCATGTAGACAGCACCACCTGCCAAAGCTGAAACAAAGGCTTAATATAAAAGTCCATATAGTTCTGGGAAAGTCTCAAATATACTAACTGCCAGAGCCTGCCGGCAGAGTCAAACAGTTCTTGAGTGGGGAGTGAGGATTGAAAGAAAATAATAATAATAATAATAATAATAATAAAAGGACATTAACATGGGATCTGTTTGAGTCGGCTTCCAGTAGAAACTAGTCACACCAGTTTATTCCCTAGTCCCTTTTTATAGTCAGAGAAAAGCACCTTGATACAATGAAAGAGTTCATGAAGAAGTCAAGCTTGTTTACTTCGACCACCTGTCTTTGATCCTTACACAAACAAAAGGAAGTAAACTTGGCAAAACATCCTGTCTATCCCTGTCTCCAGGTGAAGGCCAGGGTGAAAACAAGTTTGTTTTTTTTTTTTTTTTTTTTTTTTTTTTTTCTGAGAGCTCAATAACAAAACAGCCTGACAAAGAAACGGCTCTCCACAGCTAACCTTGCTTTTTGGTTTCTGCAGTTCTGCTTCTGGTTAACTGTTCTTGTTAACTGAAGTATGTCAGCCCAGAACATGGTTTTTGTGCTTAAAAGCTCACCCTAAGAAAGGCTCGGGGCGACACTGGGGTCCAAAACTTCTAGTGTTGGCAAAGGCTGGTTGATAGACACTATCTGTTGGCTTAAACCCTTGTCTGAGCAGTCTTCTCTGTGAATACCTCACAGAAATACTTGGCAGCAGTGCTTTTAGTCCTCTTTTTAGCCTGAGTTTTGAGTACTGTAATAAGAGAAGAACCACTAAAATCAATAAACACTATCCAGGCATGGTGGTAAGTGCCTATAATCTCAGCACCCAGGAATCTGACATAGGAGGATCATGAATTCCTAGGTTACACAATGAATTCAAGGCCAGTCTGGGGCAGCATAGTGAGACTTTGCCTCAGATAATTAATGATTACTGATCACTGAAAGACAACGTTAGAAGAGTGTTGTAAGCGGTGATTAATATTTACTATTGATTTATCTTCTGGTATTGCTGTTGTTAATCCTAAGCAGCTGTATAACCAAATCACCACACAGACACTGGGTTTATTTAGTTAACCTAGAACACAATGCTGGGCAATAGCTACTCCATCCTAAACTTCCAAGCCCTCATAGTTTCCTAAACATTTAGATTTCCCACATTATACTTGCTTTTTGTGAAATCTTAGGTCCAGTCCATCTCTCCACGTAATTCCAAGGTCTCTCTCCTCCAGCTCTCCTCTCGCCCCTTCTCCTCCCACTCATTTCCTGCCCTATACCTCCTCCCCTCTTTCCTGTCCTTTGGCTCCTCCCGGCTCAACATTGTGTCTAGTTGCTTTATTTGGAAGTTTACACCAAGTTGAGACAGGATTCTTAGAATGAGAATCACAATGCAATGTCTGATTGAAACCAGAGAGTGGGGGGAAGAAATCAACATTTGAATAAACAAGGGTAAGGTGTATACATTTCAAAAGAACATTATACCAACAGAAGAGTGAGAGAGACAGTCAATAACGAATGGGTGAGAATATTGGCAAAATGTAGAACCAAGGGCTAGTCATCAAGATGTTTAAAACTACAACCCAAAAGTAAAGGCTAAGAAAATTCAGTAACTGTTTGGCAAGGGAGGCCATATCAGTTCAAGTGTTTATTGATCAATGATTCTGTCTCAGGAAGTGTCTTGAACCTGGGATACATCAGTGAACAAGACAAACTGAGTGCCATTCAGTTCATCTTTCCAGTAACCCAATAGCCAGTGAAGCGTTTAAGTTAGCTTGGGTATAGTTAGCCTGAGTAAAGAGCCGTCTTGACTGGGAGCTGAATTCAGGTACCAGGAAATATCACAAAATGTGCAGAAAACAAAGTTAACTCTCCTAGCCACAGCCTCCAGAAAATATCACCGAATAAATGCTTCACAGAAAATAGAGACAAACTCCCTGGCAATAATCAATGGGAATCGGTTGGAAATCGGGTGGGAAAATTCTGCCCAATGTTTCAGATATGGTTTAGAAAAATAGCCATTGTGATTATATGCCTTAGCCATTGTGATTATATGCCTTACCCATTGTGGTTATGTGCCTCAGAAAAGGTCACCCTGCCCTTCTAAACTTCACCCAATTCTGTATCCCCAAGGCTTGTGTCCCCCTGCTTGCTGCCATGGAAACCCTCTGCTCACAGACTTTCCCTTTAAAAATCCTGTTCACTCAGAGCTTGGGGTCCCACTTCTCTTACTGGTGTGTCAGTAAGACTTGGGTCCTGAGTTCGATCGCTCTTGTAATAAAGTTCTCTTGCTATTGTATCGAGTCACTTCCTGGTGGTCTCTGAGGGTCCTGTGAACCTGGAATTACACCAGTGAACAGTAAGTCTCATTATTAGATGATGTTTCCATCATTGGTGGACCAGTAGTTCAAAAATTATTAAGATATGCCTTCCATCTACTGTCTGAAGAGTGAACAAATACATAGTAAGAATGACAGATCAATGGCTTCTTAGAACATCAAGCACAGAAGAGTCACATGGTTCAGTTTTCACCCTGAAAGGGTTAGACTAACTTTGTAAGCTGTATGTCTTCTAAAGCCTATAGTTTTGAGTTTTAGGTTCAGGTTAAGCTAAAGCCTCTTAGTACCTTTCCAGAGAATGGAAAAATGTGACCCTATCTATGAGGACAGATAGAAAAAAAGGCAAGCAAGCAATGACCTTCACTCAGCAAAAAGAAAAACTCCTGTCTTTGAGATAGCATTTCTTAGCAACAAACCTAGACTTCTTCTGAGTAGCTTTTGACCTCCAGCCAAAAGTCTGTAGCCCCTAATCTTCAAGGATGAGCCAACCACCCTCACCTTCAATTGCAGCTGCATCCACACTTGGCAGGACTGGCCAAGCTTGAGTACCTAAGACTAACCAATTATCTTACTTTATAACTTCCTCATCCAATCCTAAATTGCCAAAACTACAACTTCAAATTTCCCGCAATTTTTCTTTTAAAAACCTAAAGGCCTTTGTCTCCCGGTACCACTCTTTGCTGACCGGCAGGGGTGACCCCATTGCGCAATGGTTAATAAACCTCTTGCTTTTGCAACGAGTCTTGGTCTGGGGGAGTTTCTGGGAAGGGCACAATCTTAAACTCCTGAGCTGTGAGACCCCAGGTCTTACAACCCCTGGTAGACACCCAAGTCAGACAAGAGCATAAGCCTACACACACACACACACACAGCTGTATGATATCTATATCAGTGTTACAACACTGTGGAAACAACTCAAAAATCTGTTAACTGAGGCTGTGGTTGTAACTCATTGGATAGAGAACCTGCTTAGAACCCACCAGGGAAAGGGCTCAAGTGATGCAGAGCTTGCTCCTCCACTGAGGGTCTGAAAGCGTGTATCAGTGGCAGACCACTTGCCTAGAATCCACCAATGAGTTGAAGGAAGTACTGATTAATGATAGTGTTTACCTAGAAGCCACCTGTGAGAATTTTGGGGAAAGATTCATTGAAATAATTATTGTTTATAATCTACCAGTGAAGAGCTGGTTCAGTGATAGAACATCCATCTACAATCCCACTTTGAGGTGCTGAGGCATAGTTTAGCATTAGGAATGCTTGCTTAGCATGCACAATAGTCTGCGTTCAATTATTGGCACCAACTGAAGAACAGATAAAGTAAACACATACACACACAAGTGCATGTGTGAGATGGAATAAAATGAAAGACATAAAAGGCTGGCATGAGCTACAACACAGATGGATCTTGAAAATATTTTGTTAAGGGGTAAACCAGGTACTGCTCTAAGCACTTTCAAGAGATTGGCTGGAAGTGATAGCGTAGTCCTAAAGATTGTGGTCTGCTCTTCCTGAAGATCTGAGTTTGAGTTTCAGCATCCACATCAGGCCCCTCACAGCAGCCTGTAATTCCAGTTCTAGGGGATCCAATGCCTCTTACCACTGTAAGCATCTGCATGACATCCCAAAAGCAAAAGTAGAATAAAGCACTAAAAATGATCAACTAGTTAAATACAGTCTTCAGCCCTATGAAATCTGTCCTACAGGAATCTCATTTTATAGGAAGGCAAATAGAAGTAACTTCATTAGTATTACACGGACAGAGAATAGTGGTGCCAGGATCCAAAACCATATGGACTTGCTACAACCTGTCCCTATTAAGCTCTGTGCTTTCCTAGAATGAAGGCTGTGTTTGGAAGGTCTGTGGGAACCTTCCTAGTTTATCCTCTTCATTCACTCGCCAGATGAAATGGAAATGCATACTTCTCACACTAAAACTTAACTCCCTCTCAATCCTGGGATTGTTAGGAGCCATTGGGATGTATAGAGTTGTGACACAACATGGTAAGACATAAAGATGAAAGGGTGGGCAGGAGAAATCTTTAGGGCATTGCAGAACAGTGAGGGGAGTGTGGATTTCTTGTGTGGAGATAGAGGCAAACACAATTTAGTAGGTCAGAAGGGAAAACCAGGAAGAGAGAACTATAGTGAGGCTCACAGTCTCTAGAGAAAGCAGGGGCTCCAGACTCTCTGCCTCCCTCTGCCTTCACATGGGGCCCAGAACACATAATGAGCACAATTCTCCAAGGGGAGAGCCTTTAGGGCTCTCATTTTCTGTCCAGAGCCAGAGACTGAAATCTTTGGTCTCTGAAATCCCAGTCAGTTCCAGGAGCTCCTTGATCAAGGGAGTAGCTTTTCCACAACTCAGTTCCAGATAGACAGAAAACCAGAAAGTGAGCATGGAGGGCAAGGGGTCAGGTTGAGGGGAAGAATGAACATGGGGCTCTGTCTGGCTGAGAGATGCTGTAATGATCACTGGGAGCAGAGCCTCATTGGTTTTTTTTCTTTGTTCTTTGATGATGATGCTGATAGAGGTGGTAATCATGACAATGAAGATTAAGATTGCAGCAGTAATGTGATGCAGCAGCAACTGGTACTGCTGGTGGTGGTGATGGTTGGAGAATGGTGATGGAGATGTTGGTGATGATGATAAAGATTATAGTAACATGGTGATGATGGTGATTAAGATTATAATGGTATGGTGATGATGTGATGGTGGCAGTGGTAATGGCTAAGATTATCATCACCTGGTGATGATGATGAGATAATGGTCATGGTAATAAAGGTGATAGTGATGACCATGTTGATGATGGCAGTAATGATGGTGGTGATCCTGAGGTCTCAGTGCCAGTGATAAAGATAACAGTGATGGGCTGGGAAGATGGCTCAGTGGTTAAGAGCACTGTCTGCTCCTCCAGAGGTTCTGAGTTCAATTCCCAGCAATCACATGGTAGCTCATAATCATCTGTACGGGGGTCTTCTAGCATGCAAATGACCTACAGATAGCATACTTGTATATGAAAAATAAAGAGATAATTCTTTAAAAAAGGATAACACTGATGATAGTGATGATGGGGTGATGTTGATTGTGTTAGAAGACTATGTTGATAGTGCTGGTAATAATGAAGGTGATGATTGCATATTGCCATGGAAGGTTTAAAATACCAAGACTTATGCATAGCCTCAGTTAATCCTCACTGACCTCTTAGGAGTGGATACCACTATTCTCATAAATTTGCAAATGAGGGATGGAGAAGTTAAGCCATTCTCACAGCTAGTAAATGGCTGGGTGTGGATTCAAGTTTCTAGCCTACTCTTTGAAACCCTTGGTAGCACATACTCAGTCGCAAATGTTTCTCTTTCCTCTTGTCCCGAGGACAAGTATATTATGACCTTCCCTTCACAGGTGGTCAAAGGGGTACTCATCAAGTCAGATATCTAAGCCTTGTTCTTTTTGGGCTGTGTATTCCCCAAGATTTGATTGCACCCTCCAGCCCTAGTTCCAGTTTCCTGTAGGAGGCACTGAGTCTTTTGTTAGAGGAATTGGCTATCAGGGTACAGCTTTTTATCTCATCTACATATGGGCATCTTTGGTCCCTGAAAGTGCTGGTGATTCAGGCATATAACCTCAGACTTTGAAAGCTTGAGTCAGGATTACTTGGAGGCCAGTCTGAGCTACATTATGATGTCCAGACCAACCTTGGCTACATAGTGAGATCCAATCTTAAGGAAAAAAATGTTGCATTCTTTGCTTGCACATTATTAACATAGGGAGGGGTGGAGTTAAGAGGGATGATAGAAAAAGTTCTAATCCTTAATCTATGCCATGATTACATTTTAAAATGCTCTACTTTATTAAAAGAATGATGGTTCGACCCTGCCAAATGTATTTTCTGACTCAGTAATGGGTCAGAAATTTAATCCCAGCAGATATGAGATAAAGAAAGAATCTGTTTTCTTCTCTGGGCAGTAAAGAATTTAAGGAAAGATCATATTCTAGTTGAATGATTCCATTTGACAAAATAAAACATCCAATAATAATTAAAATCTATTCTTTACCTACATACTCAGTTTGGGAAGGCCCAGGATTTAAGCTCGCCAAGAGCCTATACCCAGACTGGAAGGTAAATTCCAAAAAGAGTGTGGATGGAATTAGCCTTGGTACTTTTTGTCTTTACAGTAACTCTTTTTATTTTTCTATTTTTCTTTTATTGAAAATACATTTTAAATTCACAGTTTGTCCTTCCCAACTCCTCCTAGGTCCTTTCCACATTCTTTCTATCTCTTCTTAGAAAACAAAAACAAAACAAAACAAAACAAAAAAACCCAAAACTGCTGAGCTTGCTCTCAAGAGTGGTTTGTTTATATTAATTCTTTTAAAGAAACTCAGATTTTAAAATTGCATTTATGTGTTTGAGGGGTGTGTGCGTTTGTGCATGTATATGGAATGGGTGTGTATGTGGTGTATGTGTGTGTTTATGTGTGTTGTATGTGTGTATGCATGGTGTATGTATGTGTATATGCATAAGGTGTGTGTGTTGTGTGTGTTTATGTATGTTGCATGTGTGTATGTATGGTGTATGTGTGTGGTATGTATGTATGTATGTGTGTGGTGCGTGTGCGTGTGCGTGTGTGTGTGTGTGTGTCAGAGGACAACTTCCAGGTTCTCTCCTCTCACCATGCGGTTTCCAGAGATCAAACTCAAACGTCAGGCTTGGTGGCAAGCACCGTCACCCACTGAGCCACCTTGCCAGTCCACAATTTAAAAAGGTCAAATTTAAAATTTGGTAACTATTACCTTCAACTAGGATCCTCATCTTTGAGAGGAATCTCTGTCATTGTTTCAGGGTGTATCCTTCCCTAACTTTTGGCGCATGTACCTGTACACTGGGCCTGAGGAAAAAACCAAGATAACTCTGTAGTGTGTTTTGCAATGAACCATTTATGCCACCTTGACATAAGCTGAAGTCATCTGAGAGGAGGGAACCCCAATTAAGAAAATGCCTGTATAAGACCAGTTGTAGGCAAGCCTGGAAGGCATTTTTAAAATTAGTGATTGATGGGGGAGGGCCCAGGCCACTGTGGGTGGGGACACCCCTGGGACAGTGGTTCTGGGTACTACAAGAAAGCAGGCCGAGCAAGCCATAAGGAACAAGCCAATAAGCAGCACTTTTCCATGGCCTCTGCATCAGGTCCTGCCTCCAGATTCCCACTCTGTTTGAGTTCCTGTTCTGACTTCCTTTAATGATGGGCTACAATATGGAGGCATAAGTCAAATAAACCCTGCCCTTCCCAAGGTGCTTTGTTCATGGTGTTTCATCAGAGCAAAAGTAACCCAAACTAAGACACCGTCCTATTCTTATTCCACAACTTGTGCTTTGGGGCACATTATTTCCTGAATATCTTTTCCTGTCGTTGTCTTCTCCTCCCCTCCCCTCCTCTCCCCCTTCCTTCTCCTCCCCTCTCCTCTCCTCTTTTCCCATCCAATCCCATTCCATTCCATCTCATCTCATTCCATATTGTATACCTTGAGACACAGTCTTACATAGTTCAGTCTGGCCTTGAACTCACTATGTGAAGGTGACCTTGAATTCCTGATATTCCTGCCTCTATCTCCCAAGTGCTAGGATATCATTATGTAATACCATGGCAAATAGGCTGCATCTTTCTGTCTCTCTGTTCTCTCTCTCTCTCTCTCTCTCTCTCTCTCTCTCTCTCTCTGTTTGTATACATATGCAGACATAGAGGCCAGAGCCATTTTCAGGTGTCTCCCCTATCATTTTCCTTATTTTTCAGCACAGGGTCTTTCACTGAACCTGGAACTCACCTTTTCCCCTAGACAAGCTGGCCAAGGATCCTCTCCATCCCTCTGTCCAATGCTGAGGTTATGAGCACCTGCTGTCATGTCTCTCTGGGGATGGAACTCAAGGCTTCATGGTTGTGCAGCAAGTATGCTATGGAGTTATTTCCCCAGCTTTCTCCTTTAAAGATTACCATGTCTGTTGGATTTTTAAACATGGTGCTACCTGCTTAAGTAGTACTGTTTGATGCAGTCCTCCAAGTGAGGGACATCCTGTTATCACAACTTCACAGGTAAGAAAGGTGGTTTACAGGGAGGCTGCTTTGGCTTGCTTATATGTGACAGGGATTTTTCTGTCATTCCAGGACATTGATTATTAATCAGATTTCCTCTGCCCTGCAGCACTTCTTTCTTGTGTTTTTAATTTGCTGAGTGAGCCTTTCCTACAAGTTGACATTTTTCTTTTCAAGCTGCAGCTTATGACCTGTTTGTAGATCCCAAAGTCAGTTGACTTCAGAGCTTTACAGCCTCTATTCTGCTGACAACTGAATAGACTCTGAGTCTGCACTGATGAAGAGAGGTGTCATCCTGTGCTTCTCAGGGTATTTGAGCAATGCCCTTGTCTTTATTCACTGGGCACATTTTTTTTTAAGTTCATTTTACAACCTGATCAAACCCTCCTCTCCTTCCAGTCCCACCACGACACCCCTCTCATCATTCTCCCCTTCTCCTCATTGAACAGGAAGGCCCCTATGGGTACAAGCCTGCCCTGGGCCATCAAGTTGCAGCAGGACTAAGAGCCTTATCCAGCAGCTGATGGAAATTTTAACTCTTTAAGGAAAGGAATTACTTTCTTTTTGATGAATCCTTTTTTTTTTCAAATTTAATTTGTTCTTTGGCAATTATATATGTGTATATATATATATATATCATACTTTTTATATACAATTTTGATTATTGTCCTTTTACCCTCTCTTATATCCGTGTCCCACTCTCCCACAAATCCATTTCCTATATTTATATCTTTTTGTTCTGTCTTGATTTTGTGACACACTAAGTTTAGCCAAGGCTGTTGGTGTGACAAAGGTTGTGAAGGAAATATCAGGGATCATAGATGAAAGGGTTTTGGAAACCAAGCCTAGTGAGCTAGAAGTCCAGAGGGGATGAAGATGGAGAGGTAGCCAAGAACAATCTCACAGGTGTGGTGGCCATGCCTTTAATCCCAGAATCCTGGAGGTAGAGGCAGGATGATTGCTGTGAGTTTCAGTACAGCCTGCTTTACATAGTGAGTTCAGGACAGCCAAGGCTACTTAAAGTGACACTATCTCAAAAAAAAAAATCTCACAAAGGCCTTTATAAAAACCCAAACAATGGTACGACCAACCAGGGAAAGAGAAGTTGGAAGAGAGAACTGCAAGGACAAAGATGGCCAGGGCCAGAAGGTGAGGTCATTTTTGTTTCATCCCACACTCACTGGGAATTTTAAGAAGGCTTCTCCTCCCATGGTGAGGTACTGGACTTGATTACCTTTGTATAAGTTCCTCCTTCGGAATGTGAAGTGTGGGATCCATAGGCTACAAGTCTCACTTCATCTTCTCCCTCTGGTACTGTATAGGATTACTCCTGGTCCTGACAGCTGTTCAGGCTCACCCTGTCCCCATGCTACCCTCCTGGGCAGCAGTGCCCTGGGCCAATCAGAGCCATGCACATGAGCTGGAGTTTGTGCTGCTGGGTTTTGCGCATGTGCCTTCACTGCGCCCAATGCTCTCAGCGATCTTCCTGGCTATCTTCCTGCTCACGTTGCTAGGCAACACACTCATCGTTATCCTCACCAGCCTGGACCCAGGCCTGCGCAGTCCCATGTACTTCTTCCTGCGCCAGCTGGCACTGGTGGAGATTTGCTTCTCACTAGACGTGGCACCCCGTCTGCTGGTGACTCTGCTGCGGCCTGGACGTGGGGTGTCCCTCACAAGCTGTGCCCTGCAGCTGCTTCTTGTGCTGTCCTGTGTCACGTCTGAGTCCTTGTTCCTCACGGTCATGGCCTGGGACCGCTTCCTGGCCATATGCAGGCCACTGCGCTATGGTGTGATCATGAGCTGGAGGCTGTGCCATCTGCTGGCCACTATCTGCTGGCTGACAGGAGCCCCAGTGTCATTGTTTTTGACCATCTGGCTCTTCAGTTTTCCTTTCTGCGGGCCACGTGGCATCAAACACTACATCTGTGACATAGCACCTCTCCTGAGCCTGGTGTGTGCGGACACCAAACTCTATGAGGCCAGTTTGTTCACGGCCACCATGTTAGTTAACATTGTTCCGGTCTGTCTCATAGTCATGTCCTATGTCATGATTCTGGCTACTATCCTTCGGATGCCATCGGCCTCTGGGCGCCACAAGGCTCTGTCCACCTGTGCCTCCCACCTCGTCGTGGTTATTCTGTTTTATGGCACAACGGGAGTCATTCACTTGCGCCCCAAGTCCAGCTACTCTCCCGAGAGCAAGCAAGTGGTGTCCCTGTCATATACCATGGTGACCCCCATGCTCAACCCCCTCATCTACAGCCTGCGGAACAAGGAGGTCAAGGCTGCACTGGGTCGTCTCATGCAGAGAAGAGCTACTTTTGTCTCCTGACCTGTATATGCCTCCATTTACCCAACACTCTGGGGAACCATTTCCATCCTAGTAGTCTAGAGGACCTCAGCACACAAGTAAGTTAAACCTGTCTAAAAGATTCTGTTGCCAGGATGACCCTGCAAGGATGTGTGGATGACATCACAACTCTCTACTGGTCCCTTGTATACATTCAGAATTTTGATTTGCTCACTGTATTGAATATGTAGCATTCTGTTTCTCCAGTGGCATAGCACCTGGATCAGAGTTCAAAAGCATTGTGATAGCATATTTCTTATGCAAGTATAACTGCCTGCTGTAGCAACAGACAAACAAACAAACAAACAAACACAAAACAACCAAAACCCAAACCAAAATAACAACAACAAAAAACAAATTTTAGCAAAGGAAAAAAAAAGTCAAATTTTAATCTTCTATACATAAACTGATTTAGGGTATGTGGTGATTTGAGTATGAAATTTGCCCCACAGGCTCATTCATTTAAACACTTGGCCCCTGGATGTTGGTACTGTTTTTCCAGGCCTCACTTCCTTGTTTGCTTTGTGACAGCTGATGCAATGCTTCATATCCCTACCACTATGCTTACCAGGCTACGAGGAACTGAACCCTCAAATGGTGAGCCAATCAGCCGTTAAAAGTACCTGTTGCTCTTGTAGAGGAAGGGGGTTCAGTTCTCAGCACCCACCTCTGGAGTCTCACTGTCTGTAACTCCAGTTCTATGGGACCACACACGCTCTTTTGGTCTCCATGAGCACTGTACACATGGTTCCTCTACATGCTCTCAGGCCCACAGATATACACATGAAATAAAAATAATAAATATATATAAATATATTTATATATTTAAAAATATATAAAAACCCCACAAAACTGGGAGTTGTAGTAAGCTCTTCCTCCTTAAGCTCCTTTTTGTCAGGTATTAGACAGGGCAACAAGAAAGGTAGCTAATATATGCATGGGATGAGGATATCCCATCTGAAGTTAAAAAATACTCAAACACAAATATATTTATAGTTTTATTTGCCAATAAAAAAGATAGAATCACGTTTTGGAGATTAAAATGAGCTACAGTTTTGTATTTGACATGAAGACACACCACATTAAGAGGCAAGGTGTAGTGGTACTTGTCTTAAATCCCAGCACACAGCAGGCTGGGGCAGGCAGAGCTCAGTAGTTTGAGGCTAGCCTGGTCTACATATGAAGTTGCAGGTCAGTTAGGGCTATAGTGAGACCCAGTCTAAAAAGAAAATCACAAAGAATGTTAGGATTAGAAGTGCTATCACAATACAGGTGGCTTTACGGCTTGTCTTTGACATGGGATCACTGAGCTAGCTGGAGGACATGTGGGTTTCCAGAATCACCCTCAGCACATGGTGATTCTTCTAGGTGACCATTTCCCTTTTATTTGTTGATAGAATTTCTTTTAAGGAGATAATTACTGTGGGAGGCAGAGACAGGCAGATCTCTGTTCAAGGCCAGCTTGGTCTACAAAATGATTTGCAGGACAGCAAGGGCTGTTACACAGAGAATCCTTGTCTTGAATAGCAAACGAAAAAAAAATGTCTGTGTTAAGTATGTTTGTGCAAACACACGTGTGTGTGTGTGTGTGTGTGTTTGTGTGTGTGTGTGTGTACATATAGTGCACTTGTGGGATCAGATGATGACTTGAGGGAGTCAGTTCTCCCCTTCTATCATGTAGATCCTTGGGTTTCAAACTGAGGTCATCAGGCTTGGCAGCAAGCACCTTTCTCCACTGAGCCATCTCATTTCCCCACAAATTTCTTTATAAATTAGTATCTATTAGTGAAGAAAATATAACAGGCTTTATAATGACCTGTGTGTATACACAAAAACACACATGTACATACATAAAAATAAAGTTATATTCACACCCCATTATCCTCTTTTGTACCCTGTCATTGGTACTTCCCTTTCTACTTCCCAAATAGTTTCCTTCCTACTTCAACATCTTATAAAAAAATGTTACAAATTACAGAAAACATGTGATATTTGTCTTACTGATTTTCACTTATTTTTCTTAACACAATGATCTTCAATTATATCCACTTCCTGAAAGACATAGTTTTTTTTTCTTTAATTTTCATTTTTATGTATATTGGTGTTTTGCCTGCATGTCTGTCTGTGTGAGGGTGTCAGATCGTGGAATTACCGACAGTTGTGAGCTGCCATGTGGGTCTTGGGAATTGAAGCTGGGTCCTGTGTGAGAGCAGTCATTGTTCTTAACTGCTGAGTCATCTCTCCAACCCCTGTAATTTTGTTTTTTTAAAAAATATTTATTTTTTATTATTTTTAATTTTATGTAGTTGTGTCTGCATGTGGGTATGTGCTAGTGAGTGTCAAAAGCATCAAGGTCAGATGCATTTAATCCCCTGGAGCTGGAGTTAGAGACAGTTTGTAAGATGCCTGACGTGGGTACTGGGAACTGAACTCAGGATCGCCAGAAGAGCTACAACGGTCATCTTGTTAAACTTCTTCCTAAATATTCATGTTTACTTTGGTAAATCTGTCAAAGAGCTATGGCTTGGGGGGCTTTTTATTGTAGTGGTTAGTGGTTAATGAGGATTCTCATTCTTGTTCGAAATGCTGAGTGCTAGCCTGCGGGGCCTGGAGGACAGGGAGGAGTTCTGTGAAATGCTGTCCTGTAGCTATGACCTACCTGTTGCATACATGAACTCACAGCAACTGTGGTTACCCACAGACGGTCAAGACAGTTAAACAGCCCAGCATGAGGAGGGAGGGGCTCGTGAATCTCCACCCGTACTTGATGGCCACTGGGGGAGGAAGAACCCTTTCTTTAGTGTGGCCTCTGGAAGGTTGTCCATGCTCATGAGCATATGGGCAGCACAAATTAGCTGGATTATAAATAAATATCATAGGAGAACATGAGGTTGGAATAGAGATGTTACTGTGATCCCATGGGGAGTTGGAGGTGGAAAATGAAGGGTGGATGTGATTAAGACACACTGTATACTTGTATGGACATCTCAAAGAATAAATAAAAATTGAAATATCAAATCCCATCTGTGCTGAATGTATACAGACTTTTTTTCTTATATTTTGTAAACAATACACCACAAGCAATACTATGTAGCCTTTACATTATACTGGATAAACAAGTGACTAGGAGAGTATACATAGGCTATCTACTAACACTGACCCAACTGGTGGTAGATTTTTAACAGATTGTGGAACCTCTAGGAGTCAGAACCTTGCTGCAGAAAATGGGTTACTGGGGGCAGGCCTTGAGGTTTGAAGGTCCAAGCCCACTTCCTGTCCCCTCTTTCCTGACTGCACATGCAGTGTGATAGGCCACCTCTTGCTCCTGATGCCTTGCCTTCATCATCTTGATGGACAATGTCTCTTCCTAAGCTGTTGTTTGATTTGTCAGTTATTGACTCAGAGCAACAACAAAATTAGCTACCCCTTGAGAGCTTTGCTCCCTCACATCTTGTGGGTAACCCTTCCCAATCTTCTTTGAGTAAGTATGTCTCAGACTTTCACAGCATCATATCCACTTCCCATCACTCAAAAAACTACAACATTTCGTTACATTTTTAGAGTAAAGTCTTGCTACATAGCCCCATGCTGGCCTCAAACTCACAGTCCTCCTACCTTACTCTCCCAAATACTGGGATTACTGGCATGTACCATTACATGAGGCCACAATTGTAAATTTCAGTTGCTCTGAATGATGATTTGGCTTGTGTCTGACATCTTAATAAAGTCATTTAGGTTGACATTGTATAATCTGTTTTATCCTTATCACCCATTACCATGCCTAGTATTTACTAGTCACCTAATAAGTATTTGCTAAGAGGATGAATGAAGAATGAGTGTCTGTTGATGTGATAAAAAACAAAACAAAAGAACCAAAAGCAACCTAAGAAAGAAAATGGTTTATGTGGCAGGTCACAGTATCACGGAGGGAAGCCAGGGCAGGAACTCAAGGCAGGAACCTAGAGGCAGAACTTTTTACTGGCTCCTGCTCCTATCTTTCTTACATAGCTCAGTCACACCTGCTTATTGATGATGCCATCCACAGTGGGCTGGACCACCAACAATCATCAGTCAAGCAAATTTTACACAGTCATCTTGATATAGAGAATTCCTTAACATACTCCCTCTTCCCAGGTGTCTCTAAGTTGTGTCAATTGACATTAATATTTATCAATATGTTGACCATTCACTTCTACTGACCAGAACCTTTTTTTGTAGTTTTGAGGTTTTCTTTCAGATTGACAAGAAGGAAGTCAGAGTTGGTGCTGTAAGAGAGTTAGGGGTTGAAGACTCCTGGAATTTTATTTTATTTTCACAATAAACCCATTTATGTTGTTTTGAATCACTGACACTGTCTATATTCTTTAATGCTTTTCATCCTTTAAAGTGGGAACTCTGTACTTGATTATCAGTCATTCCTTATTCTACCTCTTCTCTGATGCTAGCAGCCATAATTCTACTTTATGTGCCTAAAAACTCAATTCCATGTAACCCACACAAGAGGAATCACACAGCATTTGTCTTTTATGACTGCTAATTTTGTTCACTATGACATCAAAGTACAGCCTGTAATAACAAATATCAGAATTTCTTTCCTCTTAACGGTTAAATATAATCAATTACATGAACTTCCCACATTTTCTTCATCCAACTTCTGTCAATAGAGTCAATGTCAAAATGGATGGGTACACAATTGTCTTGTTGGTCCTCTGATTTTAGTTCTTTTGTGACTTAGCACTCTCTTTGATCAATGTTGTATGTTACTCATTGCTTTTACATGAATTTAGATTATAAGTCTATAGGGCTTGACCTAAACTTAGTTGAAGCCCACAGATGAGAAAGCATCTCCCAGTACCTAATGGGGAAAGGAATTATAGTGGCTGTTTTAATCCAAAAAGGCTCAGCTTGAGCTTATAAGACAAACTTCAAATAAATGAACTAACTATAGAGTGAGTGGTTTGAGGGAGACTTGGGCTAAAATCAATATTCTTGTGTTGTATGCTTCTAATCCAAGCACATGGGAGGTGAAGGCAGGAGGATCGGGAGTTCAAGATCATTCAAGATCATTCTCAGCTACATGTAAATTTTAAAGCCAACTGGGATACAGGAGACCTTGTCTCAAGATGACAAAATATCCTGCTTACATTAATATTAGCTTGTGAAAATATTTCTGTCTTTTGTATTAAAAATATTTAAAATCTTTCTGTTTTGCTGGTTATCTTAGCCATTGTTTTATTGCTGTGAAGAAAGACTATGTCCACAGCAACTCTTATAAAAAAAGACACCTAGTTGAAGCCTTGCTTATAATTTCAAAGGTTTAGTCAACTATCATCATGTCACCAACATGGTGATGGTGCATGGAATTGTGGAGCTCACTCCACAACTTGCAGACAGTTTGACAGGTGAGAGTGTATCTTGTGCATTTCAGGTGGTTTAAGCATCATCTAGAAGAGCAGCTCGTCAGAGAGTGTCTCTAGGCAGCTTTTACTGCTTACATGTGCTCAGGCAGGTAGAAGCCTAGTGTACTTGGTCAGTTTTGAGAACTTCCTTAAGCTTTGTTTACTTCCTGAGCATAAGGAATGTAGTCATTAGTTTTTCAGGCTGGACTTTGAGTGATGTCATTACATTGGTTTGTCACTGGTGTCCTATCTGGGGTGAATTGACATTTGTTCATGTCTCCCTGGGAAAAGTTAATGCGATTTGTCTTCCTCTCTGCCACCCCCAGTCTCTGGTCCCATTTTCATATTAACCTTTACCAGGTACCTTAGGAACTTGGACAATGTCAGGCTTATTTTCATGTTCCTGGTGCACACAGCACCTTCTATCATACAGAAGGGAATGACATTTATCAACACGGTGCCCACTCCAGGCTGGGCATGCCTTTGCCCTCTTCCTCAAGCCTAATAGCAGTTTAGAAAAAAATCTCTTCCATCTGGTGTTTAATCCCACAGAGACTTGAAGGCAGTCTCAGAGATCCTCGGCCACGGCTTAAGCTTGCCTCGCTGGATGCCTCCTGCCTGTTAGTACAGAGCAGTTTGGCATTGTCCAGACAAGAAGCTCACGTAGTGGGTGAAGGGATGAGGAGGGTCTAGGACTCTTGGTTTAGAATCAAGGACAGTGCTGAAGGCACACAAGACCTCTCAGAAATGCCCTGGCCCACTGAGTGCTGAATCCTTTGGGTTCATCACTGAGAAATCCACTTCCAAGTGGACACTTGTGTCATCCCATCACTGAGCAGAGACCCCAGTAGAGGAACACTACTCAGACTTCTCAGGTAAACAAACGTTCTGGAGAAGGAAAGATGAGGATGAGAAAAGTGGTACTTCAGCATCATGTACTCTGTTTCAGGTGTGTTGTTGAATCTTCTTGTTTCATCCCCATGAATTCTCCTCTCAGCCCTTTGATGTAGTTATCCACATAGCCCTTATTTTACAGATGAAAAAACTGAACACTAGCAAGCCCATTTTTTTTTAAATGCTGGCTTTCATACAAGTAACTAGTTTAGGATCTTGAATTGAGTTCTGGTTCACACAATTCTGAGCCACACATTTTTTCTACCATAACAAGATTTCTCTCAAGGATGAGTGAAATAGAACATGTGGATTGAGAGATAAAAATTGGGCTTGCATTTTCAACTGGTTGAGGGACTCTGGTCAAAATGTGATCACATCTTTTTGTCCTGGTTGCTCAGTTTTTTTTTTAGTTTGCCTATAAATTTACTGAGTTTTTACTGTTCTTGCCTTTCTATTTATTTATTTATTGATTGATTAATTTTGGGTGCATATATGTGGTACATATGCCACAGCATATGTGTAAAAGTCGGAGGACAACTTGTGAGAAGTCAGTTCTCTCCTTATATCATGCGGGTTCCAAGGATCAAACTGATGTTGTCAAAGTTTCATGGAAGGTGCCTTTACCTGCTGAGCTTATTTTTTTGTGGCTGGCTTCTGTACAGCCCCAGAATCCAGTTCTGAGGCCAGGACAACAAGAGATTTGCAGTACCAACATGTGCAGAGTAAAGCAGTGGACATTAGCTTCAGATCCAGGTAGATCCTGGCTTTGTTGCTGGATTTCCTGCTCACTGTCTGAGTGTCCTCAATCAAGATTTATTCTCCTTCTGGGCTTGATTTTTTTCTGCAAAGTGCATGCGGTAACACACCACTTACAAAATGCTTTGCAACCTGGGTTTGTAAACCATGTACATTCCACAAATACGATGTTTATATTTGGATGCATATGGCTTAATCATAGTTGGTAATATTTATTGTTTACCATTTTTCAGAATTTTGGCACATGTACCTCTAATTAGAACAACTCTGTAACCCATAATTTGTTTTGGAGAAGATGGAGGCTCTTGGAGGGCATGTAAGTTCTTCTGCAATCACTGCTATTGCTATCTAATAGATTATCCAATCTCTAATAATGCTGAAGCCCAGATCTACTTGGAGGTATACATCTTCATTGGAGGTAATCACATCTGTTTTCCAAAGTTATTGTTAGATGGGATAGATTAATTTATCCAACAATGTTTAGCCAACAATGAAGAAGGAAGCAGGAAGTTCTTGTCTGGGGACAAGTCTTGCTTTTTTCTGTATTTCCACTGTGAATTCTTGGGCATCTCACAGTGTTAATGCTGGAGGCATGCTCATAGGATGAAACCACTCTAGAGTATTCAGATTATGCACTACACAATTGAAAAGTGGTTCTAAAACTAGGGTGTGATACTATTATCAATGAGATAGTATTATGGTATTATCATAATAGTGACCAGAAAAAATGCCTATGACAATGACCCATCAAAAATAAAATAAAACTAGATATAACCATTCAGTGCAGCTGTGAACAAGAACAATTTCTCTAGAAAATTACCATATCTAATTCACTTACAGATGCTGTTAAATGTTACCATTATTTTCAAATTAATAGGCAAACAAACTCAGAGTCAAGGAGATGAGAATTATGCTGTACTGTGATGTGTCTAGGAAAATGACTGACATTCATTGTAGTATTAGTGGTCACTTGAAAATGACTTGGTATCTATGAATGGTCCTTGGTTGGATATCAGTATCAGAAAAGACCCCTGTGCCCAGATATTTTGCTTCTGTTGCTTTTCTTATGGAGCTCCTGTCCTCTCCAGGTCTTACTATCTCCCCCTTCTTTCATATGATTCCCTGCACTCTGCCCAAAGTTTGGCTATGAGTCTCAGCATCTGCTTTGATACACTGCTGGGTTGAGTCTTTCAGAGGCCCTCTGTGGTAGGCTTCTGTCCTGTTTCTTGTTTTCTCCTTCTTCCAGTGTCCATCCCATTTGTCTTTTTGAGTGAGGACTGATCATCCTACCTAGGGTCCTCCTTCTTTCTTAGCTTCTTTAGGTGTACAGATTTTAGTATGTTTATTCTACATTATATGTCTAATATCCACTTATAAGTGAGTATATACCGTGTGCATCTTTCTGCTTCTGGGATGCCTCACTCAGGATGATCTTTTCTAGATCCTACCATTAGCCTTCAAATTTCATGATTTTCTTGTTTTTAATTGCTGAGTAATATTCCATTGTGTGACTGTACCACAATTTCTGTATCCATTCCTCTGTTGAGGGACATCTGGGTTGTTTCCAGGTTCTGGTTATTACAAATAAAGTTGCTACAAACATGATTGAGCAAATGTCCTTGTTGTGTACTTGAGCATATTTTGGATATATGCTTAGGAGTGGTATAGCTGGATCCTGAGGAAGCGCTATTCCTAAATGTCTAAGAAAGTGCTAGATTAATTTCCAAAGTTGTTGTACAAGTTTACATTCCCACCAGCAATGGAGGAGGGTTCCTCTTTCTCCACATCCTTTCCAGCATGTATTGTCACTTGAGATTTTGATCTTAGCCATTCTGAAGGTGTAAGATGAAATCTCAGGGTCATTTTGATTTGCATCTCCCTGAAGACTAAGGATGTTGAGCATTTCTTTAAGTGTTTCTCTGCCATTCTATATTCCTCTACAGAGAATTCTCTGTTTAGTTCTGAACCCCATTTTTTTAAATTGGATTACTTGATTTGTTGCTTTTTAACTTCTTTAGTTCTTTATATATACTGGATATTAGCTCTCTGTCAGATATAGGGTTGGTGAAGATCCTTTCACAATCTGTAGGCTGTTATTTTGTTCTGATGACAGTGTCCTTTACTTTACAGAAGCTTTCAGTTTCATGAGAACCCATTTATTGATAAGTTGATCTTAGTGCTATTCGTGTTCTGTAACCTATAACCTCTGCTCAGATGTAGCCCATGGCAGCTCAGTATCCAAGTGGGCACCCTAGTAAGGGGAACAGGGACTGTCTCTGACATGAATTCAGTGACTAGCTCTTTGACAACTCCTCTACCTGGAGTGGGGAGCATTCTTGCCAGGCCACAGAGTAGGACAATGCAACCAGTCCTGATGAGACCTGATAAGCTAGGGTCAGATGGAAGGGGAGGAGGACCTCCCTTATATGTGGACTTAGAGAGGGGCATGGAAGAAGATGAGGGAGGGAGGGTAGGATTGGGAGGGAATGAGAGAGGGCACTACAGCTGGAATACAAAGTTAATAAACTGTAATTAATATAAACATAAAAATTTAATTAAAAAAGAAAATGGCTTGGTAAAATAATATAAAAACCAATAATAACTTATTTCTATAAAACTTTACTTTTCATGTTCTTGTACCAACTCCACCAGAGCTCATGGAAGCCAGTATCATTAAAAAAACATTACAGAGGAAAAATTGAAGCTTGAATAAATCCAGCACTTTGAGGATTGTAATAGGTAAACAAAGAAGATTTTCTTTTTTGGCTAAAGAGCAGTTTCCAACAGCATTACTTTGTGTCTCTTCTAACTTAGTAACCATCAGAGCCAGGTGTGGTGGCTTATATTTGTACTCCCAGCACTAGAGAATCTCACTGTGAGCTAAAGGTCATTCTGGTTCACACTATGACTTTCAGGACAGACTGGACCACAAGTGAGACACTGTCT
Source organism: Psammomys obesus (assembly GCF_907164565.1). Lineage (NCBI taxonomy): Eukaryota > Metazoa > Chordata > Mammalia > Rodentia > Muridae > Psammomys > Psammomys obesus. The sequence continues at coordinate 24,672,215 of NW_026596039.1, read as the reverse complement.
AAATTAAACTCCAAATGAACAACCACTGCAAACTGAGCCCAAGTCCCAATGATTTTGAATTCACTTATTGTGAGGCCTGTGGTGGGAGAGACTGATGCTTAGAAAGCCAACCTTCTGATCACCATGCATAATGTGGACATGCACACTGTATGAGGGTCCTTAATTGAGTGTGGAAGACAGAGTTCCAAGTTAGACTGATATAAATCAATGCACTATTGCTCTTAGGAAGCCTACAAACTAGCTAGAGAGAAAATGACCAATTGAAAAAAAACCCACAGCAGTAGTTTAATTTTTCCCCTAGATTTGTTAATTTTATTTTATACACATATATGTTTTTGCCTGTATGTGTCCATCTGACCCAAGTGCATGCCTCGTACCAGTGCAGTTCAGAAAAAAGCATTAGGTAGCTTAGAACTGGAGTTGTGGATGGTTGTGAGCCACTACATTGGTGCCAGGAACCAACCCAGGCATCTAGTGTTTTTAACCACTGAGCCATTCCTCCAGATCTTCCCAGTAATTTAAACTATTAGGCATCACTTTACAAGGAAGAAGTAAGGCATGGAATTAGAAATAATGACACAGGATTTGATGTGGGACTCTTTTTAATTTATTATTATTTTTTATTTTTATTAATTACAGTTTATTCACTTTGTATCCCCCCTGTACCTCTCTTCTTCTTCCCCTCCCAATCCCACCTTCCCTCTTCTCCACCCGTGTTCCTCTCCCAGTCCACTGAAAAAAAAAGGTCCTCCTCCCCTTCCCTCTGATTCTAGTCTATCAGGTATCATCAGGAGTGGCTGCATTGTCTTATTCTGTGTCCTGGTAAGGCTGTTCCTCCCTTGGGGGGAGGTGATCAAAGAGCAGGCCAATCAGTTCATGTCAGAGACAGTTCCTGTCCCCATTACTATGGAGGCCACTTGGATACTGAACTGCCACAGGCTACCTCTGTGCAGGGGTTCCAGGACATCTCCATGAGTGGTCCTTGGCTGGAGTATCAGTTTCAGAAAAGACCCCTATGCCCAGACTTTTGGGATCTGTTGTTGTCCTTGTGGAGCTCCTGTCCTCTCCAAGTCTTACTATCTCTCACTTCTTTCTTAATAGTCCCTGTACTCGAAACTGCCATGGGCTACATCTGTGCAGGGGTTCTAGGTTATCTCCATGCATGGTACTTGGTTGGAGTATGAGTCTCTGGAAAGACCTCTGTGTTCAAATTTTCTGGTTCTGTGGCTCTCCTTGTGGAGTTCCTGTCCTCTCCAGATCTTACTATTTCCCACTTCTTACTTAAGATTCCATACACTTTGCCCAACAGTTGGCCATAAGTCTCAGTGTCTGCTTTGATAGTCTGCAGGGCAGAGCGTTTCAGAGGCCCTCTGTGGCAGGTTCCTAGCTTGTTTCCTGTTTTCTTCTTCTGATGTCCTTCCTCTTTGCCATTCGGGATGGGGATTGAGCATTTTAGTCAGGATCCTCTCTCTTGATTAGTTTCCAAGTGGGTTACATAGTAATGGGAAGAGGTACTGCCTCTGACATAATCTGATTGGCCTGCTCTTTGATCACCTCCCCCTGAGGGGGGGGGAGCAGCCTTACCAGGCCACAGAAGATGAAAATGCAGCCACTCCTGATATGATCTGATAGACTAAGATCAGAAGGAGAGTAGGACCTCCCTTATTAGTGGACTTGGGGAGGGGCATGCATGAAGAAGGGTGAGGGAGGGTGGGACTGGGAAGGGAGGAGGGAGGGGCTTATGAGGGAATACAAAGTGAATAAAGTGTAATTAATAAAAAAATACAATCAAAAAAAAAGATTCCCTGTACTCTGCCCAAAGTTTGGCTATGAGTCTCAACATCTGCCTAAATACCCTGCAGGGTAGAGCCTTTCAGAGGCCCTCTGTGGTATCTTGAGAGAGGCCTATCTGGGGTTAACACTTTAAAATGAAAAGCAAGAATGTGGAGAAGTGTGTTTCAGGTAGAAGGGCTAGCAGGAGCTCAGAGAATTTGAGGACATGGAGGGGAAAACATGGGGTCCCAGAGGATGCTGCACCTGAATCAGTTGTGATCAGAGCACTTGGGGCTTAAGGTAAATAGGGTGTGGTTCACATGCTGGTAATTCTAGCACTCATGAGATAAAGGTAGGATAATCAGGGGTTCAAGACTATCATTTATATAATAGATTCAAGGCCAGGCTGTGCTACCTGACACACAGTCTCAAAAAAAGTGGTGTGTGTGTATATGTGTGTGTTATAGAGGAAATGTATTAAAAGAATTGTAAGGATATATGGGTATTTTAAGGAGAGAGGAGTAACCTTTTGTCAGGCATGGTTTGGAAAGACACTACTGATGATACAAAAATACTTTTATGGGTCAAATATAGATGTGGAACAATTGAATCAAAAGTGGTATCAGGGCTGGTGAAATGGCTCAGTGGGCAATGGTACTCGTAGCCAAGACTGATGAACAGAGTTTGATCCCTGGAACCTACATGGTGGAAGGAGAGAACTGTTTTAGGTCCCCCACACTTGCACCCCAGATGCTCTGCAAAATATATAAATATAGTAAAAAAATGTTTTAAAGAAGTGATTCATGGAGTTGTGATAATGGCTTTGTTCTAAGGTGGTAGGATAGGAGAGAGATTTGGACAATAATATTTTGTAGATGTATTTTGTTTTTAGATGGAAAAGCCACTTGAGTTGGGCAACATGACTAGAGTCCAGGAGTTTGTCCTACTGGGCTTGTCCACAAAGCTGGTCATAAGGGATGCCCTGTTTGCAGTCTTCCTGACTCTCTACCTGCTGACACTCCTGGAGAACACACTCATCATCTATCTCATCTGCAGTCACAGCGAGCTCCACAAGCCCATGTACTTCTTCCTGGGCAACCTCAGCTGCCTGGAGATGTGCTATGTGTCAGTCACCATGCCCACCCTACTCTTGGGGCTGTGGACAGGACCCTGCCATGTTCCATTCACAGGTTGCATGACCCAGCTCTTCTTCTTCATCTCTCTCATCTGCACAGAGTGCACCCTCTTGGCCTCCATGGCTTATGACCGCTATGTGGCCATCTGCCGCCCACTGCACTACCCACTGCTCATGAGGCCACAGGTCTGCCTGGGCTTAGCCTTGTCTTCATGGCTTGGTGGGCTGCTGGTCTCAGTTATCAAAACAGCATGCATCGCAAGCCTGTCCTATTGTGGTCCCAGTGTACTCAACCACTTCTTCTGTGATGTCTCTCCTCTTCTTAACCTGTCCTGTACCCATGTGGCCCTCACGGAGCTGGTAGACTTCATATCTGCCATTGTCATCCTCTGGGGTTCACTCCTTGTGGCCATTGCTTCCTATGTGGCCATTGGTAGAACAGTTCTGGGGATGCCATCAGCTGCTGCCCGCCACAAAGCCTTCTCCACCTGCGCCTCCCACTTGGTGGTGGTGGGCATCTTCTACTCAGCCACTATCTTCATCTATGCCCGTCCCAGCCGCATAGAGGCCATGGACCTCAATAAAGTGCTGTCTGTCATCTACACCGTGGTCACCCCCATGTGCAACCCAATAATCTACTGTCTGAGGAATAGAGAGGTGCAATTAGCTTTTCGTAGAACCATGCACTGGTCCTCAGTTTGACCAGATGCTTAAGAGGTGAGATTCAATTTACTTACATCCTATTTTTTGTGTTAAGATCTAATCCATACACCATTACTTCACCTTTAAAACACGTCTAATTCAGTATTTGAGTATTTTCACAAAATTATACAACCATCATCACCATGTAATTTCATCACTCTCAGAAAAATACCTGTACAAGTTGGAAGTAATTTTCTGTGGTATTTCTAGTCCTGTTAAAAAAATAATCAATCTACTCTATCTGCATAGATGTCACTGTTTTTGACATTTTGTAGACATGGAGTTATGTAATATCACCTTTTATTGCAGACTCTTGTCACAGTTCATAATGCATTAAGTCCATGAATAATGAAACAAGTATCAGTGATTCATTTGCTTCTTTGACCTCATCGTTACATTGCATGGACAGACATACCTGTTGACATACCAAATGGTTTAAACTTTCTGAGAAATAGCACATTAGCCTGTATAAAATACTTAAAACTGGTTGTAAACTTTGACTCAGTGTCTTCACCTATATGAATATCTCATAAAACAATTAAAACAATAGATAATAGTAAATGAAAAAAGGAGGTTGATTGTAACATTGTGTCAAATTTATGAAACCAGTATGAATGATTATATTCACCAATAAGACAATGACTGAATAAAATAAATAAATAACATGTCACTGTATTCCGTATAGTGAATATAACATTAATTGTTTCTGCTGTTGGGTTATTTTGAATTGATTATGAACACTTTGTCATAACTTTAAAACATTTAATTCTTATTTATTTATTTATTCATTCATTCATTCATTTATTTATTTGTGTGTGTACAAGAGTATATGTACATGCAGGCATGTCCCTGCAGAGGCCAGAAGCAGGCATTGGTTTTTCAGAAGTTGCAGTTACAAATGGTTGTGAGTGACCTAATGTGGGTGCTAGAAATTGAACTTCAGTTTTCTGCAAGATCAGGAAATGCTCTTAATCACTGAGAGAACTTTTCAGCTTCACAATTCATAATTTCTGAGCAGAAGTATGTTTCTTGTTCTTTTGAGGTCATACCAAAGTGTAGCCAACTGTTAACTGAATGGCTGACTTTTTGGGTAACTGACAAACTATCTGGCAAAACGTTTAATACCTTGTTTTTAAAACATACTTTTAATTTACTTAAGATACATATCTTAAATTTATATGTGTTTAAAGTCCCCCTTCTCTCTCTCACACACCTTCTGCATGCAGAAGGTGGGCTCCTATAGGAAGGAGGGCCACAGTGAGAATGAACAGGTGGACAGAAGATGGGAGTAGCGGAGGAGAGCAAACAGAGTGCATATGAAAATGGAGTAATGAAATCATTACTTTATGCTATTTTTAAAAAACTTACTAACAGTAAGAAAACCCCAAAATATATGTTTGGGCAGGTGGTGTTATTCATCATCATTGACTTAGGAGTTGAAACAACACAAATATTCACCAAATCTAAAGACCTCACTGACCTTTGCATAAAATGTTAAATAGAAAATTATGCTACCATTCTATCATGTTGGAGAACATTCAGATGATTTTCACATCTTAACCTAAGGAGAGTTTAGAACAATTAACAAATGCTCATGTATTCCTGTTGACATACCAAATGGTTTAAACTTTCTGAGAAATAGCACATTAGCCTGTATAAAATACTTAAAACTGGTTGTAAACTTTGACTCAGTGTCTTCACCTATATGAATATCTCATAAAACAATTAAAACAATAGATCATAGTAAATGAAAAAAGGAGGTTGATTGTAACATTGTGTCAAATTTATGAAACCAGTATGAATGATTATATTCACCAATAAGACAATGACTGAATAAAATAAATAAATAACATGTCACTGTATTCCGTATAGTGAATATAACATTAAAATATTTAATTGTAGTCCTGCATATTGGTAAAACATACAAGAAGCTTGTAACCTGAAGTTTTATAGTAAAATTATAATTTAAAAATATCGAATATGGATATCATAGGGATTTTGAGAAACGAAAAACAATTTAAGGACAGTGGGAAGTTTTACTTGCAAACTCTAGTAATAATGAAAAATATTAATTAAAGGTGACACAATTTTCAGGGCAAAATTGAAACTATGTGTTACTATGTGTGTATGAATGCTGACTCAGAACACAACTCAAAACATGATTTTTTTTGCAAAGAAAATAATTTAGAATATTGTATGTGCCTGTGATATCTTTGTACTTTTAAAGATCTATCTGTTTGTCTGTCTTTGTATGTGTGTTTGTGTGTGTGCACACAGGTGCTCTCAGAGGCTAGAAGATGGTGTCACAGCATCAGATTCACCTGGAGCTGGAGTTATAGGTGGTTGTGAGCTACCTGACATGGGTGGTGGGAAGTGAACTAAGGTACTATGCAAGAAAAGTCCACGACATTAACTAAGGCTGTGTCATTTCTCTAGCTTCACTTTTGTGCTTTTAATGGAGAACTGTTGGAAAACTTAAATTATAGAGGTCCAATTATATGTAAACTATCACATCTACACAATGATGTGATAAACACACAGATGAAATGCACAGCTATAATCATTCATAAGTAAACCACAAAGTATGATAATTACACATTGTGATATTGAAGAGTTAGGTTACAAAACTATGTCTGAAGCCAGAGAGATGGCTCAGCAGTTAAGAGCACAGGCTGCTCTTGCAGAGCCCCAGGTTCGGTTTCCAACACCTACATGCTGACTCACAACCATCTCCAGTTTCAAGATACCCAACACTTTTTCTGGCCTCTGCAGTCACTTGGCACACATGGAGAGTACATACATGCAGGCATAACATTCACACATATAAATAAAAATAAATAAATGTGAAAAATAAAACCAGCTTCATTCAGTATACTTATGTTTCAGCCTTTGAAAATGCACTTGAAGGGTGGGGATATAACTCAGTTTGTTGAGTGTCTGCCTGGCATGCACAGAGTCTGGGTTTGAACATAAAGAGAGAGAGAGAGAGAGAGAGAGAGAGAGAGAGAGAGAGAGAGAGGGCTATGCACACTTGATTACAGTGCTTGGCAGGTGGAGGCAGAGGATCTTCAAGTACACAGTGAGTTCAGCGGTAGCCTAGACTACACAAGACCTTGTTTCAAAACAAATAACAAAATGCAGTTTGTATATAAGATCATAGAGTCAGTTTTAGAAAGCAGTGCCTTAAAGTGTTAATAATATCTCAGTGTGGAAAAATGTGGAAGGTGTTGTTTTCACATTGCTGTCTGATGTCAACTTTCTGTGCTAAGCATGATTTTTTATAATAAAAATATTTTATCATATTTTATAACACTTAGATAGTGGTGAGAGATTTGTTTAATTTTCTTTGAACTCCTGCCTCATTTTTTCTTGTCTTGTACCAAGCACAGTGTTCTAGTGATATTCCTTCGAAGACAAGTTCATATGTACATCCTACAGAAATTCCCAAGTATCCAGATTCTCACCTTCTGTACCTGACATGTCACTTTCTACTTATTACAAGATTTTATAAATATCTTTTGTAGGTTCAGTGCCCTTCAGTATCTTGGGAGCAACTTGAGAGCAGTGACTAGATTTCACACACCTGTTTGATGCCAGTGTCTGACATAAGTCCTTGGCCTTGTTAGGAGTTGTGAACTTTCTGAGAACTGTTTTCAACCAATGCTGCCTTTGAGTCACCCTCACAAGCCCCAATACAACCTTATGAAAAAGTTTTACTTGAGTTTTTGCTCTAAACCTACAGAGATTAAGATGGCCCTCTAAGGCCCAGTTCTTGGATTTAAGTTGGCGCTTCTGCTTGCAGCTGGCTAGAAGAACAGAACTCTCTTGAAAACACAAATGCAGGAAAATGTGGAGAGCCTAGTTGAGAACTCATTGCCAAGAACTGAAGATAACTTTCTGAAACACTTGGCTTTGAATTCATTGTCCAACCACTTAAGTTGCTGCTATCTTCACTTATGTCCAAGCAAGAAACTGGGATATTCTTAAAGAAGAAAAAGAAAGACCCACTGTGCCTCAAAACAGAGGTAAGAAGGTACAACTACATAATTTCAAGGATGACAAAAAGTTCTTTCTTCTATAGAATGGCTCTAGATGGTAGAAACAGCCTGAATGACACACAGACTTCATTGGAATGAATTGCCATGGCAGCCACTAAAATTCAAGGTCATTTACAAAACCAGAAAAATATGAGAGAATAGATCAACTGGATCACAGACTGGAGACTAAAGGGAAGGAATGAGAAGAGGTGAATATGTTTAAACTATGTAATATAGTAAAAAGAAATTGTCTATATTTATGTTAACATTGCAAAAACCATACACTGGTAAGATATTTTAAAAAAGAAAATAAAATGGGATAACGTCTTCATTCTGGAGATGAATGTATGAGCTTTGTAAATTCAGAACCTATGCAAACTCTGATGGATTGGAACCATCTTAGTGTCATTTCCACACTTTGTTTTTAAGTTGGTAGTATATCTAAAGCTGAGATTCATAAAATCAAATTATTTGGTCAATAATAGTATTAAAAAATGACACAGAATGGAGAGCATCTTTACTTATGTCTGTCATAAGTGAAGACATCATCAAACCTAGCCATATGATGTAAAAGTGAGTTTTAAACGTTTTAAAAACTGTCCTTGGTGTTCATGTATACATGAAATTGTGATGTGTTCATGATGGAAACTGCTTTTTTATTCTTGTAGTAAAAGAACTTATGAAGCATGCTATATCTTGTCATGTCTAAATCACCCAACAGTTGGCACTCAGGTAACAAGTGAAAGATATGATGAGGTCTCTTTATGTAATAGATAATTCAAAAGAAGGGTTATTAGATCTGGGTATGATGGCATATGCCTGTAATACCAGAACTTGGGAAGCAGAGGCAGAGCTCAAAGTTACATTTCACTATACAATGAGTTTGAAGCCAGCCTGGACTACATTAGCTGCTGTTTCATTCCATCACCCATGCTTTAAAACATCTTCGACTCATCCCAAATCGTACAGTATCTTTCAAAATACAGTCATCAGTCTTGAGAAATCAATTAGGGTCACAGGGCATCTTATTTTATCAGAGAGGCAAGGTCATATAAAAAAAGCCTTCAGGAGAAGCTATATCATCTGCAGTACGCATATAAGGGAAAGGATGAAAAATAAATGACAAAGGGATAAGTAGACCCAGAGAAGGAAATCCATCTAACTGAGGAGGAAAAGTGCAGTGGAAGTGAAACAGGAACCAGTTTCAGAACCACGGACAGCTCCGGAGGCGCGGAAAAGGCTTGCAGGGAACAGTCTCGAGGACCTGCCATGGTTTCAGAACCAGAGACAGCTCCTGCTTCAAGAGGGCAGCTCAGCTGTGACATGGGTTAGGTGTTAGGGAATCCATCCTGACTGGTGCAAAGGCTGGTGGCCTGAAAGCATTTTTTAGCACACTTTCTTTGATTTTTTTACGAGGCTTATATGGAAGAAGTGTTGTGAGTTTGTATTTATAAACATTATTTTAAAATTAAGAACGATTTTGTTTCGCGTGAACGTGTGTGTGTGTGTGTGTGTGTGTGTGTGTGTGTGTGTGTGTGTATGTGTGTATGGAGGGCAGAGAATAACTTGTGAGTAGGTTCTCTTTTCCACCATGTGGGTGCTAGAGATCAAACTTGGATCATAAGGCTGGGTGGCAAGAGTCTTTACTCACTGAACCGTCTTGTTGGCTTAATGGTATTTTTCAACATTTATTTATTAATTGTTGTTACAATTACAATTAACAGTAATGTGTTTGTATGTATAATAGGGAGGGATGCAGCACACACATGTCATAGCATGCATGTGGATGTTAAAAGACAACTTTCAGGAGTCAGTTCCTTCCTTGCACGGAGTATTCCAGGAACACCCCTACTCAGGATGTCAGGCTTTGCGCATGAAGCTCTTTTGCCCATGGAGCCATCCTTCCAGCCTCTAAAGGATATGCCTTTGAGACATTTTTGCAGTTTTATTTCATGTAAATGATTAATACCAGTTGCATGCTTATGCATGTTTTTTCCCCCCTCAGGATTACATTTCTGAGATTAGACATGGAGGATGCTGGACTCACTTATTGACAAAGCAGCACCCCATTCTATACACAGGGCTCATGTACATATCAGTTCTACTACTGGGCATTTGCAATGTTCAGACAGTGTTTTCTTGGCACAGAAGGAGGGCTCCTATTTGTGTGGCTTTTCACCCAGCAACCACACTGTAAAAACTGTTAGAGGATGGTCACTTCCCTTCCCCAGAGTCAGTACCGATCTGGGTTCCCACGGCAGTGTGTGGAGGCCCATAAGTGGCACATAATGTGTGCAGATGTTCATATGCACAGAGTCTCTGTGGCTGTAAACACCGACACCTCATTTCAACCTCAGTTTAAGATGGAAACTGTTTCCTAATAAGATGTTAGGAAACTTATTTTCCAATAAGATGAGAAAACTTTCTAGTTTTAAGTTATTAATTATTTTGGTCAAAATATGCCTCTAGGACAGTGGTTCCCAACCTGTGTGTCAAGACCCCACTGGGGCCACACAGCACATACCCTGCATACCACATATTTACATCACAGTTCAGAACAGTAGCAAGTCACAGTGATGAAGTAGGGATGAAAATATTTTATGGTTGGGTCACCACAACAGGAGGAACTGTATTAAAGGGCCACAGCATTAGGAAGGCTGAGAACCACTGCTCTAGGAGTGGAAAAGAATTACTTCCCACACCAAACAACCAATGTCTTCATATATTCTATAGAGACACCCTCATCAGTAACATGTCCTGGTGACATTTTCCCAGCTTGTACTCTTTTTTTTTTTTTTTTGATCAGAATTTCTTTGGATAATGCAAAATTTTAAACTTTACAAGGCAGATGTTTTATTTCCTTTTAATGTTTCCCCCTTTTACTGTAAGCGGATTCTTTATCCCGATTGAGATTTCCCTTCCCTCTATTTCTCCCAGTTTTCCCCCACCTCCTCTCTCATTCAGATCCACTTCCTTTCTGTCTCTCATTAGAAAAGAACAGGCTTCTAAGAGATAATATTAAACTCTAACCAAATAAAATATAATAAGATAAAACAAAAGCTGTCACATTGAAGTTGGGCAGGACAATCCAACAGAAGGAAAAGAGCCCAAGAAAAGGCACAAGAATCTGAGACACACTTATTCACACACACAGAGGATGTGGTGCAAATAAGTTTCCCGTAAAAACTGGAAACCATCCTATACACACAGAGGACGTGGTGCTCTGTGTGTATAGGATGGTTTCCAGTCTGTGAGTTCATGAGATCGTTGATGAGACATTAAATGCTTTTTCTTTTTTTTAAATTTTTTATTAATTACACTTTATTCATTTTGTATCCCCCCATAAGCCCCTCCCTCCTTCCCTCCCGATCCCACCCTCCCTCCCCTTTCTGCATGCATGCCACTCCCCAAGTCCACTGATAGGGGAGGTTCTCCTCTTCTTTCTGATCTTAGTCTATCAGTTCTCATCAAAAGTGGCTGCATTGTCCTCTACTGTGGCCTGGTAAGGCTGCTCCCCCCTCAGGGGGAAGTGATCAATGAGCAGGCCAATCAGATTATGTCAGAGGCAGTGTTGTTTTGTGTACATCAAAGGCCATAAGACATGCTTATGCCCTGTTTTCTAAAATTATAGGGATTTTTGTTTTGTATAAACATTAAATTTTGACAATTTCATGCATGTATACAATACTGTGAACAAGTTCATTCCCAGTTGCCCTCTCTTATCCCCATCCCATTCCTGAATACCCATTTCTTTTCCTACTCTTATGTCATCCTTTTGTGCAGTTCTCTCGCGGGTAGGCAGCCAGAGATGCATCAGGTGCAGGGTTGCATTGTCCTGCTGCAGACAGCATTTCATAAGGACTCTTCCCTGTCCTCCGGCCCTGATAATCTTGTCCTCATTTCTTTAGTGACATTACGAGTGACTTCTCTGGCCAGGGAAGCTTCTCCTTTTGTTGTTGTTGGTAGTTAATATCACTTAACTACTCTTACTTCTTCAAATGCTGAGGAAAATAAAATCCACACTACATTTATATTTTTATTTGATAAATGATTGAGCTCTTTGTGTGTGTGTGTGTGTGTGTGTGTGTGCATCAGTGTGCTCATGTGTGTATGCATGGTAGAGTTAATATTGGGTGACTTCCTAAATCTCTCTCCACTGTAGTTTTAGAGACAGGGACTTTCACTGGCCTGTGGGATACCAGTTTGGCTAAGATAACTGGCCAGAGAACTCCAGAGATCTATCTAGTTCCTTCCCAATGCCAGTGCTAGCTAGCGTTGTGCTCTGAGAACCCAAGCTCAGGTCCTTAAACACATGTGCATGGGAAACATACGTGCAGGCACACACACATCATGCACATGTACACATATGCACATATGCACACACAGAGAGATATAAACACCCACCCACCCCTGTGGCTAGTTCTGAAAGGATTTCCTTTACCCAAGCTTTGTGAGTCTTGGTTATTGTGTTGTTCTAATAAAGGTGAGGGGCTGGAGAGATGACATACTGATTAACAGACGTTGTTGCTTTTGCAGAGGACCCAGATTCTATTTTCAGCACCTACACAGCAACTCACAATCATCCCAAGCTCCAGTTCTAGGTGATCCAATGCCTTGTACTGACCTCTGTGGGCACCAGGTGTGTACATGATACACATATACATATGTGCAGGCCAAACACTCACACACATAAAATAAACACATCTTAATGCTTCTCCTGACCTGTTCTCCACCAAGAGATGGCATTATACTTTAAATACACACACACACACACACACACACACACACACACACACACACACACACA
>NW_026596039.1:24657422-24659751 GCF_907164565.1 Psammomys obesus | reverse complement strand
ACACACACACACACACACACACACACACACACACACACACACACACATGCATGCATGTACTCACACACGCACACATACAGAGAGGTGATAGATTTCATTTAGAAATGATCTCAGTTAAGAGACATATACCCGGGAATGTTTGTCATGAGTCTCATTTGAAATAGAGCTCATAATTTTGAAATCTTTAGAGGGTTTTGAAGAAAGAAAGCTGATCCAGAAATGATCATTTAAGGTCATCAAAACCAAGAAAATATCCCTTATTTTATAAAGCACAATCTCATTTATTGCTGTACTTACATATCATGAAGGGGCTGGGATGTGACTCAGTAGTGTAGCTCTCATCTAAGATGGGGGAAAAGCCCTGGGTTCAATTTTCAGCAGTGCAAAAACCAAACCAAACCAAACCAAACCCCAAAACACTAAACATTCACAAGGCCTAAGGGCTTTGTGAGGATGGATTTCATTCTGTTTGATTTCATTTAGATTTTTTTTATTTTATATTGTGTGTGTTATTGTTTTGGCTGCATGTCCATGCCTGGTGCACTCAGAGATCAGAAGAAGGATTTATATCACCTGGAACTGGACTTAGAGATGGCTGAGAGATGCTGGGTAGGTGTCTGAAACCAAACCCAGGTCTTCTGCAAGAGCAGCCAGTTCTCTTAACTGCTGAGCCATCTTCCAGCCCCTCAGTTCTGTTTTACCAATACAGTAACTGAGGCTCACAAATGTGGCTTTCTTAAAATTGTGGACTTGGTAGATTTCGTGTGTGTCAGTTTTCCAGTTTTGGTTTTTGCAGTTTTCCAGTTTCTCATAGTTTCTCTGCCTGACACAGGTCAACAGCTTGCTAAGTTGACTTAGCTCCAAGTAGGTTTACCCATAGATGCCTTTATACTTTGGAACAGATCAGGGTCTTTATAACCCTATTTCTTCTTTTACTTAGATGGAGAGATTTCTGCAACTGTCCAATAGGTCCACTGATCAGGATTTTATCCTGCTGGGTTTGTCTGCCAGGAAAGACATCCGGGTTGGTCTGTTTGTTATCTTTCTGACCCTCTACCTGCTGATCCTCTTAGAGAATATGTTAGTTCTGTACCTCATCAGCAGCCACCGTGAGTTGTTACACAAGCCCATGTACTTTTTCCTGGGCAACCTCAGCTGCCTGGAGATGTGCTATGTGTCAGTCACCATGCCCAGCCTGCTCATGGGCCTGAGGTCCAGCCCTTGCCGAATATCTTATTCATCCTGCATGGCCCAGTTGTTTTTATTCATCTCTCTCATTGTTACCAAGTGCACCCTCCTATCCTCCATGGCCTATGACCGCTACGTAGCCATCTGCTGTCCACTGCATTACCAAGTGCTCATGAGGCCCCAGGTCTGCTGGGGATTGGCCTTGTCCTCCTGGATGGACTGGGTGGACTGTTGGTCTCTGTGGTCAAGACCACATGCATCGCAAGCCTGTCCTACTGTGGCCCCAATGTCCTCAACCACTTCTTCTGTGATGTCTCTCCACTGCTTAACCTGTCTTGCACCCACATGGCTCTCACAGAGCTGGTAGACTTTATCTCAGCCATTGTCATCTTCTCTGGATCATTACTAGTTTCTCTGGCCTCCTATGTGGCTATTGGTAGGGTACTGATCCAAATGCCTTCAGCTGCTGCGAGCCACAAAGCGCTCTCCACATGTGCCTCCCATCTCCTTGTAATGGGCATTTTCTACTCTGTGGTCCTGTTTACGTATTCCAGGCCCAGCCATATCAAATCCACAGACCTCAACAAGGTACTGTCAGTCATCTACACAGTGGCTACGCCCATGTGCAGCCCAATCATCTATTGCTTGAGGAATAGGGAGGTCCACGCAGTGCTGAAAAAGACCCTCCATTTATACTGAGATACTTGAGAGAACTGATGCCCTTCCTCTCCTGGTTTGAAAACAATTCATGGCCAAAAGCACATAAAGAAATTCCAAAGTCAGAGAGAAACATGGTAGAAGTTTCTAGAACATTGTATAGAGAGACTTCTTAAAATTAACATGAAAAATAGGATTATTACAGGAGCTGACTAGATGGCTCAGAGGGTAAAGACAATCGCTCTCAAGCCCGATTTCCTGAGGCCCTGGGACTCACACTGTAAAACGAGTGGACTGACAACCACGGATTGGCCTCTGATCTTTGTATGTGTGTACTCCAATGTACAAGGCAGACAGAAAGAAAGTGCCTTAGGGTAACTATTGCTGTGGTTAGACACCATGACCAAAGCAACTTGGGGATGAAGGGTTTGTTGGTCTTACACTTTCTCATCAGGGTTCATTGAAGGACATTAGGACAGGACCT
>NW_026596039.1:24634113-24657412 GCF_907164565.1 Psammomys obesus | reverse complement strand
TGAAGGACATTAGGACAGGACCTCAAATAGGACAGGAATGTGGAGGCAAACGCTGATGCAAAGGCTTGAGGAGTGCTGCTTCTTGGCTTGGTCCTTATGGCCTATATAACCTAGGCCCCCCAGCACAGGGGTGATACCACCCATAATGGGCTGAATCCTCCCACATAAATCACTAATTAGGAAACAACTCCACAGACTTACCTGCAGCCAGATCTTATGAAAGCGTTTTCTCCATCAAGGGTCCTTCCTCTCAGATGACTGGTTGTGTCAGGTTGATGTAAAACTATCCAGCAATGAAGAAAAGAAAGAAAAAAAATGAAGAATGGAAGGAAGGATGGAAAGAAGAAAAAGTAAAAAGGAATATTCCAAATAAAAACAAAATAAAAATAGTTGTGAACAGAAATGCTGACAAGGAAACATATCTGCCCAGTAAGTGACAGAAAGATCAACGTCCCATCTATTAAATACAAATTTGAGAGATTATCATTTATTCTTTGCATCCTAACATATATGCTACATGTATGTATGTACAGATAGTGAACAATATGTTATTGAACAATAAAAATTGTTATTGCAAAACTGTGACATTTAGAATAGACACTGTATAAATAAGTATTTGAAATGATTGGAAATAACTTAAAGATCTATTCGAATATTATTTACATTTATAATATACATATTGTGAAAAGATATGCATTAATCAAAGATTAAACCTGGCTACTGACATGGAGAGATAATCCAGGTAGGTGGTTGAGTTGAAAATAAAAGACAATTACATGGTTGTGTCATTCTCATAAGGCAGCAATGGCAGTGATAGTGACAGCAGTAATTATTTACACTAATGTGTATCTAGACAGGATTTTGAAGGGAGATGGAATATAGTTAACAGTTGCCAGGAGAGTTTTGTTAATGAAAAGAACCACGAGAAACTCACATTTTCTATATGCCTAATATTTTTCTATATGTCTATTTTTATATGCCTAATATTTTGCATTAAGTTTGTATTAGCTTTATAATTGAATTAATAAGTAAATTAGGGGCTGGAGACATGGCTCAGTAGTTAAGAGCACTGTCTGCTCTTCAAAATGGACCCAGGTTCAATTCCCAGCACCCACATGGCAACTCACAACTGTCTGGTACGCCAGTTCTAAGGGATCTGACATCTTCACACTAATGCACATAAAAAATAAATTAATTAATAAAAAGAGAAACTAAGCTAGTTTCAGTAGCTCATGCCTTTCATCTCAGCACTATGCAGGCAATATTCTGTGAGTTCAAAACCACCCTGGTTCACATAGTAAGTTTTGGTATCGCCAGGGCTACACAGTGAGATGTTGTCTGAAGAAAAAAGAAAGAGAAAATAAAATAAAAGAACGACCTTTTATGGAATAACTTAGTGACTTGCCCATCAAACTGGAAGGTTTTGTAAATTTTTATTTTAAACAGTAGTTTATGTTGACAGTCACTCAAGAGAAATGGATGTGTTCTAATTATACTTATGAGACTACTAAATGATGATATAGAGGAAAAAATGAAATAAATCCCTTAGCCTCACTGGCTCTTATGTTAACTGAAAAATTTCAAGCTCACACATTTGGGCAATATGTTATTACCACCCCGGTATACTTCCTGTAGATAATAGGATTCAGGTTCCCATGCTTGCAGAGCAAGTACTGTATCAACTGAGCCAACTCTCTACCCACATGACTGACATCATGAAACATAACACAATAGTACATGAAATGACACAAGTATTCCATTGTGTGGGTGTTCAGTATATAGATGAACTTGCTGTTTGTTATGGGGTCTTTTTTTTAAAGAATTTCTCAATATTTTTATTTTATAATAATTGATGCTGAGAACAGTTCTTCATCTAAACACATAATATAAAATGGCAGTTGTGTGGTTATATACATTGTTTCTTGGTCTTTTGAGACAGGACCTCATATAGCTCAGGCTGGCCTTATGTAACTAAGGGTGAACTTGAATTCCTAATTTTTCTGTCTCCAACTCTGAACTTAATACTTTGAATATGGATATTGTCAAATAGTTTTCACTATAAGCATAGACCTTGGGGATTCTTTTTATAACGGAGTGGATGCCTACATTTCACGCTATTTGTTGGATCAAAGTTGCTTACGATGATGTCATCACAGAATCTTCAAAGTTTCTAATTTTTGATGCTTATGATCAAACGTTCCTTAGAAGGTATCCTGACAATTTGATTAATGCTTTTCTCTGCTACTGAAATCTGTTTTGAAAATGTTCTCATTCACCTTTAGGGTTTAAGTATGTGACTCCTCAAAATGGCCTCTGCCAACATTGCCCAATATCCATGGGACATGTCTTTTAAAATTTTAAGTATCAACTAAGTGAACATAATTTGTGGTTTTAAGTAAATCAAGTTTTCTCTGAATTCTTCTAAACAAAAATTTCATTTCAAATACTGCACTAGAGGCTGGAGTGATGCTCAGCAGTTAAGAGTACGTACTGCTCTTGCAGAGGATCCAGTTTCAGTTTTCAGCTACCCACATCAGGTGACTCACAACCACCTGTAACTCCAGCTCTATAGATTCAGGGCCATCTTCTGGTCTTTGAAAACACACATCCATGTACCATACACACAAACACATACACACACGGACGCACAAACACACACACATCTTAATACATCTTAATACATCTTAAACACATCTTAATACATCTTAAACAAACATCTTTAACTATACAAAAACAACAACATCAGCAGCAACAACAAAACTCTCTTCACCATAAGAGAGAGAAAGGTTACTACAGCTAGGGGATGATGCTGAAAATGACATCTTCTGGATGTGATAAGACCATTGTACTCATGAATCCACAGAAGCTGTGGTGATCAGCACAAGATCAATCTAGTCAATAATTATAGCATGGATGGTTCAGGGCTCATGAGATTTCTTCCCCAGCTGTGACACTATTGACAACTGATGCCTGTTGTAGGAGAGTAAGCCATTCTTCTTTAGTGATATGGACTCTGGCAGGTTGTTCATGCCCATTCAGGCAGCACTAGTTGGGCTCAGAGGATTAAGAAAAACACATGAAGGCAGAAGGATGAAGTGTTTGGGGAGTACACAAGGAGGCACACTGGGTGGGGGAAATGTGACCAAGACACACTGTATACATGAATGCAGTCATCAAAGAATAAATAGAGGTCTTTAAAAATGTTTAAAATGGTATTCACAGAGCCTAAGAAATGGATCACATGTTAAGAGCACTCACTGACTGCCCCTCCAGAGAACCCATATTTGATTTCCATCACTCATATGGTGGCTCAAAACTTTCTATAACTCCAGTTCCAGGGGATTGAATGCTATGTTCAGACCTCTGTGGGTACCAGTCATATACACCTGTGTAGATATAATGCAGAAAAGTTCCCATATAGAAATAACAGCAATAATGATTTTTACAGAAATAAAAGAACGTCTGCAGATCCATTAGGCCAAAGTTTTTCTCAAAGCAGAATCAACCCATATGTCTATTAACTGGTAAATGAGAAATTAGAATAGAGATCATCAAGAAAATGTAATATTATTTTGGTACAAAAAATGTACTAATTCATGTAGCAATGTATACAACTTTCAACATAAGTCAGTTACAATAGCAACAGATGGCATGAACCCATTATCATAAAATGTCTAGAGGTGACAAATCTACAGAAACATAACATAGGCTGTTGGGTTTTGGGGGCTTGGAGTAATGAGTAGTGGACATTAGAAATGATTTCTAATATGCCTTGGTTTATCTTGAAAGCAAAAGCAAATATTCTTGATAGTGGTGATGCTTGCATAATTGCAATGAAGCTAAGAATAAAATGCTGCTTCCTGTTTAAAAGGTGAAATTTATGGTGTGTGAATTAATTTTAATAAAAAAATAGATGGTAATTTAAGGTCCTTCCCCCAGAACTCAGTCATCTGGTCAACTCAGGACCAGTGCATGGTTCTGTGGAAAGCGACTTGGACCTCCTTGTTCCGCAGACAGTAGATAATAGGGTTGCACATGGGGGTGACCACGGTGTAGATGACAGACAGCACCTTGTTGAGGTCCATGGCTTCTAAGCGTTTGGGGCGGGCATAGATGAAGATAGTGGCTGAGTAGAAGATGCCCACCACTACCAGGTGAGAGGCACATGTAGAGAAGGCTTTGAAGCGGGCAGTGGTAGAAGGCATGTGCAAAACTGCCCTACCAATAGCCACATAGGAGGCCATAGTCATGAGAAAGCAACCCCAAAGGATGACAATGGCTGATATGAAGTATACCAGCTCTGTGAGGGCAACATGAGTACATGACAGGTTGAGCAATGGGGAGACATCACAGAAGAAATGGTTTATGACATTGGGGCCACAGTACGATAGGGTGGCAATGCAAGTGGTCTTGACCATAGAGACCAGCAGCCCACCCAGCCATGAAGTCAGAGTCAAGCCCAGGCAGACCTGAGGCCTCATGAGCAGTGGCTAGTGAAGTGGGCGGCAGATGGCCACATAGCGGTCATAAGCCATGGAGGCCAGGAGGATACATTCTGTACCTACAAGGACAATGAAGAAGAAGAGTTGGGTCATACAGGCTTTAAAGGAAATTTGATAGAATCCATTCCAAAGCCCCAAGAGTAGGGTGGGCATGGTGACTGACACATAGCACATCTCCAGGCAGCTGAGGTTGCCCAGGAAAAAGTATATGGGCTTGTGGAGCTCGCTGTGACTGCAGATGAGATAGATGATGAGTGTGTTCTCCAGGAGTGTCAGCAGGTAGAGAGTCAGGAAGACCGTGAACAGGGCATCCCTTATGTCCAGCCTAGTGGACAATCCCAGCAAGATGAACTGCTGAACCCTGGTCATGTTGGCCAACTCTAGGTACCTCTCCATCTGTAGAGAGACAGATTGTTAACATCTGACCTTCAGAAGCCTCATAGTAAAATAATTAGAAGGATTTTCACAGTGCTTTACACCTCAAGTGGCCAACTCCAGGGAATCTCTCCATTTATAGAGAGACAAAGAAAATTGTTGACATTCTATTCCTGGTGATACACAGTGATATAAAAAAATCCTGAGATGACCTTCAGAGTACTGGGAGATCTCCAACACATTTGTCAGTCTAACATCAGTTTGAGTTGTTCTAGAGAAATACATTGCAGATTTATGGGACACTATGTGAGCATGCTATCTCACTAAATCTGTGACTTCATACAAAGCATGTAAGCGTTGCTTGGTGTCCCTGAGTATATATCGCAACCAAGCAAGTGTGTCAGTGGATAGTAAATTCCTCTTCCAAAGAAAAATTAAATGATGGCCTTTCCACAAGTCTGATTGTTTAACCTTAGCGCTTGGGAGGCAGGGGCAAGCAGATCTTTGTGAGCTGGAGGCTAACCTGGTCTATACAGTGAATCCCAGGCTATTGATATATATCACATATATAATCTTACTATGAAGCTATATTATATATAATATTATATTAATATTATTATACAATTATATTTTGTAGATAAGTATATATTATAATTATATAAAATTAACTATGTATTATAATGATATAATTATATTTATATTATATTATATATAGAATATATAATATAATAACATGTAAATATATAATACTATTAATATATAATATATATTACTATGAAGTTTATAGATACATATGTATAATACACATATACACACATACGTGTGTTCATATATATGCTCATATATATGTGTGTTGTTATATATACATGCATACATATGTAATATATATACAAATATATATTTTATATGTATGTGTCACTATATGCACACACAATCTATATTACTATATATACACATATAGGTCACAAAGATAAAATATATATATATTATACTATGTCATCTTTATATAGTCTTTCTGACCATGTTTTCTTTTCTTTCAGTAAGTGATACATTCACTAAGAGTATTCTAAGGCAGATGGTGATGGTCATGCCTTTAATCTCAGCACTCTGAAGGAAGAAGCAGGCAGATTTATGTGAGTTTGAGGCAACCTGGTTTACAGAGTGAGTTCCAGGACAGTCAGAGCTACACAGAGAAGCTCTGTCTTGAAAACAAAACAAAACAAAACAAAACAGCTACAGACTACTTTCCAAAGCCTAGAATAATATTCTCTCTCTCTCTCTTCTTTCCTCTTTCTTCCCCACCCCTTCTCCTCTTCTGCTGCTTCTCCTGAATTTCCATCCCTCCCTTCTCCTTCCTTCTTCCTCTCCTCTTTTTCTACCACTTTCTTCCCCATCCTCTCTCTCTTTCCCTTCTCTCATTCTCCTTTTTTCAATTCCTTCTAGAACATTATACAATGATAGCCTTACCCTCATTTTATAGAGCATAGTGCTAAAATGAAGCCGAAGTGACCGCTCACTGGGTAAAGCTGCTTGCTACAAACCTGAGTTTGATCCCTGTCACTCTCACATGGTGAAAAGAGAGAACAGATGCCTGAAAGCTGTCTTTTGACTTCCACACACATGTCATGACACAAGCACACATGTGACACACACACACACACACACAACATTTTTTTTTCATTAGAAATTAAAACCCAATTAAAATGATTGCTTTAAATCATATGACCAACAAGAGAGATGGGATCAAATCTCTGGATAATTCAAGCCCCTGTCTAGCCACTCTCTCTGATTGTTATTCCCTGGTCAGCATCATTCTAAATGGCAACCGCACAAGCATCAAATGATTAAACAGTACAGCAGTAATAATAATTACTATGTCCTATGTCTTAAGCTCTCCTTTGGGCCAAAGCCTTTCTCTTCACTTCTCAAATTTTATCCCTTTAAAGCTTCACGAACCTTGTTGAAGATGATTTATCATTGCAAAATCACAGGGGAGGACAGGATCAGAAGTATACACTCAAGACACTGGGTGGGGGGTGAGTGAGTGGAGCTGATTTACAAACTGGGCCCTGACAAATTCAAAGTTCTGTATCCTAACATCTTAGGTACCTGACAGTGAGTGAAAACAGGAAATGTGCTATGTATACATAGTGGGATTTTATTCAGTCACAAAGGGAGAGGAAATAAAAAGGTTGGAACTGGAGATCATCATGATAAGTGAAAAAGGTATTGAATATTTCCTCTCATATATTAAATTCAGAAATGAAATATAAAGATGTATGCATAAAGTGTATAAAGAAATATACACTTGGAGAGAATTAGGGAAGAAAATCAACAAAAACAAGCTTTGTTTTAAAAATGCCACAATGAAACTGAATGTTTGAAATAACCCCAAGGAAGACAATTGTTTTGCAGGTCTGTCAGGGGACCACTGCTGTATTGCCCATGTTCCAGCAGAGGACTCCACACCCACATGCATATAAGTACCACTAACTGGACAATGGGTTATTTTTAAAAGAGAACATGAAGTTGAAAGAAGGATTGTTGGAAGGAGCTGGGTGGGAGTGGATATGATCAAGACATTATATAATATAAAACAAACTTAGACATAAAGTTTTAATGGAGGCATGTGCAGATAATACTCTTTGAAGCTCAAGCTTAAAAGAAAAATAACAATGTAAACGAGGGAGATTATGGTCTGCTGTGATTGCAGACAGTAGCCTAGACTAGCTGTTGTCTGAGTGGCTTCACTCAGCAGCTGATGTTAACAGATGCAGACACCCACAACCAAACATTGAGTGAAGCGCAGGGAGTCTTGTTGAAGAGTGTGGGGAAGGATAGAAGGACCCAGAGGGGACAGGAGCTCCACAAGAAGACCAACAGAGACAACTAGCCAGGGCCCAGGGGAGCCTGTGGAGACTGAAGCACCAACTAAGGACCATGCACGGACTAGCACTAGGCCCCCACACAGATGTAGCTGATAGATAGCTTAGTCCTCATAAGGGTCTCCTAGGAGGGAGTTGGGGGCCGACTCTGAAATGGACTCTGTTGCCTTCTTTTCAATCACTTTCCCCTGTTGGGGCTACCTCGCCAAACTACAGGGGAAGAGGGTGCACTCATTCCTAGTGCGACTTGATATGCTGGGGTAGGGGTTTCCCCCTCTCTGAGGAGTAGAGGAGGGGGATAGGGGAAAAGGGAAGGAGGGTGGAAGCGGGAGAAGAGGAGGGAGAGGCCCATGACCAGGATGAAAAATGAATAAAAAAAATTAAAACACACAAGTAAATACTGCCTCCAAAACAAAGAAACAGACAAACAAAAGAATTCACTCTGTGGAACAAGCTGGCCTCAATCTCAGTGAGATTAGCCTGCCACTGACTCACAGGTCTAGGATGACAGGGATATACTTCTGGGCAAAGCTGGGATATGTTTTTAAAATGACCTATCCTTTTTAAAAATTTTTTTATTTTTTTAAATATTCATCACAGGTTAGTATGATTAGTTTTGTTTGTTTGTAGCAATGGCTAACCTGGAATCCCCTCTGTAGACCAGAGGAGCCCCAAACTCTTCTGGTAGAGAATCCTCTGCCTCTGCCTCCAGAGTGCTGGGATTAAAGGCATGAGCCACCTATCATCCAGACAATTCTGATTAATTTTTAGGTAACAAAATGATTCTCTTAATATTATTCAACTGTTATTAATGTTTAATTGTTTTATTTTTAATTATATGTGTTTGTATAAATGGAGGAAGACACCCAAAATTGTCCTATATACATGTATTGATACATGTGTTGACACACACACACACATGCACACACACAATTATACTGCATGCATGTTTACACACAGATTGCATTTCTGTATGATTGTTAAGGTACATTAATTTTAATTAATTAAAAATAGCATTTTTAAAAGTATGTATCTAAAGCTTTTGATGCACATGCGTGTAATATCAACATTTGAGAGAGGAGAATAAGGAGCTCAGAAGACCTTCAGCTTTTTAACCAAGTTATGTGCTCATCTGCCTCTCAGTACAATAGAAAGTATGTATAACTTGAGTTTTTAATAACATTTTTATTTTTATATTAGAAATTAAAATAAAGTGGGGATATTGTGAATATAGCACAGGAAAAGAAGGCGTGAGAGAAGTAAAAGATGTTTGTAGAGAGGGAGCTATTATTAAAGTATATTATATGCACATATAGAAATGAAATTCCAAACCCAGTACTTTATATGTTAACTTTTAATAGAAGTCAATAAATATTTAAAATTCTATAGTTTTCAGTCATTCCATAATACATGTCAGAAATTAGGTTTGGTCAAATTTCCACTTTATAGATTTAAATATTGACTTGGACAAACTGGTAAGAACTCATTTTCATAATAATACTCTTTCCCAGAGCCTTCACGGTAAAAGTTGTGTGTGTGTGTGTGTGTGTGTGTGTGTGTGTGTGTGTGTTTGTGGGTGTGTAGGGCTGGGGACTGAACCCAAGGCTTGCACATGCCAGGCGATTTCTCCAGTTCTTGAAGACTATCAGAAAAGTTCACACTGGTCCTATCACCAGAGGGGTGTGCCTATGCTTTGTCTTGAACAGGCCTCTTCAGTGTCTGAAGAGCAGTGTGGGGCTGATTCTGTCCGCACAGGAGCATGTCATTAGCAAGGGTTTTTTTCTGGGTGGTAGATCTTTCTGCAGGCTTACACGAGTGCTCTCAAAAGTTAGGTTCTGACTCTCTGCAGCTGGGGTTCTGTTAGCTGTTGAAAAGGGCTCTTCATCCAGCCTCAGGACTGATGCTAAAACTCTGAAGAGTCTGGCAGTGACTTCATTGCCAAGTTCTCCCTTTCCTGTAATCTCCCCGCACATTGTTGTCTCATCTTCCCTGCTTCTGCCTTTGAGTTTCATTTTCTCCCCCATCCTATCGACCCCACTCACTGCTCATCTCTTTCGTGAATGCTTTTCTGGGTGACCCTTCCTGACCAACGGATTGAAATGCAGCAAAGAATTCCATAAAAATCATGCAAATATCTACCAGCCACCCAAAGTGTCTCAGCACATCAGGAGAACCAGAAGACACCCAATTCCAACTCGGCAGCATCTATATTAGGTTCAAAATGTTCTGACTGCTCCCCAGAGGAACATGTCATGATGATTCCCCAAATCTGTGCCCTGATCAGGCTACTAACTCTCTTCAACTGTCAACTGTGTACTTTTAAAAAAGAGAGACAATCATCTTCTACTGTGGTGAATATCACTTCTCTGCCCCACAAAAGAGGGAAAAAACAATATGTTAAATTCAAGACCTTACTGTAAGGCTTGAGCTCGTAATTAAACAGGGACAAGTTGAAAATCTCTTGTCTTAAATGAAATCCTAAGTTTTTCTTCAACAAGACGACTGGCTAGAAGAAAGTTTTCAATAGTCATTGTTCTACACCATTCCACAAATGCTCATGAAGGAAGGCTTTGAGCAGAGAGAGCCAGACACAGAGCAATGGATGCACTGTCATTAGGCAAGCTCAGCTGTTGGCACCAAAATGTTTGAGAACCTTGAAGCTGTGTGGCTCTAGGAATCATTTTATCCACTTCAAGCCATTTTGTCTTCTCTGTAATCTAGGGCCATTTCTTTTCTTTGAAATGAATAGATTCCATAATAGCCTTGCTTGTGCACCCAGCTTCTCAGTTTTGGGATGATAACTGAACCTCTGCTGGAATCAAGAGGCTGAAGACATCCTGACATGTTATCTCTCCATTGTAAGTATGTGGTGCTTCAGAAACCACTCATGCTTCCCTGCTGTCAATCTCACTATCTCTACCCATATATGCTTATATTTTTATATGCAGTTATCAAGAGCATTAAGTCAATCTCTTCCAAGTGTTTGAAGATGGTACCTAATAAACAATTGTGTGTTCTATGCAAGCTTTTTCCTAAAGCCAAGCATACATACCTGTTATTACATACATGTAACTCCAGCATTCCAAGGCTTACCGAGGTGGGAGGATCACAAGTTTGAGGCCAGCATGATGTTACTGAAGAAACAGCACATTCTTTCTGCTGTTCCTTGTATTAGCTTTTAGATCTTACCTCATCTATCCCAGGTTGGCTTTGAACTTGTTATCTAGTGAAGGATAACCTCAGCTTATGATCTCCCTATCTCTATTTTCCAAGTACTGAGATTACAAGTCTGTACCATCACTCCCTATTTTATATTGCCTGGGTTCAGACCCATGGCTTCTGGCATGTTAGGCAACACTTGACCACCTGAGATAGATCCTCAGCTCTGTTGTTACTTGTTTCATTTCCTCAAAGAATTTCTCTGGGTCTTCTCACCTACTGGTTGAAGGTAGATAACTACAAATCCTTTCTTGCTGATGCTGAACGTGGAGTAGGCTCTGGTGGTGGTCAGATGGAATCAGCTGGCCATAAGGAGGGGATGCCAAGGACTGGAGCTTTTCAGTACATCTTGGATAAAACTGTCCTTGGTCTTAAACCAAACACACACACACATGCACATCTCAGTGTTTCTGTTCTGGATTATCCTAGTCCTGAGTTGACTATTCTGTGAGAGAAGGCAGGGACAAGAGTTTAAACACGTTCTCTAGACCTGAGAGGATTCCCTGGTCCCTGTGGATTAGAAGAAATGGGGAAAGGAAAGCTTCAGAGAAGATGGAAGTTGAGGACTGACACCTGAAGTTGGCCTATGACCTCCACACACATGTTAAGGCATGTGCATGCACACACACAAACATCATATACACATGAAAGAATTTCATACCACATCTTACTTGGATTTTAAATACCTATGAGTTAGTCATATTTTCATGCTAAAACATGAAACATATGGGCTGGAGAAATGGCTCAGTGTTTAAAAGCATTCACTGCTCTTGCAGAGGACTCAAGCTCAAGTCCCAGCGTCCATATAGAGTGGCTCATAACTGCAGGTAACTCTGCTGCAGGGACATCTGATGGCTCTGAATCCTGTGGGTGGCTGCACTCACATGCACATACCCCACACATAGCCATACAAGTGTATACATAATTAAAATAATAAAAATAAATATTTAAAACACAAATTGTTTCCTTTTTACTAGCTCATATTTTAACCTTATAATTAAACTCTCACTGTATAAATACTATTGATAGAGATGTAAATTGATTTTTTTCTTTGTTGTTGCAGAAAATGACTCATTAAACGTAATTTTTTTTTTACATAGTATCTATTTTTGAAGACTCCTACAGGCTCACTTGATACATGCATATATATGTATATATATAAATCAGTTAATTAGCAATAAAAATTACAGGACTACCAAATGTGAATGTGTGAGTGAAATTAAACATATACACATGTGGGTTAGCAAATAGATATTATTCTTGAACTTTCACAAATTATTCAAAATTTTGATCATTTTTCTCTTAATGATATTTTTTCTTAATGGTTTTTCATATTTGAACCCCTAGGAAAATATTTTCTCTAGAAAATATTTAAAAAATTTCTACTTTTTTGAGATGGACACTCAACCAAAGACCATGAATAGATAAAACCTAGAACCTCTGCTCGGATGTGACCCATGATAGCTCAGTAACCAATTGGTTTCCCACAGTAAGGGGAACAAGGACTATTTCTAACAGGAACTCAATGACTGGCTCTTTGACCTCCCCACCCCACAAGGGAGGTGCAGTACTGTTAGGCCACAGAGGAGGACTTTGCAGCCAGTCCTGAAAATACCTGACAAAACGGAGTCATATGAAAGGGGAGGAGGTCCTCCCCTATCAGTGGACTTGGAAAGGGGCAAGGAGGAGATGAGGGAGGGAGGGTGGGATTGAGAAGGGAATGAGGGAGCAGCATACAGCTGGGATACAGAATTAACAAAATGTAACTAATAAGAAAAATAAAATTAAAAAAGAGAAAACCTTAAAAAAATTTCTAATATTCTAAAATTTTTAGTTAGCATTTAAAGTTTATTTGTGGTCGCTGGGTCAGGAAAGATTTGAACCAGGGTGTGAGAGGTTCATGTATGGAAGATGGTGATCAAGGCCAGTGGAGAGTCTTCCTCAGCACAGTGTGGACTTCCCTGTTCCTCAGACAGTAGATGATAGGATTACAGAGAGGTGTGACCACCGTGTAGATGACAGACAGCACCTTGTTGAGGTCCATGGACTTGATGCGGCTGGGGCGGCAGTAGATGAAGAGGGCTGCTGAGTAGAAGATGCCCACCACTACCAGGTGAGAGGCGCAGGTGGAGAAGGCCTTGCAGCGGGCAGCAGCTGATGGCATGCGGAGTACAGCCATCCCAATGGCTGAATAGGAGGCCAAGGACACCAGGAGTGTTCCACAGAAGATGACAATGGCTGAGATGAAGTCTACCAGCTCTGTGAGGGCCACGTGTGTACAGGACAAGTTGAGAAGTGGGGAGACATCACAGAAAAATTGGTTGAGGACATTGGGGCCACAGTAGGTGAGGCTTGCAATGCATTTTGTCTTTACCGCTGAGACCACCAGCCCACCAAGCCATGAAGACAAGGCTAAGCCCAGGCAGACCTGTGGCCTCATGAGCAGTGGGTAGTGCAGTGGGCGGCAGATGGCCACATAGCGGTCATAAGCCATGGAGGCCAAGAGGGTGCACTCTGTGCAGATGAGAGAGACAAAGAAGAAGAGTTGAGTCATGCAAGTTACAAAAGAAATATGGTAGGGTCCTGTCCACAGCCCCAAGAGTAGGGTGGGCATGGTGACTGACACATAACACATCTCCAGGCAGCTGAGGTTGCCCAGGAAGAAGTACATGGGCTTGTGGAACTCACTGTGACTGCAGATGAGATAGATGATGAGTGTGTTCTCCAGGAGTGTCAGCAGGTAGAGTCAGGAAGACCGTGAACAGGGCATCTGTTATGACCAGCCTGGTGGGAAAGCCTAACAGCACAAATTGCTGGACTCTGGTCATGTTGGTCAACTCAAGTGATGTCTCCATCTGTGGAGATAAAAGAGCATGTTCAGGAACAAGCACAATGGCTTAAACTTATGAATGTCTTCAACATTTGTTGGAGAAATTAGTGGTGCAGGCAACTGTCCAGAAAAGTAGAGCGTTAGCTGAGATTTGAAAGAAACTCTAAGCAAGGTCCCTGTTTGCATTAGTTACTTTTCTTGTTGCTATGATAAAACCTCATGGTTAAGGCAAAACAGGGAAGAGTGAGCTTATTTTAGCTCATGGCTCCATGGCAACAAGAGTTGATTGAGGTGGGCAGGCACGGCTGCAGGAGCCAGAAGCCGAGAGCACACATCCTTAGTGGCAAGCTTGAAACAGACAGCACCCTGGACGTAGACTGTGGCTATGAACTCTCAAAGCCCACGCTAGCGACATACTTTCTCCACAAAGGCCACTCCTCCTAAGTTCTTGAGCAGTATAACCAGCTGAGTTTGCAATGTTCAAATACCTGAGTGTATGAGAGATGTTTTTCATTCCAATCTCTACACAGGTCCTCTAAATTTTTGAATATGTGCATATGTGCATGCATGAGCGTGCAGGCACACACACTCACACACACTAAATAAAGTGTCTTTATTAAAAGGGGTGTCTGAACACAATCATTGGGTAATGTACTTTCCATCGAGCTTGATGAACTCAGCTCACTCTCTGAGACTCACAGGGTAGAAGAGAACTTGTATCTTTTTACCTTGTAGGAATGATGTCACCAAAGAAAACATAAAAAGAGTAACATTTACGTGTTGTAATAAGTGAAGCTTTGAATGATAAGCTCTGTGCCCAATAAGAACTACAATCGCTTTTTGGTATACTTTGCAATAGATGTAGTCTGCTAGATGGTTTTTAAATTTCTTTTTTTATTATCCACACAGAAATAAATTCCTAACCACAAATCTAGAGTTAGAGTGAAACAAGATTGTTAGTTTTAATCTTCCAAAAATTGTTTTTCTTCTTAGTGTGATTTCATTTTCTATTGCTTATTATTATATTATGGGCCATCAGCACAATGATTACTATTTCTTGTGCCTGTGTGTATATATGTAGGTGCACATGTGTGTGTGGAGGTCAGAGGTCAACCTCACATATTGTTCCAAAGGTCCTATCCGTTGCATTTAAAGTATGTATTTTATGTGTATAAATGTTTTACCTGCATATAGAAATGTGAGTCATGTGGCATATCTGGTACCTATGGAGCCAGAAGAGGGAGTTAGGAGCCTCAGATCTCAAGTTACCGATGCTGTGAGCCACTATGTAGGTATTGGAAATCAAACCCAGGTCCTCTGGAAGGGGAGCGAGTGCTCTTAATTAATTACTGAGCTTTCTCTCTCTCACACACACCACCAAGTGCTCTTGTGACAGAGTCTCTTAGCATCCTGGAGTGTGCCAAGTAGGCTGGTGTGACTGGTCAAAGAGCTTCAGGACCTGCCTGATTCACCTCCTTAGAACAGAGATCACAAACATGCATGGCCAATGCCCAGTTTCTTGGGAAGTGAACTCAGGTCCTAATGCTTGCAAGATAATAATTTTACTGATTAAGCCATCTCCTAAGTTCCCAAGATCAATTTTGATGCTATTTCTGTTGCATTTCTTTCTCTTTCATTGTGAGAAAGATCCTTGGCAAGCACCTAACATCTTTGGGTACAGTATCTCTCAGAATCTCAGAGACAGAGAGAGTGAGAGAGAATCCTATAACAATTCACACAATATTTATTAAAAAGTTTGAAAATCATGGAATACCACCAATGTTTGTGATTATAATAGACATATATTATTGCCTCACTGTACCATTTGAGAATATTACAGTTCACACAAAATATTATTGATGCAAACAAAGGGTATAAGACAAAATAGTAAAAAGTCCACAGTTCATAATTCCCTCCTGAATGTCAGGACCGTATTAAAAGCCTAGTTATTTTCTGTTGTCCCATTGCATTAGGAATACACAAGGTTCAAAGAGGCAAAAATTTCTTTCAAGTCACACAGCCTGGGAGTGAAATTATCAGAAAATTAACCTAAGATGGCCTTGCTTCAGCACTGGGTAAATTCCACTGTCCCCTTATCATCATTCTCAATACAGGGGACCCAAGCACCTTCCACCTCAGAAACTCAGAGATTAGAGCTAAAGAATTTTCCTCAGTGGAGAGAATCATGCAGAAAATTAACTCAGTGACATTTACTGAGGTCCTTTAGGTGTTATTTGGTGATTAGGTATGGTAGCTTTTGTTGAGAAGCAAACAATGAAGAAGTGAATGAAAGAGAACACAAGCAATTTCATAAGATGCAAACTATGGTGGTCCTGGGAGATCACGATGAAGGCTAGTGATGCCAAATGATTGAGGAAGTGACCCATGAGCAGAGAGAACCAATTGACTGTGGAGTGAGCTGAGCTTATTTTAGTCAAGATGTTGGCAGTGCAGTAGGGATGGTCTTCAGGTATGGGAAACACTCCCTTACTTCCTCCTCCACCAGGAATCTACTTCCTCCTCTCTCAGATTTTCCATCTACTGACCTTCTAGAGCATTCTCTTCTTCAAGGATGTATTCCAATCTCTCTACAGTGTGCTCCTCCTGCTTTGCACATTAGTGTCATCAATGTAAAAACAATCTTCATGGTTCCCCCTGAGCTTTCTCTCTTGGTCCAAATTAAATACTGAAGATGTAAAAACTTTCAGCCTCCAGATTTTAGCCTAGGACCCCTACGTGATTAGGAGACATTTGGATTAACTTTTACATTGATGAAAAGAATCTCTCTCCCTCCCTCAAATGAAATAAAGTTTAGACTAATTCTAGGCTAACTTGGAGATGGATTACTTAGCAAAGAGATGACAGGTGCAAGTGCTGATTTCAACTTTAAATTCCACATAAAAAACAGGCTCGTTTTACACACACACACACACAGCAACAATTAAAGAAAAAAGAGACTGAATTTAAAAGAGACATTGGGGGAGGGGTGGTATGTCAGAATAGAAGGATGAAAGGTGAAGAGAAATAATGTAATCAATTATATTATGATGTCAAAAATAAAAAAAAATTAAAAATTTATTCAACTGTCCATAGACACATAAATTGTTTCCTTTTCTGGACTTAATGCATAAATGCATAGTGTTGCAATAATAATTAAACTGTGTGTTAAAAACAAGCCAGGTTTTGTGGTTCATGCTTGAAACCACATCACTGGGAGGCAGAAACAGGTGGATCACTGGGATTTGCTGGTCTGGTCTATAAAGTGAGTCCAGGCCAGCCAAGGCTACACAGATTGGCAAGTTCTAGACCAGTGAGAGATCATGCCTCCAAAAAGAAGGAAGACAGATTTTGAGGAATGACATCTAGGATTTTCCTCTGGCCTCTGCTGCATATGCACACATGTCCACAGGAACCTGCATATAGGCATACACGAACCTGCACCAACGAGCATTCATACTCATAAACACACACACACACACACACACACACACACACACACACACACACCAACAACAACAACACGTAGGTTAATTCTAATCCCTATATCCACTTTTCTCAATATTTTAACTAACACTTTTGCCTCCTACTGGGTTGTCTCATCCAGTCTTGATATGAGGGTATATTTGTAGTCTAATTGCATCTTGTTATGCCAAATTCAGTTGATATCACTGGGAGGCCTGCTCTTTTCTGAAGGAAAATGGAAAAAGAGAGGATATGGGAGAGAGTGGAGGTAGGGGAGGCTGCAGTTGGGATGAGTTGTGTGAGAGAAGTATAAATAAAGAAAAGAAAAACCAAATGAGAGATAATCAGCATGGAGCAGTAGTAAGAACACTGCATGCTAAGTTCTTTTTTTTGAGAGCTGACTATTGTTCTAGTACTTTCTATGTGCATCTCTTTGCATTTTCATAAATTATCGGTGGAGAGGTGGCTCTCACCCCATCCTGGCTGGTGACAGAGAAATAAATGACTTCCTTAAAACAAAAAGCCATGCTGCTAGAATTGAGAATCACATAGATCTCAAAGGCACAGTGCTCCTACCCCCTGGTCTTTTTTTTCTCCTGGTGTTTGTTTAGTTCTTGCAGAGTTTTCTAGGTCTTATGTTCAAACAGCTATTTGTATATATAAAGTAGTGTGAACACAATTTTTAAACCACATTTTATTAAACTTGATACAGATTCTGCATTTTAATATTAGAGACAAAAATTTTTGTTGTATTTTTGTAGCTTACTTCCTTTTAATTTGAAAGCTTTCTTTTCATTTTAATCATATGTATATGTGTGTGTTTGTGTAACAGTATGTGGTCTTGGGAGTGCAGGTGCCCAAGGAAGCTAGAGACATTGGATCTCCTGGATCTGGAGTTACAGATGGTTGTGAGCCTCACAATATGGATATTGGGACCCAAACTTACATCCTCTGCCAAAATAGTGCATGCTGTTAACTCCTGAGCCATCTCTGCAGCTCCATAACACCTTTCAAAATTACAATATTTTGGTTACTTTTTTGGCTATGTGTATATATGCACATGAGTGGAGGTCAGAGCATAGCTCATAAGTCTGTCCTTTCTCTGCCATGTTGATTCTAGGAATAAAACTTAGGCTATTAGTTGCCGGGAACCAAAGCCAATTAGTGGAGCCAAAGCAAATTAGTGGAACATTACCAACAGCTGCACTAGGTAGGATATAAGGTCATGGGTGAGAGATTTACGTGAGAACATCTGCTCATTAGGCTTGGAGCATCCTTGAGATATCTTAAGGAAACCTTCTTACGGTAGCTTGCAGGTGCAGTATCTTGCATCATAAAACACTTTGCTATCTCCTGTAGCAATAAACTATCCTTCCCCTTCCCTGTCTTCTCCCTATAAAGTAGTGTGAAAATTTTCAAATAAACAAGACCTTGATCAGACAGACTGTCTTGGTCTTCATTCTTCATGTCTCTTGTCCCACCCCATTCATTTCACCCCTCCTTAGGAACCTGTTGAACCCCCCCCCCCATGGTTGGGGCAATTAGTCTTGATGGCAAGTGGCTTTACCCATAGAGCCAACTTGCCAGACCGTATTTGTATTTATTTTTTGAGGATTCCATATATTTATAGAATTCATTTTGAAGAAAAATGGAGTAGAGGCAGTGGATAAGTCCCAGGAACACTGTCTTCTGGACACAGCTGGGCAACTACACATATGAACTTACAGTAGCTGTGATAGCATGCATAAGACCCATGCAAATTCACACCACAAAAATTCCCAACAAGAAGAGGAGAGTTGGGCATGAAGTGCCACCTCTAGAGGAGAAGCTCCTGGCAACTGATGGCTTCTGATTTTGGGGGTAAGGGGCAGTCAGTTTTTGTTAAGAGTGTAGGCCCCTGTAAGTTGACCATGCTCCAGTGGAAGGTCACACATACAAAAATGCATGGAAAAAACAAACTAGATTTTATTGGTGTAAAAATCAAAGGAGATCTTACTGTTTCCCACTTCTTTCATAAGATTCCATGCACTCTGCCCAACAGTTGGCCATGAATCTCAGCATCTGCTTTGATAGTCTGCATTGCAGAGCCTTTCAGAGGCCCTCTGTAGAAGGCTCCTAACTTGTTTCCTGTTTTCTTCTTCTTCTGATGTTCATCCTCTTTGCCTTTCTGGACAGGGATTGAACATTTTAGCAAGAGTCCTCCCTCTTGATTAGTTTCTTTAGGTGTACAGATTTTAGTAGGTTTATCCTATATGATATGTTTATATGAGTGAGTATATACCATGTGCATCTTTCTGCTTCTGGGATAGCTCACTCAAGATGATCTTTTCCAGATCTGGAGAGAACAGGAACTCCACAAGGAGAGCAACAAAACAAAAAAATCTGAGCACAGGGGTATTTCCTGAGACTGATACTCCAACCATGCATGGAGATAACCTAAGACCCCTGCACAGATGTAGCCCATGGCAGTTCAGTATCCAAACGGGTTCCATTGTAATAGGAACAGGGACTGTCTCTGACATGAACTGATTGGCCTGCTCTTTAATCACCTCCCCCTGAGGGGGAAGCAGCATTACCAGGCCACAGAAGAAGACAATGCAGCCACTCCTGATGAGACCTAATTGAGTAGGATCAGAAGGAAGGAAAAGAAGACCTCCCCTATCAGTGGACTTGGGGAGGGGCATGCATGCAGAGGGTGGAGGAAGGGAGGGATTGGGACAGGAGGTGGGAGGGAACCACAGGGGGGGATACAACCGAATAAAGTGTAATTAATAAAGAATAAAAAAAGGGAAAAAATCAAAGGAGAATAAAAGGGTCACAGATTCGATGGATAGGGAAGTGAGGGTAGATTTGGGAGGAGTGGGGGGAGGGGCAAGTATGATAAAGACACACTGAATGACATTCTCAAAGAACTAATATATACATTTTTTTGAGACAGGAATTCTCTGTATAGCTGTGGTTGTCCTGGACTCACTTTGTAGACCAGGCTGGCCTTGAACTCACAGAGATCTGCCTGCCTCTCCCTTCCAGAGTGCTGGGATTATAGGTGTGTGCCACTGCACCTGGCTAATAAAAATTTTTAAAGGAAAAGAATAACTTTACATATGAACAGAGAGTTCTCAAAAGAAGAAATCATGAAATTTGTAGGTAAATGGTGGGAACTGGAAAAGATCATCCTGAGTGAGCTATCCCAGAAGCAGAAAGATGCACAAAGTATATACTCACTCATAGAAACATATCATATAGGATAAACCTACTAAAATCTGTACACCTAAAGAAACTAATCAAGAGGGAGGACTCTTGCTAAAATGCTCAATCCCTGTCCAGAAAGGCAAAGAGGATGGACATCAGAAGAAGAAGAAAAGAGGGAACAAGTCAGGAGCCTGCCACAGAGGGCCTCTGAAAGGCTCTGCCATGCAGACTATAAAAGCAGATACTGAGACTTATGGCCAACCTTTGGGCAGAGTGCATGGAATCTTATGAAAGAAGTGGGAAACAGTAAGATCTGCAGAGGACAGGAACGCCACAAGGAGAGCAACAGAATCATAAAATCTGAGCACAGGGGTATTTCTTGAGACTGATAGTCCAACCAAGGACCATGCATGGAGATAACCTAGGACTCCTGCACAGATGTAGCCCATGGCAATTCAGTGTCCAATTGGGTTCCATAATAACAGGAACAGGGACTATCTCTGACATGAATTTGTAAGACCTGAGGTCTCACAGCTCAGGAGTTCAAGATCGTGCCCTTCCCAGAAACTCCCCCAGACCAAGACTCGTTGCAAAAGCAAGAGGTTTATTAACCATTGCACAATGGGGTCACCCCTGCCAGTCAGCAAAGAGTGGCACCGGGAGACAAAGGCCTTTAGGTTTTTAAAAGAAAAATTTCGGGAGATTTGAAGTTGCAGTCATGGCAATTTAGGATTGGATGAGGAAGCTATAAAGTAAGATAATTGGTTAGTCTTAGGTGCTCAAGCTTGGCCAGTCCTGCCAAGTGTGGATGCAGCTGCAATTGAAGATTAGGGGCTACAGACTTTTGGCTGGAGGTCAAAAGCTACTCAGAAGAAGTCTAGGTTCGTTGCTAAGAAACGCTATCTCAAAGACAAGGGTCTGGTCCTTCTTTTGCTGAGTGAAGGTCATTGCTTGCTTGCATTTTTTTTATCTGTCCTCACAGATAGGGTCACATTCCTCCATTCTCTGGAAAGGTACTAAGAGGCTTTAGCTTAACCTGGACCTAAAACTCAAAACTATAGGTTTTAGAAGACATATAGGTTACAAAGTTAGCCTAACCCTTTCAAATTGATTGGCCTGCTCTTTAATCACCTCCCTCTGAGGGGGAAGCAGCCTTACCAAGCCACAGAAGAAGACAATGCAGCCACTCCTGATGAGACCTAATTGACTAGGATCAGAAGGAAAGAAAATAAGACCTCCCCTATCAGTGGACTTGGGGAGGGGCATGCAAGCAGAGGGGGGAGGAAGGCAGGGATTGGGACAGGAGGAGGGAGGGAACCACAGGGGGGATACAAAGTGAATAAAGTATAATTAATAAAGAATTAAAAAAAAAGAAATGGTCAAGAAATACTTTTTAAAACTTTCAACATCCTTAGGGATCAGGGAAAGGCAAACTAAAGTACTTTGAGATTTCATCTTAAACAGTCAGAAGGGTTAAGACTTTTTAAATATTTTACAACAAATGCTGTCATGACTGTGAGAAAAGGAAAACACACGTTCACTATTGGTGTGTGTGTAAACTTGTGCATCTTCTATGGAGATCAATATGGAGGTTCCTCAAGAGGAGAAAAATTGATCTATTATAAGACAGAACCATACTACTACTTGGCATACTCACAAAGACTGTGAATCCTACTGCAGAGATGCTTGATCATCCAAGTTCATTGCTGTGCCATTCACAATAGCCAAGAAAAGCTTTTTTAAAGAGACCCCCTTGAGTTTGAGGAGCAGGAACCTCCTCAGCATACTGGGCTTGTTACTACCCTCCTTTCCTAGTTCTAGAGAATCAGTTTCTCAAGGATCCACATTTGGAAACACTGGGGAACATTTGATCTTAAGGTTCCAGGCCGAGCACAAAGCTCCTGAGCTAACTGAGTCCTAGAGACATGGAAATGCTGAATACATGACTTCAGACAGAGGAAGAAGTCAAGGTTCTGATGTGAATCCAGCAGTCCAGTTTTTAGGCACTAAAACTCCTATTACAAATAGTATATCCTTTCTATTATACAATCATTTTTTTCTTTACCCTTGAACCAAATGGTACAAAGTTCATCTTCATTCCATCCCAAATGATATCATTTTTATTAATTTTTTTCACAACCTTTCAACTGTTTTCAAATCAGCACAATGGGTACATTGTCACTTTTCCTCATGCACTTATTGAAGAGATTAAACCACAAAGCATGACCACATAGATAGCAACTCTCATTCCTATTTTTATCAGAGTTCATGCCAGTGTCCATTGTGGTTGAATGGATCTATCTTTTCATCCATCAAGGTCTCTTCTTCAACTGAGTACCAGCCAGGTCTGGAGTAGCTATTCTTTATTTTTAACAAAACTAAGCTTTTCAAGACATTGAGTTTGGCGTCTAGTGGTAATATTAAGTAAAAGTCCTGTCCTAGTGAGCTTCTGGTTCCTTGAGTAGAATTGTCTTCAATAATTAAAAGTTGCTGTTAGTGCTGGAAAGATACCTTAGTCTGTAAAGTGACTGCCATACAGACATAAGGACCAGAGTTTGGGTTCCATCAGCAGTGCAAAAACTGGGTGTGGTGGCATACACCTACTACCCTAGTCCCTCGGGGTGGAAGACAGGATTGATACCTGGAT
This sequence comes from Psammomys obesus, assembly GCF_907164565.1. NCBI lineage: Eukaryota > Metazoa > Chordata > Mammalia > Rodentia > Muridae > Psammomys > Psammomys obesus. The sequence goes on along the minus strand of NW_026596039.1, from coordinate 24,634,300 downwards.
TTATTCTGCCAGTTTAGCCAATTGGTCATCTCCAGGTTCAGCCAGAAACCTTGTCTCAAGAATCAAGGTAGAGAGGAATAGAAGACACCCAACAATGATTTAGACTTACCAAAAAAAATTCACACCCACAGACACCCATAGACACACACACACACACACACACACACACACACACACACACACACAC
>NW_026596039.1:24617519-24634103 GCF_907164565.1 Psammomys obesus | reverse complement strand
ACACACACACACACACACACACACACACACACACACACACACACACAGTAAGTCTTTTAGTTAAAAATGTAACCTCTGTATCCTGAATTGTTTTCCCCCTATTGATGAAGAGGGAATGTAATGTGGAGACCCACAATTGGGCCCTGAGTGATACAGACTGTATCTATTCTAAACAAAACTTAGACTTTCTTTCATGAGAAAGTAGAAGTTTTTAATGGTCTATAGCTTCATTCGACTCCACTGGCACTCATGAAGCAGGAACATCAGCTGAAGTATCGGTTACTGATGGATTCTAAAGAACGGGCAGTCACTGTCTTCAGTTTTGTACCTACTGAGATGTCCAACAGGTTTCAATGGATAGTTAAAAAGACATGAATTTTGAAAGAGAATTACAGGGAGTAGAGGAGGTTAATCAGAATTAACTTTATACTTGTATAAAATTGTCAAAGACCAAACTCAATCAAAATAAAAACTTAGAGAAATGAAGTTGTGTATGAAGATACAATGCAGCAGGAGTTGCGCACATGACATGTGGTTGTGCTTTATCTGAAAGTACATCTGAGGAGCTATGACTCTAGAAAGGTTGGTTAACATACTTAATCTTGCCTTGTCTGCTCTGGGATATAGAAGTGTGCAGTCTTTCCCTGGAAATGAGCCAATCCATCTAACAGTAACTGCATGCCAGCCCTCTTTGGGATAGTGTAACATCACCGTTAACAACATTTTTGAAGTCAAACTTCAAAACGTCTCTCCTACCCTAACTTGTCCTCAGGAAGCCTTTACATGGGACATGCATCATTTATTAATTTAACTTATAGGAGCAGTTACTGTAACTATCTCTCCATCCATTCCTCTGTTGTCCAAATTTATTTGTATTTCCAAAACCAGTCAATACTCACATGCTAGAGGTATTCATCAAAGCTCTTTGCCTTCACCCCCAAAGAACAAAGCTGGAGCACCTCACCTGGTGTCTGAAGGGAGTAGGTACAGATCTTTCCTCGCAGATAAGATCAGGAGGAGGATCTGACACTCAGCTGCTGCCCAGAGCACATGCAAGGAAACAGAAGAGCCCTTCAGCACATCTTGGAGGAACTGACTCTGATCCTGAAACAACCACAAACCTTTTTTTTGTGGCTCTGGAGCCTCTGAAGTGCTGAGGGCACTGCCTGCAGTAAAAAGAGGAGGCAGGGGCCTCACAGTGAAGCTCTGAACCTCAGAGACTCTCTTGGCCCCTGAGGAGTTGGAGGAGTGGTAGGAAAGAATTTTACTGATGATTCTTAGAGATTTAAGTAGAAAGGCCTGCAGACTGTTCTCAATTAGAACCATCATACATGGACTTATTTCTTTTTAAGATTATGTGTATGAGTGGTGTCTGTGTGGGAGTATGTGCATATGGTTGCAGGGGTCTGTGGTGGCCAGAAGAGGAAAACAGATGCACTGGAGCTGGAGTTACAGGCACTTGTGAGCCACATGACATAGGTCCTGGTAACTGAACTTGTGTCCTCTGCCTAAAGAGTATGTGCTCTTAACTTCTGAGCCATCTGCCAAGCCCTACACTGGTTGATTTCTTATCCAATATGAAGACTATACTTGGAGTGTAGTGTGTTTAAGGGTGCAAAAAACTGGTCCAGCCTTCAGTTGGTAGATACTTAGTATAGAGAAGCATGCCAACACGGAATAATGGATTTATAACCTGTTTTTAAAAAGTCAGTTGGTGCTGAAGACATAAGACAGAATATAACAGTTCAGACAAGAGGATAGTTCTTTAATATTTCTCCCACAAAAGTAACAATGCACAACAAAACACACCAGTAAATATAAAAGACACTAAACTGAAAGAAGATTATTGGAAAGAGGAAAAAGACCAGCATGGGGTAAGAGGTAGACATGAAGGTCATAAGAGGTGAACACAATTAATTATATAATCAAGAAAATGCCATAATGATGTTCTTTTTATAAAATCAATACGTATGAGTACAGTTTTAAGGCTTTATTATTACTTATTCATATATTTCTGTGTGTATGTGCACATGTGTGCAAGTACCTATGGAGATCAGAAAAGTGTCAGATTCCGCTGGAGCAGTAGTTACAGGCTGTTGTGAGCTGCTTTATGTGGGTTCTGGGAACTGGACTCAGGTCTGCAAAAGCAGCAAACAGTGAGCCCTCAGCTCTCCATCTCTCCAGCCCCTTACTTGATTTTTAAAATTTAACATTGATACCCATCACAACACACACACACACACACACACACACACACACACACACACACACAGACACACGCACACACAAATCTGTTTCTTTTTATTTAAAAGCTCATTAGTTGCATGCCTGTAATCTCAGCACTCAGGGAGGCAGAGGCAGGTGGATCTCTGTGAGTTCAAGGCCAGCCTGGTCTTCAAAGTGACTCTAGGACAGTCAAGGCTACACAGAGAAACTATCCGGAGCAAACAAAATAAAAACCAAAACAAACAAACAAGCAAACAAAGAAATCCCCAAAAAGCACAGTAGTTAGCTCACAATTAACTTGTTTAATCCATCGATCATTAAATATTTAGGTGTATCTACACTGCAAATATTAAAGCAAAAAAGATTCTGTACATCTAGCTAACTGCATTTTTCAGGATACAGACACATTCAGTAAAAATGCATCAGTCTTCTAGGGATAAAATGATGTTATGCTTTATAGTGGGACTTTTAGACCCACCAATATAAATAATGACACAGACTTTTCAACATTTTAAAGCTTACGCCTTTTAGCTGGACAGATTCCCAGACACCTAGTTTAACCCCATTGATCCTGGCACCACATCCCACCACATGGCTAGCAATATGCTCTGTTCCATCCAGTTACCTTTCATGACTGCTGGAGAATCTGCCACCTTTGCTTGCTTTCACCCAGCATGCCCCTGCTTCAGAAGTTCTGCCCTCCACTTCCTGCCCAGATAATGGCTGTCACATCTTTATTACAACCAATAGACAAGTGAGGAAGATAAATATTTACAACATATAAGACTGATGATGGGCCATACAAACAACGATCCCAAAATCTGGCTAGTACTTTGCTTTCTGCCTGTTTAACAGTCAATTATTGAATGTATAGAGTCACATCTTCCAGACTGGAGAATGGCTCAGTGACTGCTCTTCCGGAGGTCCTGGGTTAAATTCCTGGCAACCAAATGGTAGTTCTTAGCCATCTATAATGTGATATGATGCCCTCTTCTGGCAGGCAGATGTATATGTGGATAGTGACACAGTGTACCCCAATATCGCTTAAGCTACATTCCTTGGGTTATGACTTAAGGAGGGGTTCACTGGCCACTAACACAATTTTTGTCTTGTTTTCTATTGTGCTTTGCTGATTCTTAGGTATTTCAGATTTAGTTATTGCCTGTTGTGTTGGTATCACATATTAAATGAAAAACATTTTATTCTATTTTTCTTTGGAGTTTAAGCTTTATGGAGTTTTGAAGTCAAGAAATATTTGTAGTTCTTTTGAAAATGGTGTTGGTGATCAAATCTAGGGCCTGTGTATGCTATGATAGAGATGTACTATTTAGCTACATCCCCAGATTATAAGGAATATTTGGTCCAGGGAGAGAAGGTCCAGCTTTGGCAGACCATGATCAAGGCCAGTGGAGAGTCTTCCTCAGCACAGTGTGGACTTCCCTGTTCCTCAGACAGTAGATGATAGGATTACAGAGAGGTGTGACCACCGTGTAGATGACAGACAGCACCTTGTTGAGGTCCATGGACTTGATGCGGCTGGGGCAGCAGTAGATGAAGAGGGCTGCTGAGTAGAAGATGCCCACCACTACCAGGTGAGAGGCGCAGGTGGAGAAGGCCTTGCAGCGGGCAGCAGCTGATGGCATGTGGAGTACAGCCATCCCAATGGCTGAATAGGAGGCCAAGGACACCAGGAGTGTTCCACAGAAGATGACAATGGCTGAGATGAAGTCTACCAGCTCTGTGAGGGCCACGTGTGTACAGGACAAGTTGAGAAGTGGGGAGACATCACAGAAAAATTGGTTGAGGACATTGGGGCCACAGTAGGTGAGGCTTGCAATGCATTTTGTCTTTACCGCTGAGACCACCAGCCCACCAAGCCATGAAGACAAGGCTAAGCCCAGGCAGACCTGTGGCCTCATGAGCAGTGGGTAGTGCAGTGGGCGGCAGATGGCCACATGGCGGTCATAAGCCATGGAGGCCAAGAGGGTGCACTCTGTGCAGATGAGAGAGACAAAGAAGAAGAGTTGAGTCATGCAAGTTACAAAAGAAATATGGTAGGGTCCTGTCCACAGCCCCAAGAGTAGGGTGGGCATGGTGACTGACACATAACACATCTCCAGGCAGCTGAGGTTGCCCAGGAAGAAGTACATGGGCTTGTGGAGCTCGCTATGACTGCAGATGAGATAGATGATGAGTGTGTTCTCCAGGAGTGTCAGCAGGTAGAGTCAGGAAGACCGTGAACAGGGCATCCCTTATGTCCAGCCTTGTGGACAATCCCAGCAAGATGAACTGCTGAACCCTGGTCATGTTGGCCAACTCTAGGTACCTCTCCATCTGCAGAGAGACAGATTGTTAACACCTGTCCTTCAGAAGCATCATAGTAAAAGTAATTAGAAGGATGTTCACAGTGGTTTGAACCTTGAGTGACTTAATAATCTCAACATCTGCTGAAAACTGGCTAAGAGAAAGATTCTTCATATCCTTGAGATGAATGCTGCAGCTGGTGATTCTAATGTGTAGAAAGAATGCAACCATCTGAATGATGAGAGGATAAAATTTGCTCCCTGTGAAATCAAGTGAAGGAAAAATTGACATTTGCAATGCTAAGTATGAGATAATTTTCTTTATTTCAGTTTTTAAAATGTGTTATTCCCAGGTTGTTTTTCTTACACACCAGTTTAGAAATATTCTTAAAATCCCAGAAAAATAAGACTTCTATTTCTGCTGTTCTAAAATAGGGTCCAGCCTACACCTACACTGCCCTGAATGGGCCTGATTGCCTCTAAACTACAATCGTCTCTTAAAGTGACTTTGTTTTTTACAGAATTGCATTATGTTATAGGTGTCAAATGATTATGCCCATAGACAAAATGTTTTATTGTGAATAACATTGTTGAAAATTCTAAGAAAGTTGGTACCACATTTAGAAGAAGTTTAGAGATTCCATTGTTTGGACCCAATTTGTGCGGTCACATACACAGTATTTATAACTTGTCCAATGTTGCATTGAGTTGAATCTTGGAGATTCTATTGGTTACAGCCAATGTAGATTATATCATATGTATACTTCCTTATCATTCACACACTGCTGTTTGGAGAAAAGCAGGGATATACAGAGGGAATTATGGGTGTCTGGGGTGCACACCCTGATCACAAAAATCTGTAAGATCCATTGAACTTTTACATTATGTTAGAAACATCTCATGATGATTTTGTTGTTTCATTCAATGCTGTTAAGTTCTGGTACGGCTTAGTTATTCTGTAAGTTTTTGAAGATTTATTTTTATTTTATTTACATGTATATTTACCTGCATGTCTACATATATGTATAAATAACATGATATCTCTATATCACATGCATGCAGTGCCACAGAGGCCATATAGATCAGCAAATCCCCTGGAACTGGAGTTACAGGTAGTTGTGAGCTGCCATGTGGATACTGGGACCTGAACCTGGGTCCTCTAGCACAACAACTAGTGCTTTTAACTGCTGAACCATCTTTCTAGCCCCTTTGACTTAGTTATTCTTAAATGGCATGGTTATATTCTTTGCCTCTGTCCCACAGGGTGAGTATGGGAACAATCACAGCCCAAGATGACCCAGCCAGGAAGCTGCTGTGCCTTGTCCCAACTTCATTCCTGTGTCAATTCCCTTTGAAAACAAGACCAGAATATTCTCCAACATTTAAGACAGACTTTGAGAGCTAAAAAAAATTATAGAATTTGAAAGTTTTTCTTGCTTCAGAGTACCCTGCATAGATTACACCTGGTTGAATTAAACCCCTGCAGTGGGTTAGGTACTCTCTCAGTGCACCTCTTCTCTCTTCTCCTTCCCCCTTGGTCTTCTTCGTCTCCTCTCATTCCCTATCTCTCTTTCATTTCTTTTAAATATAGGCATTTAATTTTATATCTTGCTAGTATAAGCAAATATATGTACTGAATAATTCAAGGCAACACTTCTCTCATCTATCAGGAACTGACTTCTTGCAAAACATAGAGCCAATAAATAGATATAAAAACAGAGCAATTTTAGAAGAGTTTTGAGCTATTACAGAGCTTAAGAATCACATTATCTTGATATTGTATGCTCCTCATTCAAAAACGATTAAGAGTCCAATGCAGGAGGTGAGAGGCCACTCACTGAGCATGGAAAAAGCTTGGGGAGAACATTTTGACAAAGGAAGAGCAATTTTAGTGGTCTGATGTTGTTACGGAACTGCCTGACAGAAAATCTGCTTCTTCATCTATCAGATTTCCACCACTTTAGATTTTTAGCTCTTCATATGGTTTCTTCTTCAAGAACACACCCCAAAATTCCTTCAAATGTTTCATTTTAAAAATTGCATTGCATGTGCACACCACGGCTCATGTGAGGAGGCCAGAAGACAACTTGCAAGACTTAATTATCTCCTACCATGTGGATCCTGAGAATCCAACTCGGGTGGTTAGATTTAGAGGAGAGCACCTTTACTTCCTGAGCCATCTCACCAGGCCAATTCAAGCACTTTTTTTTTTTTTCATCACTGTAGCCATTTACTGGACAGAACTCCAGATGGTATTTTATTTTTTTAACTTTTTATTAATTACACTTTATTCATTTTGTATCCCCCCCATAAGCCCCTTCCTCCTCCCTTGCCGATCCCACCCTCCCTCCCCTTTCTGCATGCATGCCACTCCCCAAGTCCACTGATAGGGGAGGTTCTCCTCTTCTTTCTGATCTTAGTCTATCAGTTCTCATCAAAAGTGGCTGCATTGTCCTCTACTGTGGCCTGGTAAGGCTGTGTGTTTATTCTATATTGTATGTTTATATGAGTGAGTATATACCATGCATGTCTTTTTGTTTCTGGGACAACTCACTCAGGATGATCCTTTCCAGGTCCCATCATTTACCTGCAAATTTCATGATTTCCTTATTTTTCATTGCTGAGTAATACTCCATTGTATAGATGTACCACAGTTTCTGCATCCATTCTTCAGTTGAGGGGCATCTGGGTTGTTTCCAGCTTCTGGCTATTACAAATAAAGCTGCTACAAACATGGTTGAGCAAATGTCCTTTTTGTGTACTTGAGCCTCTTTTGGGTATATGCCTAGGAGTGGTATGGCTGGATCTTGAGGAAGCGCTATTCCTAGTTGTCTGAGAAAGTGCCAGATTGATTTCCAGAGTGGTTGTACCAGTTTACATTCCCACCAGCAGTGGAGAAGGGTTCCCCTTTCTCCACAACCTCTCCAGCATGTGTTGTCCCTTGAGTTTTTCATCTTGGCCATTCTGATGGGTGTAAGGTGAAATCTCAGGGTTGTTTTGATTTGCATTTCCCTAATGGCTAATGAGGTTGAGCATTTCTTTAAGTGCTTCTCTGCCATTCGATATTCCTCTACAGAGAATTCTCTCTTTAGCTCTGTTCCCCATTTTTTAAGTGGATTACTTGGTTTATTGCTTTTCAGCTTGTTTAGTTCTTTATATATATTGGATATGAGTCCTCTGTCAGATAAAGGGTTGGTGATGATTCTTTCCCAATCTGTAGGCAGTCGCTTTGTTTTGATGACGGTGTCCTTTGCTTTACAGAAGCTTTTCAATTTCATGAGGTCCCATTTATTGATTGTTGCTCTTAGAGCCTGTGCTGTTGGTGTTCTGTTCAGGAAGTTTTCTCCTGCACCAATGAGTTCTAGGGTATTCCCCACTTTTTTTTCTAGCCGATTTAATGTGTCTGGTTTTATGTTGAGGTCTTTGATCCACTTGGACTTCAGTTTTGTGCAGGGTGAAAGTATGGATATATTTCCATTTTTCTACATGTAGACATCCAGTTGGACCAGCACCATTTGTTGAAGATGCTATCTTTTTTCCATTGTATGGTTTTGGCATCTTTGTCAAAAATCAGGTGTCCGTAAGTGTGTGGGTTTATTTCTGGGTCTTCTGTTCGATTCCATTGATCCACCATTCTGTTTCTATGCCAGTACCATGTAGTTTTTATAACTGTTGCTCTATAGTACAGCTTGAGATCAGGGATGGAGATACCTCCAGAAGATCTTTTATTGTAGAGGATTGTTTTAGCAATTCTCGGTTTCTTGTTATTCCATACGAAGTTGAGAATTTTTCTTTCCAGGTCTGTAAAGAATTGTGTTGGCAATTTGATGGGAATTGCATTAAATCTGTAGATTGCTTTTGGTAAGATGGAAATTTTTACTATGTTAATCCTGACAAGCCATGAGCATGGGAGATCCTTCCATCTTCTCATATCTTCCTCTAATTCTTTCTTCAGAGACTTGAAATTTTTTTCATACAAGTCTTTGACTTGCTTGGTTAGGGTTACACCAAGGTACTTTATGTCATTTGTGGCTATTGTGAATGGTGTTGTTTCTCGAATTTCTTTCTCAGCCCTTTTGTCTTTTGTATACAGGAGGGCTACTGATTTTTTTGAGTTAATTTTGTATCCGGCCACTTTGCTGAAGGTGTTTATCAGCTGTAGGAGTTCCCTGGTAGAGTTTTTGGGGTCACTCATATATACTATCATATCATCTGCAATTAGTGATAATTTGACTTCTTCCTTTCCCATCTGTATCCCCTTGATCTCCTTCAACTGTCTTATTGTTCTAGCAAGGACTTCCAGCACTATGTTGAAGAGATATGGAGACAGTGGGCAGCCTTGTCTTGTCCCTGATTTCAGTGGGATTGCTTTAAGTTTCTCTCCGTTCAGTTTGATGTTGGCTATAGGCTTGCTGTATATCGCCTTTACTATGTTTAGATATGTGCCTTGTATCCCTGATCTCTCCAGTACTTTAAACATGAATGGATGTTGGATTTTGTCAAATGCTTTTTCAGCATCTGGGGAGATTATCATGTGGTTTTTTTCTTTCAGTTTGTTAATATGGTGGATCACATTGATGGATTTCCGTATATGGAACCACCCCTGCATACCTGGGATGAAGCCTACTTGGTCATAGTGGATAATATCTTTGATGTGTTCTTGGATTCGGTTTGCAAGTATTTTGTTAAGTATTTTTGCATCAATGTTCATAAGGGAGATTGGCCTGAAATTCTCTTTCTTTGTTGAGCCTTTGTGAGTTTAGGTACCAAGGTAATTGTGGCTTCATAGAATGAGTTTGGTAATGTTCCTTCTGTTTCTATCTTGTGGAATAGTTTGAAGAGAATTGGAGTTAGCTCTTCTTTGAAGGTCTGGTAGAATTCTGCGCTGAAGCCATCTGGTCCTGGGCTTTTTTTGGATGGGAGACTTTTGATGACTGCTTCTATTTCTTTGGGGGATATAGAACTATTTAATTGATTTACCTGGTTTGATTCAGCTTTGGTAAGCGGATTTGATCAAGAAAATTGTCCATTTCATTTAGATTTTCAAATTTTGTTGAGTATAGACTTTTGAAGTAAGTCCTAATGATTGTTTGGATTTCCTCAGTGTCTGTAGTTATAACCCCCTTTTCATTTCTGATTTTGTTGATTTGGGTGGTGTCTCTCTGCCTTTTAGTTAGCTTGGCTAAGGGTTTGTTGATCTTGTTGATTTTCTCAAAGAACCAGCTCTTGGTTTCATTGATTCTTTGAATTGTTTTATTTGTTTCTAATTGATTGATTTCAGCCCTGAGTTTGATTATTTCCAGCCGTCTACTCCTTTTTGGTGTGTCTGCTTCTTCTTTTTCTAGGGTTTTTAAGTGGGCCATTAAGTTGCTTGAATGAGCCGTCTCGAATTTCTTCTTGAAGGCACTTAGTGCTATGAACTTTCCTCTTAGCACTGCTTTCATTGTGTCCCACAAGTTTGGGTATGTTGTGTCTTCATTTTCATTGAGTTCTAGAAAGGCTTTAATTTCTTTCTTTATTTCTTCCCTGACCCAGCTGTCATTTAGTAACAAGTTGTTCAGTTTCCATGAGTGTGTAGGCTTTTTGCTATTTCTGTTGTTGTTGAAGTCCAGCTTTATTCCATGGTGATCAGACAGGATTCAAGGGATTATTTCAGTCTTCTTGTATCTGCTGAGGCTTGCTTTGTGACCAACTATATGGTCTATTTTGGAGAAGGTTCCATGAGGTGCTGAGAAGAAGGTAAATTCTTTTGTGTTTGGGTGTAAAGTTCTGTAGATGTCTGTGAGGTCCATTTGATTCATGACCTCTGTCAGAGATATTGTTTCTTTGTTTAATTTCTGTTTTGTTGACCTGTCCTTTGTTGGGAGTGGGGTGTTGAAGTCTCCCCCTATTAATGTGTGGGGATCTATATGTGGTTTAAATTTTATCAATGTTTCTTTTACAAATGTGGGTGCTCTTGTATTTGGGGCATAGATGTTCAGGATTGTGATGTTTTCCTGGTGGAATTTTCCCTTGATGAGTATGAAGTGTCCTTCCTCATCTCTTTTTATTAATTTTGGTTGAAAGTCTATTTTATCAGATATTAGAATGGCTACTCCTGCTTGTTTCTTGGGTCCATTTGCTTGGAAAGTCGTCTTCCAACCTTTTACCCTCAGGTAATGTCTATCTTTGTATCTTAGGTGTGTTTCTTGTATGCAACAGATTGCTGGGTTTTGTTTACGTATCCATTCTGTTAATCTGTGTCTTTTTACTGGAGAGTTGAGTCCATTGATGTTGAGAGAGATTAATGACCAGTGGCTGTTAGATCCTTTAATTTTGCTGTTGGCTGTGTTCATAAGGTTGTGTGCTTGGTTGCTTTTTGTTTTACTGTAGTAAGGTTAATTATTTCCTGTGTTTTCTTGACAGAAGCTAATTTTCTTGGGTTGTATTTTCCCTTCCAGTGTCTTCTGTAATGCTGGATTTGTGTGTAGGTATTGTTGAAATTTGTTTTTGTCATTGAATATCTTGTTTTCTCCGTCTATGAAGACTGAGAGCTTTGCAGGGTATAGTAGCCTGGGTTGACATCTGTGTTCTCTTAGGGTCTGCATGATATCTGTCCAGGCCCTTCTGGCTTTCATAGTTTCTGTTGAAAAGTCAGGTGTGATTCTAATGGGTTTGCCATTATATGTTACTTGGCCTTTTTCCCTTGCAGCTTTTAGTATTTTTTCTTTGTTCTGTATACTTACTGTTTTGATTATTATGTGGCAGGAGGATTTTCTTTTCTGGTCAAATTTGTTGGGTGTTCTGTAGGCCTCATGTATCCTTATTGGCTTCTCCTTTAACTTGGGGAAATTTTCTTCAATGATTTTGTTGAAAATATTTTCTGGGCCTTGGAGAAGGGAGTCTTCTTTTCCCTCTATTCCTATTATTCTTAGGTTTTGTCTTTTCATATTGTCTTGGATTTCTTGGACGGTCTGTGTCAGGAATTTTTTGGATTTAACATTTTCTTTGACAGATACATCGATTTCTTCCATTGTATCTTCTACACCTGAGATTCTTTCTTCCATTTCTTGTATTTGTTGGTTATGCTTACCTCTGTAGTTCCTGTTTTCTTCCCTAAATTCTTCCTCTCCATTATTTCCTCCATTTGTGTTTTCTTTAATTTTTCTAGTTCTATCTTCAGGTCTTGAGTTGTTTTGTTTACTTCCTTCACCTGTCTGCTTGTATTTTCCTCTTTTTCTTTTAGTTCCTTCAACTCTGTCTCTTTCATTTCTTTCAGTGATTTAATTATTTCTTCTCTGAAGGCCACAAGCTGTTTGGCTGCATCTTCCCGTATTTCTTCACGGATGGCCCTAATCTGCTTCTCTTTAACTTCCTCCATTTCTTTACAGATAGCCATGATCTGTTTGGTTTTATCTTCCTCTAATTCTTTATGTATTTTATTTGTTTCCTCTATTATTCTCTTCATCAACATAGATGTAAGGTCATCTTCTTGATTTTCTATTATGCTGCATTGTTCAGGGCTGTTCGCCCCTGGATGGCTGGGTTCTGGAGATACCATATTGCTCTGTCTTTTGTTGGTTGAGCCTTTAGGCTGACCTCTACCCATTGGGCTGATTTAGGTGTTGGCTGTTAGTTTCTGTGCTTCCTGGAGTCCTGAGGTAGGGAGTATCCCCTTGGCCGGAAGATGATTTTTCCTGAAGGAGTCCTTCTCTGCTTTTTGGTTATGGTCACTGTATGGCCAGTGTTTCTCAGGAGTTGCCACTGCTCACCTCAGGTTTATAGCCCTGAGTAGTAGCTGTGGTTTATGTTAGGCAGGGGGGGGATCTCCTCTTACTCATAGAAGTTCTCAAGACAGCTGCCCCACTGCTGGGTTTCTTGTTATAAATTTAGTGTGCTGTTGCTCACTAAATTTCCATGTACAGTCCTCTTGAAGAAACTGCTGATTCCCTATCTGTGGGGTTTTCTCCCAACAGAGAAACTCAGTCTGTTATCCTGGGGCGCACAGTTCCGTCCGGGAAAGTGGGAGGTGTACCCTCAAGTCTCTGGGCCAGAGGCTGATTGCTCCGCTCTGGATCTGGAGAATGTGCACCTAGGTTGAGTTGGCGCCTGGGGGCACTGCTCTGGTCTGGAGGCTGGGTGCCTCACTCTGGACCAGAAGCTGTGTGTCTCTGTCTGGGATGGCAGCTGCAGGCACTGCTCTGGTCTAGACGCTGTGGGTGCAGCCCTCTTGAAGGACCAGGGATTCCCACAGTTTTGACAGTCTAGCTAGGGATAACTGGTTGATCCTTGGCACAGTATCTGAGGGCTGCTGTAATGGCTCTCTGGCTTTTGTAGGTCTGAGGATGCAGCTGTGTGTCCCAGTGTCCTAGGGGAACTCAATAATGGCGGCAGAGCACAGCACTCCTGCCTGCACTAGAGTCTGCGTGAGTCCAGGAAGTGTTTTGGTGCTGGGTGTCCTAAGCGTTAGAGCTGCTGACCCCCTCCGCTGGGGGTTTCCTCCTGCCAGAGACACGCAATCTGGTGCCCTGGTGCCCACAGTTCTATCTGAGGCGGCGAATCAGGCGCGCAGGCAGGGCTCCGTGCAGGTGCCTGTGTCCGGGCTGGCTCTTGGGGCACCTGCGGAACCCGAGTCTTTTCCAGGGGATGTCTGTGTAACCTGAGGTTGGTCCCAATTGTTTCCTGCTCCGTGGGGTTATCTCTCAACTGGGAAATCCAGTCTATGGTGTTGTGGGCTCACAGTTCAGTCTGGGACCATGACCAATCGCACTGGCGTGTAGCTCTGGGCTGGCGACCAAGCGTCTGGCGGAACCGGGATCTCTTCTGCGGTTTAGCCAGGTGAGTTAAAGCTGATTGAATCCCCCACCTTTGGGTATCCTCTCACCTGTGAAACACAATCACTTGTGTTTTATGGCCGCGAGTTCTGATTGCTGGTCGCTGTGCCAATCCTGCTGTGCTGCTCCTCAGAATGAGAGTCCTCCTGGCACCACCATCTTGCCCCGCCTCAATCACTTTTAATGGACAACGCATCCGTGATTCTCCCAGAATGATCTCTGCTTTGCACATCATCATGTGGCTCCACCATGGGAAAATAGAACAAATTCAACTTGCTGTTCAGTTGCCAGACCTATCGAAGCCACTGCTTCAGCCTCCAAAGTTGGACCTCAAAGTCTTAGATGATAAAAGATTGACAGTCTTAGGTCTACTTTTTCTACCTGTGAAGATAAATTAGCTCATTCTCTCCTTGCCTCTCCTCTCCTTTCTTCCCTCCTCTCCTTTCCTCTCCCCTCCCCTTGTCTCCTTTCTTCCCTCTCATTCCCTCTCCTCCTGTTCTGTCCCCTCCTCTCCCCTCCCCTCCTCTCCTCCCCTCTTATCCTTCCCTCTCCTGCTGTCCTCTTCCCCTCCCCTCCCCTCTGTCCGTCCCTCTGTCCATTTGTTCTTTCCTCCCCATCTCTGTCCCCATCTCACTCTGTCTGTTTGTCTGGGCTCTTCTTTCTCTTCTTTTCCCTCCTCTTCTTTCCTTTATTTCTCTTAAGTCTATAAACATTTATTTTATGCCTTGTTATGATAAGCAAATATATTTACTAAAATACTCAAGTCAGTCTTTTCCTCATCCTTTGCAGTCAGTTGGACACTTACCCAGCCAGTTTTCAGAAGTATGGTTCCTGTCAACATCCTTACATGTGCCTCAGCAAATGTTAGAAATATTCAACACCTCACAGAGCTGGTCCCTTCTTAGTAGCATCAAGATGGCTTCTTGTATGGGTCACAGAGTCTCTAGTTCCTTACTAGAAATTGTTCCACTCTCCCTGCTCATCACATAGATCACATCCCCTCCACCCCCCCCATTTCCCAGTACAATGCTTGGTACAATAACTGTGTCTTTTAAGACCAAGGAGTTTAAAATTACAGCAAGGGGTGGAATTCCACCCCTACCTGAGGAGCTAAAAGCAGCTGATGGATGTAGAGGGAAGAAGGGTTGCTTTGCATGGTACTGGGATGCCCATTGTTAGGCTGCCCATGCCCCAATCGATGACCCCCACACAGAACATATGGGCATCACTGACTGCACTTAGTGGGATATGAAATAAAGATAGGGTGTTGGTTGGGAGAGAAGGGGGAGGTATGTTACAAGGAGACAGGGTGAGGTGGAGGGAGAGGGTCGGGCGGATATTACCTAGACACTTTAGCCCTTTAAAGCCTTTGTAGAATGACAGTTGCTGGGGTGGAGTTATGGCTCAGTGGTGGCTTGCTTGCATGGTCCCTAGGTTCAATCCTTAGTGTCACACTAAAGAAAGAAAATTTGATTTCTTATTTGAAGCTGAAGCATTAAGTTCTGATATTAACTAACTTCCCAAGAGCTAGGGTGTACAAAGAACTCTCGGTAAGTGAGTGACAAATCTCTTCTGCATGTTTGGTTTCCTTTTCCCTTTTTATTTTCTAGTATTTTTCCCAAATATTTAATATTTTGGTATGAAGAGATGTTTATTATAGACATTATGAAGCTGAGATTCATAGTGTCATCTGGTCTTACTCTCAAAGATGTTATACAAGACCTGTGCTTTGGTAAACATTAGTTAAATATAAGTCAAGTCCAGTCCCAGAGACTTTAATAGTCTGTAGAATCAGACACCAATCTGAAAGCAGCCATGTCCCATACACATTTTCTCAAGCAATGGGAATGTCATCATTTATCTTCATGAATTTACTGGGAGGAAAAATTAAAGCTTAGCCACATGAATGACTGCAGACCAATGTGAGTCCTGGAAAATGATGCCCATTATTGGTTCCTATCAAGGCTGCCTCAATGCTAAGCACTAACTCTGAGCCATGGAGCTGTCTGTGGGCTTCTCAAGCTTGGATTTGGCTTCTACTTGGGGTGTTTATTAGAATCTTAAACAGATGCCTTACTAATCTGTCATCAACAAGATATGTTTCTACAACCAAAAGAGCTGTCATCAACCTGGTGGAAACTTATGTTTTTCTCTGAGAAGTCTTTTGCCTTCCTGATGCTCTTTCTCCATTCCTGGCCTTCCACTGATCTCTCTCTGTCAACGCACATCACCTCCTTTATGAAGTATTTTCTGTGCCACCATCCATAACTGATTGAGTCAAATGTGGGGAGGTACCACTAGAAATGCATTGAAAAAGTTAATATGTATGCACATAGATAGCTGCACTGAGAGCTTAAACCCAGAGAGAGAATATTCAGATAACACCCAGCCTCAGCAATGTTTACTAGACCCTTGATCTAAGTGAGTAGCTGCTGTACAAAATGGGATAATGAAAATATAGCTACCAAGAGTCACAAATTACTCATGGGATGTGTGAGAAAAGCAGCCAGTAAAGCCATTCTTTGTGTACGTATTTCAGAGATGAAAAAGGTTTTGAGATAGGTTCTCTTGAGTGCCAGGGACCAGGAAGAATATTGAGAAGGCAAGATTTAAAGCTATTATTTTTTTTATAGTTGTGGTGAATCAGGACATTAGAAATCAGAACTGGAGGTATGGAGAAATGTTTTATATTAAGGTTATATATAAAATAATAAGAATACGGACCTAATTTTAACCCTGAGTATGAATAGGTATGGCTTACACCTGTTATTATAGGCAAAAACTGAGGACATCTCTCAAGAGTAGGTAGAATCTTAACTGCTCTGTATGGTCTTTAATTCCACAAACACTTGTCAAGGACTTGGTAGATAGAAAGAAAACCCTAAAGAGCTGGGCATACAAAGGCAAGGAAGAACCTGAGTTTTAGCTAAAGGTGTCTGAAAAACTTGAAACAGTGTGTCTCTGGAAAAGCTTCTTAGCCTATTTAGTACTTTATGCTTGTTGTTAGGGACATCCATGGTATATATGTGAGTGAATTCTTTGTGATGGTAAAACATAGGAGTAAGAAGCAGAGGTTGTGAAGTGAGACAGGCATGCACAACAGGATATTTCTTCATGGATAAATCTAATAGGCAAAACACTTAATTTATCTATATCAGATAAATCTATCTGTCTTTCTATCCATCCAATCCACTCATCTATCTATCTATCTATCTATCTATCTATCTATCTATCTATCTATC
>NW_026596039.1:24615888-24617509 GCF_907164565.1 Psammomys obesus | reverse complement strand
ATCTATCTATCTATCTATCTATCTATCTATCTATCTATCTATCTATCTATCTATCATCTATCATCTATCATCTATCAGTATTATCTATAAAATATCTATCTTACCTTTAATCCATCTATCCTATATTTCATCTATCATCTATGTATCCCATACTTAACCTAATATAATCTATCTTCCTTCCTATCACCTATATATTTATCATCTATCCATCATCTATCTCATAGTTATCCACACACCCATCTTCTATAAACTATGTATCAATGTATCTCCTATCTATTGCCTATATATCTATCATCTATCTCTATTTACTATATATCCATCAATAAATCTATCATTTTTTGCTCATGTATGTACATGTCACATATATATCTATATATTTATATGAAACTACTATTCCTGATGATTAAGCCATTTTGTATCTCTAAAGCATTCAGAATCTGAAATATGGACCTGATATCTTGGGTACTCTAGAAAAGGACTTGTTTTATATTTTCTGATTTCACCCACAAAGAATAGCACTGGGTCTTCATACCTGATAGTTGATGGTAGAGAGGTATTGATTCTTTCTTGCCGATTCTGATGGTGGAGGAGACTGATAATTACATAGATTCAACTTCTTTTTAGAGAAGGAGATTCCAAAGAATGAAACCTTTCTCTCTGCCTTTAAAGGAGTTGTACACACACACATGCACACGAGAGAGAGACAGAGACAGACAGAGAGAAAGAGAGAGAGCTAGAGAGAGGGGGAGGGAAAGAGAGAAGGAGAAGAGATAGAGAAAGATAGAGAGAGAATACCTTTACCTCTTCTCTGTTTTGAGCTTTTGAAGTTGCTGAATGGCCTGCCTACAGGGTGAGAAGCCGTAGGCCAACTTAAGCCAGACCTTTGGACCCCAGGGGAATCTATAGTCTCCATGGACTGGGAAAGTGGTGTAGAAAGCCTGTCACTGATGCTCCTTAGAGACTGGAGGATGGACAGAGGCAAGAAAGTATCTTTGCCACCCTCAGTTCTCATCAGTGGGCATTGATGGTGTTTTCTCAAATTTCAGGCCCTGCTCTTGGTGCTGATGGGTCTAATGACCATAGGAGAGAAAGTTTAATTGAAAAAATGCAGAAAATGTTGCTTATTAAAAACATATCTGTCACCTACATCCACAGCGTAAGTGTTTACAGTCACCAGAGGTGGAAGAAACCAGACTTCCTTTGAGGGGGATACAATGTAACATTGTTTAGCCTTAAGGGAGGAAATTCTGATAGATGCTACAATATGAATGGATCTTGAAGACACTATGTCAAGTGAAATAGTCACAGAAAGGCTCCCAGGAGCTGGAGAGTCATCTCAGAGGTTAAAATTTCAGCCAGCCTGAGTTCAGTTCCCAGTACTCACATGGTTCACAACTATCTGTAACTCCTGTTCCAGTGAATCTGGTGCCATTTTCTGGCCTCTATAGGTGCTGTACATATGTGGTGCAAAGATATACAGACAAGAAAACATTCACATACATTAAAAAAAAACCTTTAGGAAATCAATGTCCTAGAAAATTGTAAAATCCCAAGTGAAACAAATTCTTTGCCTGCCTTCCTTCCTTCCTTCCTTCCTTCCTTCCTTCCTTCCTTCCTTCCT
>NW_026596039.1:24605718-24615878 GCF_907164565.1 Psammomys obesus | reverse complement strand
TTCCTTCCTTCCTTCCTTCCTTCCTTCCTTCCTTCCTTCCTTCCTTCTTTCCTTCCTTCCTTCCCTCCTTCCTTCCTTCCCTCCTTCCTTTCTTTTGTTCATGTCAGAGACAGTCCCTGTTCCCCTTACTAGGGTTCCCACTTGGAAACTGAGCAACCATGGGCTACATCCGAGCAGAGGTTCTGGGTTACATCCATGCATGGTCCTTGTTTGGAGAAACAGTCTCTTAAAAGACCCCTGTGTCCTTGTGGAGCTCCTGTCCTCTCCAGGTCATACTGACTCCCACTTCTTTCATATGATTCCCTGCACTCTGCTGAAGGTTTGGTTATGAGTCTCAGCTTCTGCTTTGATACACTTCTAGGTAGAGTCTTTCAGAGGCCCTCTGTAGTAGGCTCCTGTCCTGTTACTTTTTTCTCCTACTTCCAATGTCCATCCAGTTTGTCTTTCTAAGTAAGGATTGATCATCTCACCCCAGGTCCTCTTTCTTGTTTATCTTCTTTAGGTGTACAGATTTTAGTGTGTTTATCCTATCTTATTGGTCCCCACTTATAAGTACCCACTTATAAGTGAGTATATACTGTGTGTGTCTTTCTGCTCCTGGGATACCTCACTCAGGATGATCTTTTCTAGATCTCACCATTTGCCTGCAAATTTCATAATTTCCTTGTTTTTAATTGCCGAATAGTATTCCATTTTCTTGGTGTGGTTCTTGCTATTGTGGAACTCACTGTGTAAACCAAGCTGGCCTCAAAGTCACAAAGATCTACCTGCCTTTCCTCCTGAGTGCTGGGCTCAAAGGGGTGTGCCACCACCACCTGGCAAACTTGTAAATCTATCTATCTATCTATCTATCTATCTATCTATCTATCTATCTATCTATCTATCCATATATATATATATATATACTCTGTAAAATTCTGTATATGTATCCAATGTATTTTGATCATACCAACACCAACTTTCTGCCCTCCAGCTCTTCCTGACCTCTTCTGACATTTTCACATACTGGGAGTCTAAACTTTATTTATATTTAATTATTTTCTCCCAAAGACAAAAACCACAGTTTACAGCAACCAAGAAAAAACCCACACAAGTATACTTACAGATTTTTTTTTCTAATGTACCAATTACTCATCCAATTTTTCACTACTTTTAGTTTATTTTAGAATATCTTCTGGTTATTCTTTGACAATCCCATGAGCTTATACATATGAGTTGATCATATCCACCTCAACTTCTCTCTTCCACTTTCTCCAGACATGTTCCCCTCCCACTTTTGTTTCCTCTCCCCTTCCTTTTAAAATAGACAGAGTCTAACTCGTGCTGTTTGCTAACATATAGATTAACTATGCTAGCCTGATCTTGTGCAGGTAACCACAACTGCAATGAGTTCATGTGTGCAACAGCCATGTCATGTCCAGAATACAGCATTCAGAGCCTTTCTCCCCATCATTCAGCTTTTACATTTTTCCCATTGCTTCTTCCCTGATACTCACTAAGCCTTGGGGGTGGTACCTTTTGTTTTTATAACCTAGAATACTTGTGCAAAGCCTTTCACACACTTCATCCCTAGTCATACACACTAGTGACAAAAAGTGCATGGACCCCTGACCTCCACAGATCTACTCACGTTACAACAGTTTATTTTTTCTTGTGATGAAATATGATCCATCTTTTAAAAATTAAACTGAACACCGCAATATTTGAAAAATATTAATTGACTCTTGTTGTTGTTTGTTTTTTTGAGACACAGTTTTTATGTGTAGCCTTGGCTTTCCTGTCTCACTTTTGTAGATCAGGCTGTACTCGACCTCACAGAGATCTGCCTGCCTCTACCTGCTTTAAGTTCTGAGATTATAGGTGTGTGCCACTGTGCCTGGCTTTATTACCTTTTTGTCTCTAGCCAAATACTGCTGACTTCTTTCTCTGACCAAGCCACACAGTGGGTCTAAGGTTGGTCATCTTCTAAATGAGGACAGAATGAGATTACAGAGAATTGACAATAGATTTGAAATTCAGCCTTTGACCTAGATTTCAAAAGCTGTATACTTTGACAAATTAAACTGATTTTAAACCACTCTAATAAATGTCTATGAACTTGTCTTTCTCTCACGATCATTAAGAAAACAAAAATGTCTCCCACTTCTTTCATAAGATTCCCTGTACTCTGCCCAAAGTTTGGCTATAAGTCTCAGCATCTGCCTCAATACCTTGCAGGGTAGAGCCTTTCAGAGGCCTTCTGAAAGAAGTCAGAGATAGTAAGACTTGGAGAGGACAGGAGCTCCACAAGGACAGCAACAGATCCAAAAAATCTGGGCACAGGGTTTTTTTCTGAAACTGATAGTCCAGCCAAGGACCACTCATGGAGATGGCCTGGAACCCCTGCTCAGAGGTAGCCTATGGCAGTTCAGTGTCCAAATGGCCTCCATGGGAATGGGGACAGGGACTGTCTCTGACATGAACTAATTGGCCTGTTCTTTGATCACCTCCCCCTGACGGGGAAACAGCCTTACCAGGCCACAGAAGAAGACAATGCAGCCACTCTTGATGAGACCTGATGGACTAGGATCAGAGGGAAGGGGGAAGGACCTCCCTTATCAGTGGACTGGGAGAGGGACACCGGTTGGGAAGAGGGAGGGTGGGATTGGGAGGGGAGGAGGAAGAGAGGTACAGGGGGGATACAAAGTGTATTTAAACTGTAATTTATAAAAATAAAAATAATTAAAAATAAAAAAAATTACAGAAAAAAAAAGAAAGGGACTGCAGGCCGGAGGACTTGCCAATGATGACCCAACTCCTCTTTAGAAGCAGGCAAAACAGAAACAAGAGACACAAATCTCTTCCTCAAAGTTTTTTTCCTATTACATTAAAAAGCTTGAACTTAAAACAAATAAAAACTGACTTAAAAAAAAGAAAACAAAAATAGTGAATGTAGCTGTCACTCAGCTCAGTGAAAATTAAATTTTCTTCCAATGAAATAATTTTATATTATTACCATTATACAGGTATTAAGCCTAGACATTGTTGAAAATTAAATTAGCAGAAACATTTAGCATGTTGGCATGAAAACTGTCACTGAGTAGAGTCTCGGTAAACACTACACGATTTCCATCATGATATTAGAAGTATTGGCTTCGTGTAGTAAGCACTCTCAGGGCTCTTCTGAGATAGTAGCTATGTTTTGTACAGAAGGCGTAAGATTAAACAATTATCTAAAAATTGTAGTACTGTTTTGCTCTCCTTGTGAAGCTCCTGTCCTCTCCAGATCTTACTATTTCCCACTTCTTTCATAAGATTCCATGCACTCTGCCCAACAGTTGGCCATAAGTCTCAGCATCTGCTTTGACAGTCTGCAGGGCAGACCCTTTCAGAGGCCATCTGTGGCAGGCTCCTAACTTGTTTCCTATTTTCTTCTTCTTCTGATGTCCTTCCTCTTTGCCTTTTGGGATGAGGATTGAGCTGCACAGATGTAGCCCATGGCAGTTCAGTGTCCAAGTGGGTTCCATAGTAATGGGAACAGGGACAGCCTCTGACATGAACCAATTGGTCTGCTCTTGGATCACCTCACCCTGATGGGGAAGCAGCCTTATCAGGCCACAGTGGAAGACAATGCATCCACTCCTGATGAGATCTGATAGACTAGGATCAGAAGGAAGGAGAGGAAGACCTCCCCTATCAGTAGACTTGGGGAGGGGCATGTGTGGAGAAGGGGGAGGGTAGGATGAAGGGGTTTATGGGGGGATACAAAGTGAATAAAGTATAATTAATAAAAAAATAAAATGAAAAAATATTTAAAAAATTGTAGTACTGTGCTGGTTTGAATGATAAATGCCCTCCATAGCCTTGGGCATTTGAATACTTGGTCCACAGTTAGTGACCCTGTTTGGGGACTTTTAAAAGGTGTGGCCTTGCTGGAGAAGGTTTAACACTGGGGGTGGGCTTTGAGGTGACATTTCCAGCTCATAAGCTCTGTTTCCTGTTTGTGGTTTTAGGTGTAAGTGCTTAGCTTACAGCTCCACTCTGCCATCATGGACTCTTAGTCCTCTGAAGCCATTGGCATAAATAACTCTTTCTTTGGTAGGTTGCCTTGATCATGGTGCTTTATCACATCAACCAAAAAGTAACTATTGTAAGTGTTAAGGATGGACCACAATATTCCAAACAGCATAAACCACCTCAGCTTCTTCAGGGTTAATTTGATGCTCTCCAAACAGGAGGAGTGGACTGGGCTTAAGGGCTTCTATGGCTCCCAACATCCAGAGTTACTGTAGAGGTATCAAGAGGAAGTCAGTATAAAATATGCATGCTGGATTATGATGGTGACAATGATGGTGTTAAAAGCCAGTATGAAGGTTCTTTGAGAAAAACCAACAAGTTAGAGAAGCCCTTAGCCAAACCAAAAAAGGCAGCAAGAAACTATCCAAAGCAGCCAAATCAGAAATGAAAAGGTGGACATAATGACAGACACTGAGGAAGGTCTTACTTCAAAAGCCTATATGCCACAAAATGTGAAAAGCTAAATGAAATGGACAATTTTCTTGAGAGATTCCATTTACCAAAGTTAAATCAAGAGCAGGTAAATAGATTAAATAGTCCTTTATCCCCCAAGGAAATAGAAGCAATAAACAAAAGTCTTCCTTCCAAATAAAGCCCAGGGCCAGATGGTTTCAGTGCAGAATTGTACCAGCCCTTCAAAGAAGAGCTAACTTCAATATCCTTCAAACTATTCCACAAAATAGAAACATTACCAAACTCATTCTATGAAGCCACAGCCACCTTGATACCTAAGCCACACAAAGACTCAACCAAAAAAGAGAACTTCAGACCTATCTCTCTTATGAACATTGACACAAAACCACTCAATAAAATACTCGCAAACCAAATCTAAGAGCACATAAAAGTTTTCATCACCCATGACCAAGTAAGCTTCATCCAGGCATGCAGGGGTGATAAAATATACAGAAATCCATCAGTGTAAACCACCATATAAACAAACTGAAGGAGAAAAACCACATGATCATATCCTTAGATGCCGAAAAAGCATTTGACAAAATCCAATACCCATTCATGTTTAAAGTCTTGGAGAGATCAGGGATACAAGGCACATACCAAAACATAGTAAAGACAATATACAGCAAGCCTATAGCCAACATCAAACTTAATGGAGAGAAACTTAAAACAATCCCACTGAAATCAAGGACAAGAAAAGGCTGCCAACTCTCTCTGTATCACTTCAACATAGTACTTGAAGTCCTAGCTAGAGCAATAAGATAACCAAAGGAGATCAAGGGGATACAAATCAGAAAGGAAGAAGTCAAAGTATCACTATTCACAGATGATTTGATAGTATACATGAATGGCCCCCAAAATTCAACCAGAAAACTGCTTCAGCAGTTTTCTGATATACACCTTCAGTAAATTTCTAGATACAAAATTAACTTAAAAAATCAGTAGCTCTCCTGTATACAAATGACAAATGGGCTGAGAAAGAAATTAGGGAAACAACACCCTTCACAATAGCCACAAATGACATAAGGTACCTTGGTGTGAATCTAACCAAGCAAGACAAAGACCTGTATGAAAAAAGCTTTAAGTCTCTGAAGAAAGAAATTGAAGAAGATATCAGAAGATGGGGAGATCTCTCATGCTCACGGATCAGTAGGATTAACATTGTGAAATGGCCATCCTGACAAAAGCAATCTACAGATTCAATGGAATTCTCATCAAAATACCAACATAATTTTTTACAAATCTTGAAAGAACAATTCTCAACTTTATATAGAAAAACAAAAAACCCAGAATTGCTAAAACAATCCTGTACAATAACAGATCTTTGGGAGGTATTTCCATTCCTGATCTCAAGCTGTACTATAGAGCAACAGTAATAAAAACTGGTACTGGCATAGAAACAGACTGGTATATCAACAGAATAGAATAGAAGACCCAGAAATAAACTCATACACCTATGGATACTTGATTTTTAACAAAGATGCCAAAACCATACAATGAAAAAAAGGCAGCATCTTCAAAAAAATGGTGCTGGTCTAACTGGATGTCTACATGTAGAAAAATGCAAATAGACCCATATCTATCACCCTGTATAAAACTAAAGTTCAAGTGGATCAAAGACCTCAACATAAAACCAGACACACTAAACCTGTTAGAAGAAAAAGTGGGCAGAGTGCAGGAAATCTTATGAAAGAAAGGGGAGATGAAAGACCTGGAGGACACAGGAGCTCCACAATGAGACCAACAGAACCAAAAAATCTAGGCACAGGGTTCTTTTCTGAGACTGATACTCCAACCAAGGACCATTCATGGATATAACCTAGAACCCCTGCTCAGATGTAGCCAATGGCAGATCAGTATCCAGGGAAGAGGGTTCCTAGCAAGGAGAACAGGGACTCTCTCTGATATGAACTCAGTGGCTGGCTCTTTGATCACCTCCCCCTGAGTGGGAATACTGTTGCCAGGCCACAGAGGAAGAAAATGCAGCCAGTCCCAATGAGACCTGATAGGCTAGGGTCAGAGGGAAGAGGAGGTCCTCCCCTATTAGTGGACTTGTGGAGGGGCATGGGAGGAGAAGAGGTAGGGAGGGTTGGATTGGGAGGGAATGAAGGAGGGGGCTATACCTGGGATACAAAGTGAATAAACTATAATTAATAAAAAATAAATTAATTTTAAAGAAAAATTGGGGAAGAGCCTGGAATTCATTGGCACAGGAGACAACTTTCTAAACAGAACACCAACAACACAGGCTCTAAGATCAACAATCAATAAATGAGACCTCATAAAACTGAAAACTTCTGTAAAGCAAAGGACACTGCCATCAGAACAAAAGGATAGCTTGCAGACTGGGTAAGGCTCTCCACCAACCCTATATCTGACAGAGGGCTAATATCCAGAAAATATAAAGAACTCAAGAAATTAAACACCAACAAACCAACTAATTCCATTAAAAATCGGATAGAGAGCTAAACAGAGAGTTCTCAATAGAGGAATATCGAATGGCAAACACTTAAAAGAAATGCTCAACACGCTTAGTCATCAGAGGAATGCAAATCAAAACAACCCTGAGATTTCACCCTACAACCCACCAGAATGGCTAAGATCAAAAATTCAAGTGACAACACATGCTGGAGAGGATGTGGAGAAAGGGGAACACTCCTCCATTGCTGGTGGGAATGTAAACTTGTACAACCACTTTGAAAATCAATCTGGCACTTTCTCAGAAAGTTAGGAATAGTGCTACCTCAAGACCCAGCTATTCCAGTCGTAGGCATATATCCAAAATATGCTCAACTATACAATACGGACATTTTCTCAACCATTTTTGTAGCAGCTTTATTTGTGATAGCCAGAACCTGAAACAAGCTAGATGTCCCTCTGCTGAGGAATGGATACAGAAATTGTGGTATATTTACACAATAGAATACCATTCAGCAATCACAAACAAAGAAATTGTGAAATTTTTAGGCAAATGTATGGAACTAGAAATGATCATCCTGAGTGAGGTAACCCTGAAGCAGAAAAACACACATGGTATATACTCACTTATAAGTGGATACTAGGCATATAATATAGGGTAAATGTACTAAAATCTATAGTCCTAAAGAAGCTAAACCATAAGAAGATGCTCAATCCTCATTCAGAAGAGCAAATGGGATAGACTTCAGAAATGGGAGAAGACAGGGAACAGGACAGGAGCCTCCCACAAAGGGCCTCTGAAAGACTCTACCCAGCACTTTATCAAAGCAGATGCTGAGACTCATAGCCAAACTTTGGGCAGAGTGCAGGGAATCTTATGGAAGAAGGGGGAGATGAAATACTTGGAGGGGACAGGAGCTCCACAACGAGACCAACAGAGCCAAAAATTCTGGGCCCCAGAGGCTCTTCCGAGATTAAGGACCATGCATAGGGAGGACCTAGGCCCTCTGCTCAGATGTAGCTATGGCAGTCAGTCTTCCCTAGTAAGGGGAACAGGGACTGTCTCTGATATGAACTCAGTGGCTGGCTCTGTGATCACCTCCACCTGAGAGGGGAGCAGCCTTAACAGGCCACAGAGGAAGACAATGCAGCCAGGCCTGATAAGACTTGATAGGCTAGGGTCAGATAGAAGGGGAGAAGGACCTCCCCTATCAGTGGAATAAAGGAAGGGCATAGTGGGTGAAGAGGGAGGGTGAAACCAGAAGGAGATGAGGGAGGGGGCTACAACCGGGATACACAGTGAATAAATTGTAGTAAATAATAAATAAATTTAAAAAAGAATTTCAAAAAGTCAGTATACACTTGATTATTGTGATGGCATTTTGATACTAGCGTCCTGTGTATTGGCATCTTTATTCAGCCCTGAGCTATTTTAAGTGAGAAGATTATGTAATTTCCCAGAACAAAAATTTTTTCAGTTTGCTACGGAGTGATGGTAACGTTGCCATAATTATCACCATTGTCATTACTATCATCACCATTACTTTCACCACCATCACCATCAGTATCACCATCATCACTATCATTACCTCTCAAGTAACAGGCTAGTTGTTAGAGCTAAAATCAGGAGTCATGCCAAGAGAGAAAACTCAATCCATGCGTGTCTTTCTCCTTCTGGGATACCTCACTCAAGATGATCTTTTCTAGTTCCTACTATTTGCCTGCAAATTTCATGATTTTCTTGTTTTTGATTGCTGAGTAGTGTTCCATTATGTAAAAGTACCATAATTTCTGCATCCACTCCTCTGTTGATGGACATCTGGGTTGTTTCCAGGTTCTGGCTATTACAAATAAAGCTGCTAAACATGGTTGAGCAAATGTCCTTGTTGTGTACTTGAGCATCTTTTGTATATATGCCTAGCAGTGGTATAGCTGGATCTTGAGGAAGCGCTATTTCTAATTGTCTGAGAAAGTGCCAGATTGATTTCCAAAGTGGTTGTACAGTTTACATTCCTCCACAACCTCTCCAGCATGTGTTGTCACTTGAGTTTTTTATTTTAGCCACACATGGTATATACTCACTTATATAGATCTATAAGCTATGATCAACATACTGAAATCTATACACCTAAAGAAGATAAACAAGAAAGAGGACCTGGAGTAAGATGATCAATCCTCACTTAGAAAGACAAATGGAATAGACATTGGATGTAGGAGAAAACAAGTAACAGGACAGGAGCCTACCACAGAGGGCCTCTGAAAGACTCTACCTAGCAGTGTTCCAAAGCAGATACTGAGTCTCATAACCAAACCTTGGGCAGGGTGCAGGGAATCATATGAAAGAAGGGGGAGTTAGCATGACATGGAGAGGACAGGAGCTTCACAAGGACCAAATATATCTGGGCACAGGGGTCTTTTAAGAGACTGTTTCTCCAACCAAGGACCATGTATGGATATAACCTAGAACCCCTGCTCGGATGTAGCTCCTTGGTAGCTCAGTATCCAAGTGGGTACCCTAGTAAGGGGAATAGGGACTATGAACTCAATGGTTGGCTCTTTGACCTTGCTCCCCCCCCACACACACACGGAGGGAGGAGCAGCCCTTTTAGGCCACAGAGGAGGACTTTGCAGCCAGTCCTAAAGATACCTGATAAACAAGGGTCAGATGAAAGGGGAGGAGGTCCTCCCTTATCAGTGGACTTGGAAAGGGGAAAGGAGGAGATGAGGGAGGGAGGGTGCGATTGGGAGGGAATGAGGGAGGAGGATACAGCTGGGAGACAAGTTACAGTTAATAAACTGTAACTAATATTAAAAAATTAAAAAAAGAAAACTCAATCCAAACTTAAGTAGAAGTGAATTTATTTGTTCACAGAAGGGGACTTTCCATGAGTAGACCAAACTTCAAGTATAATAGGATCTAGCGTCATGTCTGCTTGCATGCTGCCATGTTTCCCACCATGATGACAATGGATTGAACCTCTGAAACTGGAAGCTAGCTCCAAATTAAATGTTTTCTTGTATAAGAGTTGCCATGATCATGGTGTCTCTTCACAGCAATAAAACTCTAAGTAAGACAACAGATAAAGAAAAAAATTTGAAAAAATAAATCATGAGATCTGGCTTTCTGATGTAGATTTATTATCCATTAGTTACTAGGACTTCATTTCTTCCTTTCTCTCTTTCTTTCTTTCTTTCTTTCTTTCTTTCTTTCTTTCTTTCTTTCTTTCTTTCTT
>NW_026596039.1:24600923-24605708 GCF_907164565.1 Psammomys obesus | reverse complement strand
CTTTCTTTCTTTCTTTCTTTCTTTCTTTCTTTCTTTCTTTCTTTCTTCTAGCTTCACTTTTTTGTTTCACTGTTTTGTTCCCTTTTTTGTTGAGTCTATTATCAAGCCAGGGCTCCTACTTTTGTTAGAATTTGTTATTATTGTTTATACATGTGCGCGCATTTATGTAAGGAATGTGCATGTGTGCAGTGCCCACATTGGGCAGGAGCAGGTACTGGAGCCTCTAGATTTGCAGTGATAGGTGGTACCTGACATGGATGATGAGAAAGGAACTCTGGTCCTTTAGAAGAGAAGTGAGTGCTCTGAACTGTTGAGCCTTCTCTGATAAAGCCCAAATAGCAATATCTACAACTCCTACAAGTCTATAGATGTGTTGGGTAGTTGTATGTCTACTTGATACAAACTAGAGTCATTTGGGAAGAGGGATTCTCAACTGAGAAAATGCTTCCATGAGATGATCCTATAGGTAAGTCTATAGAGAATTTCCGTGAGTCATGATTGATGTGAGAGGGCCCAGTCCACTGTAGGTGGTGCCAACAGTGGTCCTGGGTTGTAAAAGGAATTAGCTGAGCAAGTCATGGGGTGGTGTGAGCCAGTAAACAGTATAATTCAATGGCCTCTGCTTCAGCTCCTGTTTCCATATTCTTTTCTTGATTTCCTACCCTGACTTCTCTCAGTGAAGGACTGTAACCTAAGAATTTTAAATGAAATAAACCTTTTCCTTCCCAAGGTGCTTTTGGCCATGGTATTTTATCACAGCAATAGAAAACACAACTAAGGTAATAGATATGGTTGTCTAAATAGGTATGGCCCCCATGGGTTCAAATGGTTGGCCCAAAGGGAGTGACACTGTTGGGAGGTATGGCCTTGTTGGAGTAGGTGTGGCCTTGTTGAAGGAAGTATGTCACTGGGGTGAGCTTTCGGGTGTCCTATCCTCAAGCTATGTCCAGTGTGGTACACAGTTTCCTTCTGCTTCCTGAGGACCAAGATGAACTCTTGGCTTCTCCAGCACCATGTCTGTTTGCATGCTTCCATGTTTCCCACTATGATGATAATGGACTGAACGTTTGAATCTGGAAGCCAGTCCCAAATTAAATATTTTTGTTTATAAAAGTTGCCATGGTCATGGTGACTCCTCACAGCAATAAAACCCTAACTAAGATGACAGATAAAAAAAAATCTGAAAGAAGAAATCTTGAGATTTGGCTTTCTGTTGTAGATTTATTAACGTCTTGAATGCCTCAATCATCTCTCTATGAAGGTCAAGTTTTATATAACTCAAAGGCTGAGGGTATCAACTGTCTCTTGCCTTTAAATCTCCCAACGGGGTTTGGATTGTCTAATCCAAATATTAAAGAATAAGTTACAGACTTTAAAACATTAAATTTTAAGATGATTTGTGACAGAACATTCTTGCAGAAGATGCTAGCTAATGCACTCTAATTGGCTAATGTGGATTTGTCTGCCTTTATTTAAGACAATCATGATCAGAAATGAAAAGTTTGGTGTTCTGTCTTCTCTAATGTAGGAAAATGGAAGCAGCCATGGGTTTCCTAGAAGAAAGTCAAGGTGTTAAGACATCCTGGGAAAGTGGGCCTCAACAATCTCTTGACTCTGAACAGGGGCAGAGGAGAGTGTTCACTCGTGGAGTCTAGACCCTTGACGTCCACAGCACACTCGCCCAAAGGCAGCCTTGACCTCCTTGTTCCGCAGGCTGTAGATGAGGGGGTTGAGCATGGGGGTCACCATGGTATATGACAGGGACACCACTTGCTTGCTCTCGGGAGAGTAGCTGGATTTGGGGCGCAAGTGAATGACTCCCGTTGTGCCATAAAACAGAATAACCACGACGAGGTGGGAGGCACAGGTGGACAGAGCCTTGTGGCGCCCAGAGGCCGATGGCATCCGAAGGATAGTAGCCAGAATCATGACATAGGATGTGGTTATGAGACAGAAGGGAACCATGATGACGAGAACTGTGGCCGCAAACACATTGGCCTCGAAGACTCTGGTGTCTGCACACACCAGACTCAGCAGAGGTGCTATGTCACAGAAGAAGTGTCTAATACCAAGTGGCCCACAGAACGGGAAGTTAAAGAGCCAGATGGTGAAGACCAATGCCACAGGGACTCCTGCCAGCCAGCAGGTGGTGGCCAGCAGGCGGCACAGCCGTGGGCTCATGATTGCACCATAGCGCAGTGGCCTGCATATGGCCAGGAAGCGGTCCCAGGCCATGACCGTGAGGAGGAAGCACTCAGACGTGACACAAGACAGCACGAGAAGCAGCTGCAGGGCACAGCTTGTGAAGGACACCCCACATCCAGGCTGCAGCAGAGTCACCAGCAGACGGGGTGCCACGTCTAGTGAGAAGCAAATCTCCACCAGTGCCAGCTGGCGCAGGAAGAAGTACATGGGACTGTGCAGGCCTGGGTCCAGGCTGGTGAGGATAACGATGAGTGTGTTGCCTAACAACGTGAGCAGGAAGGTGGCCAGGAAGATCGCTGAGAGCATTGGGCGCAGCGAGGGCACGTGTGCAAAACCCAGCAGCACAAACTCCAGCTGGTGTGTGAGGCTCTCATTGACCCAGGGCAGCGCTGCCCAGGAGGGTGGCATGGGCCTAGGATTAGAGGGCACTGCGCTAAGGACTGGGGAGGAACCCTATGGAGGACCTGAGGGAGAAGAAGATGAAGTGAGAATTGCGGCCTAGGTTTTGTCTTCTACAGTCACAGGAAAGTCTATCCAAATGCAAATCAAATCCCCTTACACCCAAGGCCCTCCCTCCCTCCCTCCCTCCCTCCCTCCCTCCCTCCCTCCCTTCCTTCCTTCCTTCCTTCCTTCCTTTATTCCTTCCTTTCTCTCTCTCTTCTTTCTTTCCTTTCTTTTTTCCTCTCCTTTTATTTTTTTCTGTTTTTGGTTTTTTAAGGGTTTCTCTGTGTAGCCTTGGCTGGCCTGGATCACCTTATAGAACTCAGAGTGATCCACCTGCCTCTGCTTCCTTAGTGCAAGGCCTTTCTTAAACACCTCAGTAAATGAGCATGAATGAATGACCTCCTGTGCTGCCCTAAGTCCTCCCCATTTCTCTGGTCAATGTTCATCCAGCATATGTGTACCACCTCAGAGTCTTCACACTCGTCACTGCTGTCCTCCAACTATTCTTCCCATGTCAGTTTATAAGGATGGATGTCTGCTGCTTCTCTCCATACACATTTCCCTCCACCCTTCCAACGGATTCTCATGATCTTCAACACCTAACATTCTTCTCCCCAAACTCCCAGCATGTCCTCCCTTGGGCCTTTGCATTTACACAGTTCTGTTTCCTCCACATGTTGGCATTGTTAGACCATTCTCAGTCTCCAGATATACATTAAACATCACCTTCAAGGAGCCTGCCATGAAGCCTGACGATCTGAGTTCAAGCTTCAATACCCATACAATGGAAGTAGAGAGCCAACTCCTGTAAGTTGTTCTCTGACATCTACATGGCACATGCATTACCCACACCCACATCCCTCCACACGTACACAAGTCACACCTTTAAAGAGCCTACAACTTGATGGCCAGAATAAAACAAGTGGCCACCCTTTCTGCTATTTGCACTTTCTGACTGTAGTTGTAATTGAACAAATTTTAGATAAAATTTTCCTCCTATTCAACAAAGTCTATTTATTCTGTAATTTATGAGTACCATGGGTCATGCTATTTATTCTGTAATTTATGAGTACCATGGGTCATGCTATTTCATCTCTGCCCAGGAGATTATTCTCCACTAAATATTGCCAAAAACTTGTCTCTCATGTGGGCTTTGTGAAAAATCAAATTTGAGTAAAATATAGGGGATTTCTGAGCCTGGGGAAATGGCTCTGTGTGTATAGTGCTTGCTACACTTGCAGGAAGACTGGAGTTTAGGTCCTCATCACATAAAAGCTGGGTGCTGCCTCTGTAACCCCAGTGCAGATCATTTGATAGAGAGACAGGAGGATCCAAGGGGCTGCTTGACAGCCAGAGTCTGGCAGAAACAGGGACATCCACATTCAGTGACAGGCCCTCTCTGAGAAAGTAAGGCAGTGGGATTGGAACAATTGTGTAGTGGGTAAGAGAGCTTGCTGTGTAAGTCTGAGAAGCTGTGTTCAAATCTTCAGCACCCATGTGAAAACCAGGTGTGGCTTCATATGCCCGTAGCTACAGTGTTGGGGGAGTACAGACAGGTGCACTGTAGGAGCTCGCTGGCCAACCAGTCTAGTTGAAATGGCAAGCTTCTGGTTCACTGAGGGGGTGTGTCTTAAAGGATGGGGCAGAGAATGATAAGGAAGATGCAGGGCCTTCTCTGGCTTCTGCACACGTGCTCATGAACACATATATGCTCACCTACATGCACATAACCTATCAAATATTTTAAAAATTAAAACTAAAAGTAGAACAGTGGATGAAGACACTAACACTGACCTTTGTTCTCTACATTCAAATGCACAGGTGAACATGCCTTCACATGCATGTACTACAACACACACACACACACACACACAAACACACAAACACACAAACACACACACTCACACCAGAGACTAGGTCATGTCAAATATGTCTAAAGACATCAGTGACTTCAAAGTCCTTTTTATACTCATTGAATGAAAGATGAAGCCTAATTGTCTCATCATGACATTCACATTCTCTTTGGAAATAGCCCCAAATCCACCCATCTATTCATCCATACATCCATCCATCCATCCATCCATCCATACATACATACATACATACATACATACATACATACATACATACATACAT
>NW_026596039.1:24569124-24600913 GCF_907164565.1 Psammomys obesus | reverse complement strand
CATACATACATACATACATACATACATACATACATACATACATACATCTAATCCAGAAGATAATTCACAGCACCAGATACTGTAGCAGACACTAATCTTGGATCCAAGTTTTTTTTTTGTTTTGCTTTTTTTTTGAGACAGGGTTTCTCTGTGTAGCCTTGGCTGCCCTGGACTTGCTTTGTAGACCAGGCTGGCCTCAAACTCAGAGATCCTCCTGCCTCTTCCTCCCCGAGTGCTGGGACTACAGGCATGTGCCTCCTCGGATGGCTCTTGGATTCATGTTTTAAGTGGAAAAGTGAGACTTGTTCCTCGACTTCTGATGTTTCTTCAGACAGTGGAGGGTGCACAAAAGGATGTCATAGAATGGCATCTTAACACCTAGTTCTATGTGTAGCTCATCAAATATTCTCACAGCAGCATGTGATACATGTGTATCTCTTTGCTTTATGCATACTCCAGACACTTACCCAATACTTAGCTCATTATAAGTGAAGAATAATATTTACCAGATGGTTGAATAACTGTCTTGTTCATAATTCCACCTCCAGTTTTAATTTCAGTGCCTGGCACACATAACAGAAACTCAGAAGTACTTGTTTGGCCATCTGAAGACAGCCACTGTTCTCATGCCCCCTTTCCTGGTAACATCTTCATAATTTCTCATGCATTTTCATTTGCTCTTCTTTCCTGCTGTGTGCTGGTTTCTCACACTCATCTTGGTGGTAGATGCTGTTCCAACACTCTCCACATAGACCTGAAATTAAGCCAGTCCCAGACCGTGTGGTACCTGGCTGTGCAGCTCCACATCTAGAAGTAAGTTCTATAGAGAATGAAACTGTGAGATGGCTCAGCAGGTACGAGTGCTTACTCTGCACGTACAAAGACCTGAGTTCAATCTTCAGTAGCCAGCCATGGCTACCTATGCCTGGGACCCCAGCAATGGAAAGACATAGACAGGCAGATCCCCAGAGCTTGGTGCCATCAGGCCTAGCCAAAAAGGACTGGTTTGGTGAGAGACTCTGTCTAAAGGAAATAAGGTGGGGAGAAAGAAGCCATTCTATGTCTCAGCCCCTTTGGTGTAGAACAACCTTTTCACAGGGGGATGCCTAAGACCATCTGTATATTTTGCATATCAGATATTTACATTGCAGTTCATTACAGTAGCAAAATTACAGTTATAAAGTAGCATATGGGTCACCATAACACGAAGAACAGTATTTAAAGATTGCAGCATTAGGAAGGTTGAGAATCACTGGTCTCCATCCTGCTCTGGCCTCTGCATGCTTGTGCACAGGCACGTGTGATAGCACACTACCCTAATGCACACTACCCTCATGGTGGGGATGTGTGTCTTAAGAATATGAAGAAGAAAGTTAAACACAGAGACAACTGACATCTTTTCAACTTCAAGAGGAAACAATGCTCTTAAACCAAACAGTCTCTCCAGTGACATGACAGAGAGAGACAGAAACACAGAGAGAGGACTGCAGTTCATTGAGAACCACAGGAGAATTCCTGAATTGCCATCCTTGAGATGCTGCTTTGGTGAATATGCCTTTGGAGGCTGTATTTAATTCCTTTTCAACTGGTACCAAAAGGCTTCATCACCTCTTCAGGGACTGACTAGTAATGTCTCAGCTTGCCTGAAGGATTCTATCTGGTGTTACTTATTTGAGACATATTTGTAGAGCATCTCTCTGTTTCATTTCCCAAAATAGGCAAGGTGACAAGGGATCTCAACTTGAGAATGCTTGATGGCAAAGTTGGAGGCTCAGGAGAACAGCAGGAGGCTACTGCACAAGAGGATATCAGGAGGCTACTTGAACAGTCCTGGATATGAGGGTGCTGCTGGTTACATTGTAGTGTCAGGCACCTCAACAAGGAGGTACAGATGCATAGAACCCATTCTAGAGGCTACCTCACTGGCTACTACTGAAGATGTGAGGAAAAGGGATGGATGGAGAAGAATAAGACACAACTGCTAGGTGTCTGGCCAGTCATAGGATGAAGGCATTTGTTAAGATAGAAATATTCAAGAAGGTGGGAAGGAAAAAAAATGCGTCTTTGACTAGAGTAAAGAGAGTCTGTGAGACTTCCCTGTCGGGTTGTAGAGAAGGCATTTGAGTTTACAGACTAGAGCTTAGATGAGGAACTCAGTATGACCGTGAGTATTTGAACCTCTGAAGCATGAGGGGTTTTCAGCCAGAAAATGCTTCAGTTAATACACAAAGATGAGAGAGGATTAATTTCTCTATGTCCTCTTCTGTCAGTGGAGGCACATGACTGGCTACTGCATTCCTAAGATGTGCAGCTGCCATATCAAGGAACACACAGACAAGTTAAATTTTCTGGAGCCAAGTAAAACTGTAGATACAAACTCAGGATGGCCTGTTACAGACAAACAGTATCTTTTTCTGCCTCTAACAACAGACATTCAACAAGTCATTTGTATGTCAATACCGGCTCTTTCCAACCCCTGTGTAATTTCCCAAAACCACAGAGAGCATTCATGCCCAAATCCCCACTTACCTGGTGGAAATGTTGAGTTGTGAGGCTGGTTCCTCTGTCCTGTACTCTCTGGTGTGTCACTGGCAGAGTTCAGATGGAGCTGGTTCACATCTGGGGTCTACCCTTTCTCAGCCATGTGATAAATAAGTAAATAATAACCTCCACATCTCTAAACATTAATTCTACCACAAAGAAATAATTATATCATTCTTTTGAGAGAGAAAGAGAAAGAGAGAGAGAGAGAGAGAGAGAGAGAGAGAGAGAGATTGCTTATTTTGGCAGCATAATGTCTGTAGTTAACAAGACTAAGTTGTGACTTGATAAGAAGGTGGCTTTTTAAATTCATGAGTCACTCATGGAAGCAACCATGTGAGCAAATGATTTGTTAGCTTAGTTATAGCTGTTGTCTCACAAAATATTCATATGTGAAAAGTCACCCTAATGAAAACTCATTGGAGAGCAGGAAAGGAGAAGAATGATAGAAGAGAAGGAGGAAGGAAAGAAGGGAAATGAATATATAAAAGAGACTAGTTAGGAAGAGGAAGGGAAACAGTATGAGTATGAAGAGGAGAGAAGAGGGAGAAGGTTAAAATACATTATATACATGTATGAAAATATCATAATGAAACATTTTGTATAATTGATGTTTTCTACCAAATTTTTAAAAAATTTAAGTTGCACACCTTTAATTTTCCAACCACACAGTTCCCTTTTGGAGGACAGAACCTGCCTCACACGGTCAGAAGAACCTAATGAGACCATTGACAGCTTCTCCCACATTTGATGGAAGATTTGAAGATCATACTGCCAGGCAGGTGAAGAGTGGACGCATGCAGCTTGACAGTTGCATTATAAAATTTTATTTTTTTAAGAAAGGGAAAATGTGTTTTTGTACCACAAGATTACTGTTCAGTGTTGTTACTCAAACATGGAGACAGCAGTGGTGCCTTCCTCAGGGTGGTGGGGGACCAACTCAGGCTGATCAGTGGAAGAATAGTCCCTTTATAGTAATGTGGGCTAGAATGCAGGTCAGCTGCTAGAGTGCTTACCCTAGTGGCCATGAAGCCCTGAATTCAGTCCCCAGCACCTGGGCATGGTGGTACACACCTGTAATCCCAGCACCCAGGAGGTAGAGGCAAGGTCAGAAGTTCTAGGTCATCATTTGCTAGATGATGAATTTGAAGTCAGCCTGAACTACAGGAGACTCTGCCGCTTCTGTTAAAGAAATTGCTCTGAGATTTTTGTGAGGTTTCATTCATCTCTGAGCCTTGATTTCCACATGGATAAAATGGGATTAAGAAGACCTAACCTGCCATTTTGAGGTGATATAGACCAATGTCGGGATTGCGTGGGTGCCTCACAGGCATGGTTCCTGCCACTTGCTCCCATTGCTAGGAATTCCATGTAATAAAAAAAGAATCAGTAAAAAGGGAGGCTGCAGAGATGGCTCAGTGCTTAAGAGCACTTGTTATTCCAGAGGAGCCAAGTTCAGTTCTCAGCACCAAGCCAGGTGGTTCACAAGGGGCTCTTAATCCTCTTCTATAGGTACCCACATGCAAATACACACACACACACACACACACACACACACACACACACACACACACACAAATATAATAAATCTTAAAAATATGAGGCTTACCTGGAATTCTATCACCAAAGATCATTCCAATGAGTGTTTGGTACATTTTCTCCTAATACATAGATTGTGTGTGTGTGTGTTTGTGTGTGTTACATGTGTGTGCACATGGACATGTAGCAACCAGAGATTAACATCAGGTATTTTCCTCTGTCACACTCCACCTTATTTTTTGAGACAGGGTCTTTCGCTGAACCTGGAGGTTGCACTTTCAGCTAGGCTGGCCAGTGAGCTCCCAGGATCTGCCTGACTCCACCTCCCCTTGCTTCTTACCTCTATGTTACAGATGATTCTTATGTGGATTTTGAGAATCCAAAATCAACTCTTTATGCTGATTTTGATAAAAAAAAATCCTAAAGTCATCTTGGATTACATGAGACTCATTTCTGTTAAAGAAACCTAAAATATCTTCACTTGCTCTGAGATCTTGGGAGACTTTCATTCATCGCTGAGCCTTCAATTCCACTTAGATAAAGTGGGACTAAGAAGACCCAATCTTCCATATTGAGAGGACAAAGTTCAATGTTGGGATGCTTGGGTAAATCACAGGCATGGTTCCTGCCCCTCACCCCACTAAGCCATCCATCTCTCCCACCTTGTAGAGTCCAGTTTTAAAAATAAAAGTATAATTTTATTTTGTGTCTTTTGTGTTTTCATGGGATAGCATGGGAATTTTTCCTGTTACTAAAACCAGCTGGACAATTGCCTGTTTTACAAGGTTGACAGATAGTATCTAGATCAATTCTAAATCACATGGGTTACATGGGGAATCCTTCATTTTATTGTCGATCCAATGAAGTGAGGAAAAACCCTGCACTTGTTTCATGGGGCCAGTGGGGATGAATTGAACCAATGCATTTAATCCTCTCAGTGTGAGATGGTTCAATGGGTAAAAGTATTTGCTACCAAGCTAAGTGACCTGATTTTGACTCTTCACATATGTGCTATACACAGGCATCATCCCCCACACAAATAAATAAGTGCAATAAAAAGTTAAAAAGAGTTCTTTGCATCGTCCCAGCACACACAGTCATTTCTATAAGTGCTGTTTTGTTACTGCTTTACACAGTGAAGTTGCCTTCAGTTTTATATTTTATATCATAAACAGCGGGCATGACGGTGCACACCTGTAATTGCAGTCCTCCAGGGGCTGAAGCAGAGTGATTATGATAGATACTGAGACCCTGGTTCAAGTACTGCTCCCCACCAATGCAATGGACATTTGTAGAGAAAGTTCAGGCTTGTCTTTTAAAAGTTGATTGAGTTGTAAGATATTTAAGAGAAGAAGAAGGCATAGAGGAACTAAGATAGACAGTGAAAAGACACAAGAAAGAAGGGAGGTAAGGATGGATGGAGGGAGTTAGGAGGAGGAGGAATTGAGAAGGGAGGAAAGTGGGAAGGAAAAAAGGGAGAGAACAGAGAGGAAGAATGGGAGATCCAGAAGAAAGCAGAGAGTGGGGCAGAGAGAGATTGCTTTAGAACTGTTGAGTGTAATGATTTCCTTTAGGTCACCATTTTTCTTGATTCCTACCACAGTGCATCTGTCACAGTTCTGTTCATTAATGTTAATTATCAGGTGATGACTTAGGCAAGAAACTAAAGCCCAGGGACCTTGCAACCTTGCCAAGCAAAGCAGAGACACCCATGCCTCCTACCTTTCCAGTAATGTCCTTAAAAAGGCCATCTTTCATCCATGAGTAACCATACAGTCCCAAAGAGAACGAGGATGAAGATTCACCTCTTTGCTCATGCACTGACAAGGATGGCTGATGATAAGTCCAAAGGATATCAACCTCTGACAGGGATCTGGAGCTGTTTGTTTTCCCCGGGGAGTGTAGAAGCCATACTCATTATCCACCCTCTCTATGCCCACTGGAGAACAAGGTGAGGCAGTGTCCTTCTATTCCTTCTTCCATCCATGGCACAGGTGGGTTGAGTCACCTCTGTAAACTGGAAAGCTCCTTTGGTGGAGAGAATGCATGCTGTTGGCAGGGGTCTGAAGGGATGAATCCCCTCCTACTGCCAAGGCAGGAGCGTCAGCTGCAGGATTTCCCTCGGGAGAAAGTTGAGAGAATCAAATCAATGTTAGGATGAGCATTTCTGGTAGCTGGGCAGTAATAACTCATCTCAGTACCAGGCAAGGGAAATGCTCACGTGGCGGGGTAGGTAGGGATATGAAAGGATGTATACGGAATACCAATAGCAATATTGACATTGGAATTATACATTGATATTGGCTGGGTACACTATAATAATTCATTCACTCTATAGGAAACACTGTAGAGATCTTTGTGTATTGAAAAATGAGGATTTCCCAAAATGTTTAATTAAGTAAAAATATCTCTTTGCAGAGTGATATGATGGGATAGCTCTAAGGAAAAATTGAGGGATATGAAGAGGAGAAAAAAAGGTAGAGTCTAAAGTAGAGGAGGAGAAGAAAGGGGGAGGAGAAAAAAGAGGAGGAAGGGGAGGAAAAGGAAGAGAATGAGGAGGAAGTGGAGACAGAGGAAGAAGAGGAGGAAGAGGCATGGGGAGGTCAGAGGACAATTTTTAGGAGTCAGTTTTCTTCCACCCATTGATTCTGGGGATCAAACTCAGGTCCTCACACACAGGACAAACACTATTACCTACCAAGCCACCTCATTGGCCTATAACTAGACATTTCAGACAACTGAGTTCAACGTACTTGGATAGATGCATGGTTAAATGGAGTTTAAATGTTCTCCCTGCAACAGCAATATTGACCTTTGAGGACATTATGGTAAGTGAAACCTGCCAGTCACTGGAAAACAAGGGCTGCTTTATCACACGGTGATGAATTGGAAAAGATTGAGTTCATAGAAGCAGAAAGTAAAAAGTGGGCTTTCCAGGGTCCACAGCATGGGGAAAATAATGGGATATGAGGAGTCATTCATACTTCAACAGAAGATGTGTTCTGTGTGTTGATTGCACAGTGTGATACTACAGTTAAAAATGAAGTACTGTAAACTCGAAATGTGCTAAGAGGCTCATGTAGATAAACGTCTGTACCACAAGTGCGGCACACACATAAACAGATGCACAAGTGGTGATGTGTTGTGGCTAGAAACATGTTTTTGTTTTGGTCCCAGGTGTGGGATGTGGGACTGATTCAGATGGTCCACAGCAGACTATTAGCCTTATGCTGGCTCTGAGAGAAGTTTGCCAGCTGTAGATAGTTTAAATTTGAGGACTCTGGAGACAGAATAAATGCCAGAGCCCAGACAGTGAGAAAAGGGAGAAAGAACAAGGCTGCTCTGCTTCCCCCTTGCTGCTCTTGGTTGCTGTTGTGAAACAAGAAGATGGAGATCTCCTGAAACGAAGACTAGACTGGCTCCAAGAAACCTGATGACCCTGACCAGCAGGAAGTAACTAAGAAAGAACTACTCCCCCTCTTCCACCAACCCTTTCTCTCTCCTTCCTGGTGGTGGAGTGTAAGAAGGGACTGGAGCGGAGTAAGGAGAAAAAGATAAGAAACGTAAATAAAAGAGTTCTTTTTTTTTTTTTAAGTAAGCCAACAAAGATGCATATGTTAATTAATGCAATTGTGGCAACCACCATAATGTATATATATAACAAGGCCTCAAGTTATATTCCTTAAATCAGTCAGCATACAATCAAGCAACACTAATTGGACTCTGAGTTTAAAAAGAAAAAAAAGGAGAAGAGATTAAATAAGGGGCGAATGCCGTGGGTGACTGAAGGGAGTGAGAGGGGTGGAGTTGGAGGTGGATATGACCAAGATCTACTGAGTATATGTTGAGATTGTCAAAGAATAAATAAAAATATTTTTAAAAGTTATGTGCTTTGAGTACACAAAACTTTTATCGGCCTCTGATACCTCAATAAAGCTTGAAAAAGCTGTGTCAGGCTCCAAATTAAGCTTGATTTGATCTAAAATTAAACCTGTTTTTAGAATGATCTTACTAGGTTCTTTCTGAAAGACTTCTAGAGGCATTTTCTACATGACTGAAGTTTAACAATCTCTTTTCAAAAGTATATGGTGGATTACACCTGCAATGCTGGCACTTGGGAAATAAAGGTAGAAAAATGAGAATTCAAGGCCAGCTCTGGCTACATAGTAAATTTTTAGATCTAGCTTGAGCTATATGAACCCTAGTCTTAAGAAACAAAATAAAACAAAACAACAACAAATAAATAAAATGAATATATTTCTTGAAAATATTCATTCATTCATTCATTCATTCATTCATTCATTCATTCATTCAGGTTTTTTGAGACAGATGTCCCTCAATTAAAGAATGAAAAAAGAGAATTGGTACATTTAAACAATGGAATATTACTCAGCAATTAAAAACAAGGAAATCATAAAATTTGCAGGCAAATGGATGGAGCTAGAAAAGATCAACCGAAGTGAGGTAACCTAGACCCAGAAAGACATACATGATATGTACTCGCTTATAAGCAGATTTTAGCCATATGGAACAGGATAGACTTACTACAATTCACAGACCCAAAGAAGATAATTAACAAGAAAGATCAAAGGGAGGATGCTTAAATCTCACTCAGAACGGGAAATAGAATAGTCAGAAGAAGTGGCTGAAGAGAGAGAACAAGATAGGAGAGGGAATTCTGAGAGAAATGAGGGTGGAGACCGGGCCTAGCGAGGTCGGGGGCAGGAGGGCAGAGGGCATGGAGACAGAAGAGAAACCGTGGGTGGGAGCATCTCTGGCATGCTGGAGACCTCAGACAGGGTAGACTTCTGGGAGGATGTGGGGGTGACTAGCCGAGACTCCTAGTAGCAGGGGTCATGGAGACTGAAGATGACACCCTCTAACTAGACAGGACTCCTAGTGGAAGGAGGTGATCACGAACCCACCCACAAAAACTTCCAACCAATTCTTGGCCCAATCTGAGACCCACCCCATGGGAAAGAGCCAACCTCTGGCACTATTAGCAATATTTTGCTATGCTCACAGACAGGAGCCTAGCGTAGCTGCTCTCTGAGAGGCTCCACCCAGCAGTGGATTGAAACAGATGCTGAGACTCACACCAAACAGTAGGCAAAGCATAGGGAGTCTTGTGGAAAAGTGGGAGAAGGATAGAAGGATCTGGCCATGCCAGGAGCTCTGCAAGAAGTCCAACAGAAAAAACTAATCAGGGCCCAGAAGGGCTTGTCGACACTGATGCACCAACCAAGGACCATGCATAGACTGGACCTAGGCCCCCTACAAAGATCTAGCAGATGGGCAGCTCAGACTTCATGTAGGTACCCTAGTAAGGAGACTAAGGGTTGTCTATGGCATAGATTCTGTTGCCTGCTTTCTGATCAGTCCCTTCTCTCAGATTGCCTCACCAGGCCACAGGGAAAGAGGGCTAGCTCAGTCCTGATGTGAGCTGGTGTGGGTGAGTGGGTAGGTGGGTACCCCTTATCTGAGGACTAAAGGAAGGAGGATGGGAGAAGAGGGAGGGTGGGACCAGGAGGAAAGGAGGTAGGGGACTATGATCAGGATGTAAAGTGAATAAATTAATTAATTAAAAAATAAAACAACAAAAAATAAAAGAAATACATTTCTTTAAAAATTGTGGAGGCAAGAGATTGCTGTTTGTCCTCCTCAGTCTCTTTCTACCTCACTTATGGGAGCAGGGCCCTTCACTGAATCGGGAGTTCACGGGTTTATCTAGACTAGCTATCGAGCTTGCTCTAAGGATGCCCTGTTTGCTCCCCACAAATGCTGAGAGTGCAGGCAGGCTGTCACTTAGCTTTAATATGGGTGCGAAAGCTCCAAGCTCCTCTCCCTCAACCTTATGTGGCTAGGACTTTATTCTCGGAGCCATCTCTCCAGCTTTCTGATCATACTGTTTTAAGGAAAATAAAATTCAGTGACACGATAGAGTGACTGGGTGTCAAAGGGCTAGTTTGGTTAAGATTTGAACACTTTTCAAAATGGGACACAATTGGACCCAACTTGTGATAAGTCATCTTGACTTTCAATTTGACTGGACTTAAATATTCTTTTTGGTATTTCTCTGAGGATGCTTTCAGAGAGATTCAAGTGAGAAAAGGAAGGCAGGTGGTATTATCCTATGAACAAGGGTCCCAGCATGAAAAAAAAGGGAAAGAACAATATCAACTAAGTAAATATCAACTGATTCATCTATTCCTGCTCCCTGGTCTGATGTGACCAGATGCCCAGGACTCCTATGTCTCTCCTGCCTTCCCTGCAGTGAGACCTGCATGCACCCTCAGGCTGTGAGCCAAAATGTGCCCACCCTTCCTTATACTGTCAGGTATCCTGTCACAGCAATGAGGACAGTAACAAACAGTAGGCTACCTTGTGGTATTCTTGTAAAAATTGCGTGGGAAGTGTCATGAAGAGTTGACTACATGGTAATCATCATTATTATAATTATTATCACAATTACCACTGTAATTGCTCCCAAAAGAAGAGTTTGATGGCTTGAATAAAAAATGTCTTTCATAGGCTTGCTTGTTGGTGGTGCTGTTTGGGGTGGTTCTGCAACTTTAGGATGTGGAGCCTTTTTGGAGGAAGTGTGTCACTCAGGTGTGCATTGGGAGTTTGTAGCTTTACCCTACTTCTAGTTCATATCCTGTGTCCTGTTTGCCAGAGAAGAGGTTCTCTCTCAGCTTCCTGCTCTGGTCTCCTGCTGCTGTGCCTTCCCATCATTATGGACTCTCCCTATTGAACCGTAAGTCAAAATAAAGCCTCTTCCATAAATTGCTTTTGGTCATAACGTTCTATCACATCAAGAGAAAAGTAACTACTATAAGGCGTGAACAGCCATGACACCCTGTCGATGGGGGATTGAAGAAAGTA
The DNA here is from genome assembly GCF_907164565.1 of Psammomys obesus. Lineage (NCBI taxonomy): Eukaryota > Metazoa > Chordata > Mammalia > Rodentia > Muridae > Psammomys > Psammomys obesus. The sequence continues at coordinate 24,589,948 of NW_026596039.1, read as the reverse complement.
CGGCGCACACATGCATCCCCACACATGTACATATGGCACACGCGTAAATATGCAATGAAAGCCCACCATACTCAAAAATGAGTATAATGAACCACCTTCTCAGCTCAGTCCTGTTTTTAAGAAAACTCAAAGCTGCATAGCCGCAGTATGCTAGCAGCCCATCAGCCTAACCTGGCAGTTTGTCACATTGCCCCAGACACAGACAATGAACAGACCCATGCTCTTTAAATGCAGGCTACAGCCCTGGAAGAGAAAAAATGAAAGTCCAAACAGAACAACAGATGTTGCCAGTGGGTTTTTATTACTACAAATTAACCACTTCAGCTTTCCCACAAGTCATTGCACTCTTTTCCCTGTATGATTGGATCTTGTGTTAGATGATGGATCTGGACCAGAGCCTGGAAATGCCTGTGCTTCCTCCTGCTAAGTGAGTAAATGAGAATCTTTTACCAACACACAGACCCTGGGGGACGTTCCAGTCAAATTGGTCTAACAAAAATTTTACCGTTGTTCTCTCTATGTATCACTCCTCTAGGTTATTTGGCCAGTTGGTCAAACTGCACATATGGCATTCCTCTAGAAAAGGTCTGCACGAAAATCTTTACTTCAGTGTTCTCCATATGCCAAGAGGACAGGGTCTCCTGCTGGGGAACAATGCTCAAAGGCCAGGTGAGAAAACCACAAATGTGTCACTACTGGCTTCTGCCATGACCTTCCCAATAAATGCAAGTCTCTTGACTTAAAAATGTGATGCCACCATCAAAACCAACACTGTTCTCTCTTTCCATCTCTTATTCTGTTGATATGAGTGAGATGTTTATAGAAAGGACAGAGCTAGGAATGGTGTAGTGTGAGTTTGAAGGCTTTATTTCATTTCATGGATTTATTTCATTGGGACTTTGTCACTTGAGACTCTCCAAAAGAGATATTCCTGGAGCAAACTTTTTGAGGGCTTTGTTCTTTGCTCTGCCTCCAATGTCTGACACCGAGATGAGCATGCTTGGCTCACTCATGCTATAACAATGAAAGACTGAATGGATCAAACCCACTCTGTAGATGATGGGATGGAGGATGAGAGTTATTGTACATCAGTTTCCTATGAATCGAAACATCTCTTTCGGGAAGGAGCAGAGAGGCTTCATGACTCAGGAAGTAAACAAGCTTACATGTCTGGGATAGCCTGAACTTACAAGATTCAAGAGGACTACTCAAGGTTATAGAAGCAACAGTCTACCACTGGGAGATAAGACTGTGAATGGCAGAATGATAGAGTCAAGACCTGTCAAGATGGCCATAGGCTCTGCAGAGAGCTCCAGTGATGCAGATTTGGGGGAATCACCATCTCAGCTGGGGCAGGCCTTTCAGTCATGCATTGGTCTAGTGTCGCCCACAGTTTTGAAAGCAACCCCTCACCCAAACACATGCGTTCATCAAATTCTGTTTTGATAGACTTGTTACTCTTGTCTGTTGTGGGCTTTCTGTCTGGGGTGAGTAGTGTGCTGTGACTCCATGATAAATGTCACACAGGAGGGGTTTGTCCCAAACCTTGAGCAGTTAAGTGGCACGTATTTTATTTTCTCATGTTAAAATACCCTCTGAGCTTCCAGAATGAGAGTGACAATTCAAAATAATGAAGATTATTTTGTTCACTAAACTTTTTTTTAAGCTAGTAAATCTTGTTGCTGGAGAAATGGCTTACTGGCTACAAGCACTGGCTCCTCTTCCAAATGATACAAGTTTGATTCCCAGCATCCACATGACAGAACATCACTGTCTCTAACTCCAGTCTCAGGGGATCTGATGCTCTTTTCTGGCCTCTTAGGGTACCAGACATAGGTGCTGACAAATCACCCATATACATAAAAATAAATAAATATTTTAAAATACTGTAAATCTTGTCTAAAATGGGCTAAGATTATGTGGAATATCTAGTTTGATACATGACTAGGGGCCTCAGAAAGACTGGGTTACCCCATCATTGAAAAATAATTGTCTATGTACAAAAAAGGCCCCACTCCCAACAAAAAAGTTGAGCAAGAAGCCTGATAATCTCTAGGACCCACATGACAGAAGCAGAGAATCCTACTGGAGCTATGAACATATAATAAGCACAAAGAAGCAAAGGCACATGGTGCCTTTGTATGAAACACATGGTCTTTGGAATAGCTGTATCAGTGATATTGAGGCTCTGTGTCAGAACCTCTTCTCTCTCTTTCTGTCTCTCTCTCTCTCTAGTTTTTCAAGACAAGGTTTCTCTGTATAGCCTTTGCTGTCCTGGACTTGCTTTGTAGACCAGGCTAGCCTTGAACTCACAGAGATCCACCTGCCTCTGCCTCCCTGAGTGCTGAGATTACAGGTGTGCACCACCACACCTAGCTCCACCCCCCTCAATCATTGGCAGGCAGGATGACTGAGGTAAAGATAAAAACAAAAACAAAAAACAAAGCTTCATTATTTTAAATGTCTGTATCAAGAATTAAATGTCCGTGGGTGAAGACACTCATGGCCAAGCCCAATGATCTGAGTTTGATCTGCTCAAGCTACATGGTGAAAGAAGAGAATTGAGTTGTCTTTTGTCCACACATGCATGTGCCATGACATACCTCTGCTCCTTGATCAATAAATCAATCAATTAAATAGTTAAAAACAGGGTGGAGAGTGATATAAGCCAACATTTTTCTTCCACAAGCACATGCACAGGTGAGTGTTACTTTTGCACACCCATGCTATATGGATACTGCATACACATACATGATAAGAGGAGCAATGAAGTCAGCATGTTGAAGAGGTACCTGCACTCCCATGTTACTGAAGCACTAGTCATCTATAGCCAGGAGGCATGTATCCACTAACAGATAAAAGCATAAAAAATGGCATGTACATACAACAGGGTAACATTGAGCCTAATATGGTTTTAATATTAAATGTGTCTAGTGAGCTCATGAGTTGAATTGCTACCTAACTGATGGAGTTACTTTGGGAAGTGGTGGAAACTTTAGGAGATGAGATCTGGCTGGAGGAGCAGGTCACTGGAGAGTGTACCTTTTAAAGTTGTAGCTGGCCACCAATCCCTAACTCGGGCTCTGCTTCTTGTCCACCCTGAGTTTAAGCAGCTCTACCACATGCTTGCACTGTCTTTGTGTCCTGTCTCACCACCGGCCCAGAAACAATGGAGCCCGCCATGCTAGGTGAAAACAAATCACTGAAACCATGATCCAAGCGTAAGTATTTCCTCCCTGGTTGCACCTCATACACCTGCAAGAACATGTGTGAACCAGGACATGACATAAGAGAAGCAGAAGACTCAGAAAGACAATACTGTGACAGCTCGCTTACAGGTGGAGTCTAAAAGGAAGAGCCCACAGAAGCACAGGATGGAATGGCTCTTATACTGAGATTTGTCTCAAAGGATGGAACATTTCACTTGGGCAGGAGGAATTACTGAGATAGGGCCAATGGGATAGATTAGTGGGTAAAGTCACTTGCTGCCAAATCTGATGTCCTGACTTCAGTCCTGGGGATCCACATGGCAGAAGCAGTGAGCTGACTCTAGTGGGCTGTTCTCTGACCTCCTTGTACACACACATACCTCACATAATGCACAAGTAAATAAATGCAAGGAAAATAACTGAAATATATTTAAGTGTCATTATTCCAAGTATGATAGATAAATATTTGTTAAATAGTTCTATTTAGCTGTTCCACAAAGCCTATAAATATCAAAGCATTAAACTGTATATCATCAATATATACAATTTTTGTCAACTTTAGTATTTCTTTAATAAAGCAAAATGAATGACAGAATGAATAAACATAATAAATGAATAAACATAGCAAAGATAATTCACTGAGGCTGATCAGTGGTAAAGAACCTCTATTCCTGAGCCAACTTCTCTGATCATGAATAGCTGAGGCTGAAGTCATACATTGATCCCTGAATCAACATTTTTGTTGCTGATTGGCTGAAGATGATCCCGTGAACTAACATCGTTGATCCTGACTGGCTGACTTGAGCAGTGACACTACATTTCTTATCCTGATTGGTTGAGGTCACAGTGAGGTCACAATCTTCATCCCTCAAATCATCATGCTTGAAAATTGAGCTTAACACTAAGACCATACAGACCAAGGGTGGAAGGGAAAATATGACATCAACAGTGGAGAATAGATTCTCAAGAGGGAACTGGTAAATGTTCACCATAGCAAATAAACGTGTTACACTCGTAGGTGGGCTATCTCAGTGGGTAAAGGCACTTGCAACCAACTTGAAAACCTGAGTTAGAGCTTCAGGGTCCTTACAGTAGAAGGAGTGAACTGACTCCTGCAAATTGTATTTCTGACTTCCATGTGTGTACTTTGACACAGTTCCCTAACTATAAAAATAAATATGTAAATGAAAACTTACTGTACATACTAAGAAAGAAAATAAAAATGCTTATTGATATAGAATCTATGAACAGGAGACAACTGGAGCTGCTTTGTTCTTGAGGAGGAGATGCCAGTCATTAACTCTGAAACATAATGAAGAGCTCAGGGACAGGAGCATGGAGAATTCTGGTTGAGTTTGGAGACTGTTCCCCAGAAATCAGTTGTATTAAGCTCTGAGGAATGAAGACTATGTTTTTCTGGCAGTTTGCACTAGAGTTTGGAAAGGTGAGATGGCATTCTGGTTCTATTTCTGTTGCTGTGAGAAAATATTTTAACAAAAAGCACCGGAGAGAAAAAGGGTTTATTTTAGCTCATAGTTCTAGGTTATAGTCCATCATTGTTGGGAAGTCAAGGTGCCAGGAACTTGAAGCAGTTGGTTGCAATCACAAACAAGAAGAAAGAATAAATGCATGCATGCTTGTTTATACTTAGCTTAATTTCTCTACTCTTACACAGTTCTACGCCAACTGCTTAGGGGATGATGCTACCCATAATGATCTGGGTCTTCCTTCATCAATTAACTTGGAAACCCTACAGACATGCACACAGGCCAACCCAATGTTGACAAAACGTCATTGAGACTCTCTTCTCAGGTGGTTCTAGGTTATGTCAAAATGACAATTTGCCCATCACACATGTTTGGGAAAAACAAAAACAAAAGATACCTATTGAAATAGAATCTATGAGAAGAGAGTGAATTTGTTCATGGTGCTTCTTGGGAGGGAAAGGCAGTCACTAACTGTATAACATGCCAAAAGGCTCAGTGATCATATAAACAGGGAGAACTAGCAACTGAATCCAAGCTCATATAAAAAAAGAAGCGTATCACAGTCAAGTTGGCTTCATTCTAGAGATTCAGGGATGATTCAATATAGATAAATCAATAAATGTTATCCATCATCAATATATATTATCCATTACGTAAGTGGACTCAAAAGCAGAAATCCACAATTATCTCAGATGGAAAAAAAGGTCTTTGAAAAAAATCCATCATCTCTTCATTAAAATAGCCATGGAGAGTATAGTGGAGGGAGCATATCTCAACATAATAAAGTCCACACAAAAATGTGTAGCTGGCACATGCCAATTAGAGGAAAAACTCAAAGCACTTCCACTAAGATCAGGAAGAAAGTAAGGTGGCCACTCTCCACTCCCAGTCAATATAGTTCTTGAAGTCTTATAGGGCAATAAGAGAAGAAAATAAAAGAAAAGTAAATAGGAAAAGAAAAAGTCAGTGTATCACTGTTTGCAGAGTGTAGGAAATGAGAAGAGGCTAGGGACAAAATATTAAGAAGAGTCTGTCTCCAGGGACCTACTTCCTCCAGGAAAGCACCACTTTCTAAAGGAGTTTCCAGAACTTTCCCAAACAGTGCCACTGCCTGGTGACTTAGGTATTCACTTGTGAGCCTGTGGAGAATAAAGCAGGGCACTGTACTTGAACTTCTATCTCTGAGCACTGGGAGTTCTAGGAGAACCTGTCTCCAGAGGGTTCTTATGAAAGTCAAGGGAACTAGTTGGTACCAAGTCACTTAAATGCTCAATCGGCAGGATTAGTGATTGATACTATTTGTATACATGTACCTATAACCCTGTGTGGTAGTTTGAATGAAATGGTCCCTGAGCTCACACGTTTGAATACTTGGTCCCTGTTGATGGAACTGTTTGGGAAAGATTAAGTGTGACCTTGTTGAGAGAAATGTTTCACTTAGGGTGGGCTTTGAGCTTTGCCCAGTGTTTTCTTTTTAAGTTAAATTGGTCACAGTCTCTTATCACAGCAAGAGAAAAGTAACCTAATCACCTATGCGGATATGTTTACTTGCTTCCAGTCTGCCGTCTCTCATCAGGTGGTCACCTCAATGCAGGCAGAGACTCCATTTTTCTTATAAAGTGTCCTGTTTCAAGGGAGAGGTCATTGTTGCTCTTGGATATAGTTATAGAAGGAACCTTGGAGGTTGAACTACTTGGAGGCATTGAAATATAACTATTCTTGTTCTTTGTTCTTTTTATCCTCCCCCTGACGTGTGTGTGTGTGTGTGTGTGTGTGTGTGTGTGTGTGTTCCCATGTGTGTGAACCTGTGGATTCCCAAGGCTGATGTTCCCAAGGCTGATGTTGATGTTGGGAATCAACTTCAATCCCTCTTCCAACCTATTCATTGCGGTAGGGTATCCTAGTTAGGTTCTTATTACTGTTATAAACAACATGACGAAAAGCAACCTGGAGAGGAAAGGGCTTATTTCATCTTATACTTCTCAATCACAGTCACACTGAGTGAAATTAAGGCAGGAACGCAAATCAGGAACCTGGCGACCGAAACTGAGGCAGACGCTGTGGAAGAGTGCTGCTTACTGGATTTCTCTTCATAGTTTTCTCAGCCCACTTGCCCAGGGGTGTCACTGCCCACTGTAGGCTGGGACTGCCCACATCAATAGTTAACCAAGAAAATCCCCCTCAAGTTTGCCTACAGGCCAATCTGATGGAGGCCTTTTCTCTTCCTTCTTTCCAAACAACCCCAGCTTATGCTAAATTTACAAAAACAGCATCCAGCACACAGGGTCTCTCAGTAAAACCTACTTTCTCAAGCAAGCTTGCTCTAAGAACTCCACTGTTTCCCAAAATTAGAACTACAAGTGGGCCACCATGCTCACGCAGCATTCATGTGGGTCTGGGCATCAGAACTCAAATCCTCATGCTAGTGGGGAAAGCACTTCAACCCCTGAGCATCTCTCCAGTCCATAACTCCCAGTATCTCTTTTTTATTGCTGTCTTGCTTATTTCACTTAACATAATGGTCTGCAGGCTTGTCCATGTTGTTTGAAAGATTGTTTCCCATCTATTTATTTATTTATTTAGTTAGTTATTTAGTTATTTATTTATTTTTATATTTTGTGTGTGTGTGTGTCTGTGTATCTATGTGTCTGCGTGAATGTGAAGATGTGTTCATGGAATCCAGAAGGTGACATTTAGTATCTTTAAAAAAAAAAAAAGCTTTATTTTTATCTTCTATCAGTTTTAATATTTTTGGTGCGCATGTATGAATCCACATGTGTGCAGTACCTGCAGAGGCCAGGAGAGGGTGTCAGATCTCTTGGAGCTGGAGCTGCAAGCACCTAATGGTTTGTATTAGAAGATGAACTAGGGTCCACTGGAAAAGCAGTAGAAGCTTTTGGCCACTGAGCCCTCTCTCCAGGCCCTGGCTGTCTTCCTCATTTGCTTTCCACCTTCGTTTTTTTAGACAAGGCCTTTCACTGAGCCTTGAGGTCACTGATTCATCTAGACTGACTAGCCACCCTGTACTATGAATCTTCTTGCCTCTGATTTCTGAACACTGAGACTGCAAGTGCTTGCTGCTGTGGTCAACTTTTTATAAGATGATGGGGAGGCAGCTCAGATCTTCATGCTTGCAAGGCAAGCACTTTACTGACTTAGTCATCTCCAAGCCTCTTTGTTCGTCTTCTCAATCTCCTCTGTCTCTCTGTCTCTGTTTCCTCTCTCTCATGTTGTATGTGAATATAGGTACACATGTATATTCATGTATGCTCATTCGTGTGTGTGTGTGTTTGCTAGCGGTTGACATTTGTGTCTTCCTCTCTCACTTTCTACATTCGTTTTGAAATGGCATCTCTCATGGAATCTGAGATCTGTTTCAACTAGATTGGTTGGCCACAAGCCCTGGAGGTCCACCTTCCCATGCTGAAGTTACAAGTACAGGCCACTATGCATGGCTTTCACCTGGCTGTTGCGGACTTTATGCTTGTGCAACAGGCACTTTATCCATTAAGTCATCTTCCCAGACCCCTTATTCCTCCTTGTGTATTATGAGTTCCCAAATATGGAAGTGGGTTATTGTCCTAGATTTAACTGTCAACCTGACACAGCCTTGAGTCATCTTGAGAAAGGAGTCTCTGCTGAGATGTTGTCCAGATCAGAGTGACGTATGGGAATGTCTTAAGGAGATTATCTAGTTTATTAATTGCTGAAGTTGGGTCCAGCCCACACTGGGAGGTACCATTTCATGGAAAGTTAGTCCTAGGTTAAAATTAGAAAGCTAATAAAGCATTAGTCTACAAGCAAGCTAGCAAGCAGCATTCTTCTCTGGCTTCTGCTGTATTTTCTTGACCATGACTGGGTTCCTTGGTCAGAGGCAGTACCTCATGGAATAGCAAATAGTCCTGTTTTTCAGTCCCTACCTTGAGTTCTTGCTCTCACTTCCATAAATGATGAATTATGACACGGAAGCATAGAAAAAATATTTTCCTTCCCAAAATTGCTTTTGGTCAGAGTGTTTTATCATGGGGGAAAGATGAAGAACAGGAGACAGGCCCATTAGGAATCAGTGAGCCAGTGCTTCGTAACCTTGGCATTTGGGGCTCTGCACATTCATTGCAGTGAGGGGCTGTCCTGTGTTGTAGTGTGCTAAGCAGAATCTCTGGCTCATACACATTAAATTTTGCTATCCCCCATCTATTGTGGCATCCAAAAATGTTCTCCAGCATCGCCAAGGGTGCCCTGATGGATAGTGTCACCTCAGACTGTAAACTATTGCTGCCAAGAAAACATCCAAGAGAAATCCTTTCAATCACTCAGCCAATATTTGGCTGAGTGGGTTCTGAAAGCACTGTTTCAGGCACTGAAGACTTAGAGAAGCATTGCCCTCACTGGCACTATTATTTGACAGAAAGCGAGCTAGTTTCCTGTGGAGCCAAGACACACGCGGCTAAGCAGCAGCTGTAGCAGGGCATGCCAATATAGTGTTTTCCTCTCTGGCAACTCCAGGATGCATTTCCTCAGCACAGAGCCAGACTTGCTACCCCTGGGAGAGGTCTCATCCCTCCTCAGCTTCTTTGCTAATGAGTTTAGCCAGTCAAAAAGTTTCCTTGCAATTCCCAGACCAGTCTGGGCTTGCCTGCTCTTAACAAGCACAGAGACCTCACCTCTAGAGGCTACCCCAGATGAAATGGAAAGCCAATTACTCCAGCCCCAAGGGAGGAGACCTTGCTGGGTGCTCAGTAAGCTAGTGGAGCTCTCACCCTTGGGAAGCCACCAGGAGTTTCAACTTAATGAGACTTCTTAGCTTTAGGAGAGTGGTTTGTTGTGTTGATCTAAACTGACTTGGGGCTCTTGGAATTGCCAACTTGTGAGAGCAGATGAGAAGAATCTCACCAGGCATTAGGGGATTCAGAGTTTGAAGTTTGCTGCAATCAGCCCTGGGGTGTTTGTGTTGTGTTCTTTGAGTTATCAAACCTCTCTGTAGATACTGAGTATAATAGTCATCCCGGGTGTCAATGTTGAAGATATTACACTGGAGTAAGAATGAATCCCTGGGGGCACTGGAACCAACTTCACTCAGTCCTGTGACTTTAGTTCATCGATGTTCTACTCGTGGCTTCTCTGAATCTCTGTCTGTTTGTCTTTCTATCATCACACCTATCTATTTATCTTCTCCAGTAATCACCTCCTCCTGGTTCCTAAACCTCCTCAAGAGTTTCCAAATGAAGTCTAACAAACATCTCACAGCTAACACATTGAGGCAGAAACAGGCCTTATGTCTCCAAATATTCTCTTCCTTCGAGTTTGTGCATGTGTGTGTGCAAACAAATATCACTAGCCATCATGCACTTAGGATGAAAGCCCAAAGCTCACCTCCAGCACTAAATCATGATGGCTAAAGGTAGAGAGATATGAGTGAGTTCAAATCATGGCTTTCCTACATGCTAGCCCTGTGGCTTTGGACAAAAAAAAAATTGTCTCTCAGCATCCACATCTGTGAAAAGAGGATATGGTAAGACATACCTCAGTGAGTTCTTGTTAGATTGAAAGGAGATACATAGTGATAGCTGGGTAAGAAAGTCATAGATAGACAAATAGATAGATCATGCATATACACAAAGAAAGACTATAGATAAATAGGTAGATAGAGATAGATAGACAGACTGATAAAAGATAGGTATATAGATATAGTAGAAAGATACAGAGATACATAAAAACCAGATACACAGGGGTCTTCCCAGAGACTCATACTGCAACCAAGTACCAGGCATGGAGATAACCTAGAACCTGGCACAGATGTAGCCCATGTCAGTTTAGTGTCCAAGTGGGTTAGATAGTAATGGGAAGAGGGATTGCCTATGGCCTGCTCTTTGATCACCTCCCCCTGAGGGGAGAGCAGCCTTACCAGGCCACAGAAGATGACAATGTAGCCACTCCTGATGTGATCTGATAGACTAAGATCAGAAGGAAGAAGAGGAGGACCTCCCCTATCAGTGGACTTGGGGAGGGGCATGTGTGAAGAAGGGGGAGGGAGGGTGGGACTGGAATTGGAAGAGGGAGGAGCTTATGGGGGATACACAGTGAATACAGTGTAATTAATAAAATTAAATTAAATTTTAAAAAGCCAGATACATAGCTGCATACATGCATGCATACATAGATGATAGATGGAGCTAGATATAAATTGCAAGACAGATAGATGATAGATGGTAGGTGGTAGATAGATAGATACATAAGATAGGCAGAGAGATACAAACATACATACATACATACATACATACACCAACATAGAAAGATAGATTGATAGATATTAAAGAGTATGTAGGTGATAGAAGATAGAAAGATAGACAAATAGTTGGATAGACTGACAAATAGGGGTAGGTAGGTGATAGATAGATGGATATATAAAACATAGATGGCAGTGAATAGTTAGATGTCAGACGGAAAGATGAATAGGTAGAAGAGATAGAAATAGACCAATGTCAAAGGTATATACATAGAAGATATGTGGGTAGGTAGACGGGAAATAAATAGAAGTTAGAAATATAAGATAGATAAATCAATAGGTAGATACAATATAGATAACTAGAATGTAGATAGATACATAGATAGAAATACAGAAGATACTAGGAAGTAGATAGATGACACATAAATGATAGAAGATAGAAGAGAGGTAGATATATAGATAGAAGATAGATAGATGGTAGGTAAATAGAAAAAAATGAGAGTTTAAAAGAGAAACCCCAGGACAGGCAATGTGTAGAATACAGATGGATTCATAGACAGAAGATAGATAAATTGATAGAAATAGAGAATAGATATAAGAAAGAGAGAGAGAGAAAGAAAGAAAGAAAGAAAGAGAGATGACAGATAGATAGGTACAGGGCACAGATAAACATCATGTGTTCACTATTGCCATGCGTGTTATTGCTGTTGTCTCCCACGTCAATGACAAGACTTTTCAAGTTTATGCCACATCTTCTTATGCTTTGGTCTCCAGAGTGTAATTCAAGCAGGTATTTAAAACTACCATTCAGGCTATGTCCTACTCAGAAAAGCCCATCAAGGGCATGTTACCACGCTGAACTTCTTATCAAACCCATACAATTGGGTTCTTCTCTTTGGGTTCTGAGACTTACTAATAAAAGAATTTAAGAATATACTCACTTATAAGTGGATATTAAACATATAATATGGGATAAACATACTAAAATCTGTACACCTAAAGAAGCTAAGCAAGAAGGAGGACCCTGGGTAAGATGCTCAATCCTTATTCAGAAAGGCAAACAGGGTAGACATTGGAAGAGGGCAAAAACAGGGAACAGGACAGATGCCTACCACAGAGGGCTTCTGAAAGACTACCCAGGAGGGTATCAAAGCAGATCTGAGACTCATAGCCAAACTCTGAGCAGAGTGCAGGGAATTTTATGAAAGAAGGGGGGGGGGATAGAAAGACCTGGAGGGGATGGGAGCTCCACAAGGAGAGTAAAAGAACCAAAAAATCTGGGCAGAGGGTTGTGTTTTGTTTTGTTTTGTTTTGTTTTCTGAGACTGATACTCCAACCAAGGAGTGTGGTTGGAGATATGGAGATATATGGAGATAATCTAGAACCCCTGCACAGATGTAGCCCATGGCAGCTCAGTGTCCAAGTGGGTTCCCTAGTAATGGGAACAGGACTGTCTCTGACATGAACTCAGTGGCTGGCTCTCTGATCATCTTCCCCTGAGGGGGGGAGCAGCCTTGCCAAGACATAGAGGAAGACAATGAAGCCAGTCCTGATGAGACCTGATAAACTAGGGTCAGATGGAAGGGGAAGAGGACCTCATCTATCAGTGGACTTGGAAAGGGGCATGGGTGGAGAAGAAAGAGGGAGGGCAGGGAAGAAGGAGGGAGCTACAGGTGGGATACAAAGTGAATAAACTGTAATTAATAAAAATAAAAAATATCTTATAAAGCAACAAGTGGAGGCATTGTTCAATGGTTAAAAGTGTTCACTTTTCTACCATCATGAGCACAGGTTGGATCCCAGCACTCATGAAACAAGGCAGGCATCCCGTACACGCCTGTGACCCCAGTTCCAGGCACAGGAAGATTGCTGGGGCTTGATGGCTTCCAGCCTAGGTAAGTAAACACAAGCTCCAGATTCAGGGAAAGATGCTGCCTCAAAGGAATAAGCAGAGGGTGATAAAATCTGTTGTGCTCTTCTGGCCTGTGCAGGCATACAGGTACACACACCACACATACATGTGTATACAAGTGTACATACCCAAAAGAGAAATCTTAAAAAATAGATATGGTCACACACACCCTCCAGAATGACATGGCAGGGAAATCATCGGAGCAGAAGGGAGAACAGCTGGTTACATCACATCTGCAGTCAGTAAGAAGAAATGAATGCTGGGTCTTCAGGGTATAAATATTTACTGTTGATATACCTTTTAGTTAAGCAGCGGTTATACCTAAACAAGCTGTATACCCAAATCACCACACAGAGACTGGGATTTATTTAATTAACCTAGAGCATAATGCTGGGCAATAGTTACTTCATCCTAAATCTTCAAGCCTGCAGAGTTTCCTGCCATTCAGATTTCACCCATTATACTTGCTTTTAGTCATATCTTAGGTCTGGTTCATCTCTCCACCTGATTCCAACCTCTCCTACAGATTCTTCCCTCCCCTCCCCTCTCCCCTCCCCTCCCCTCCCTCCTTGCTTCCTTCTCCTTTCCCTCCTGGACCAGGATGTCCCACTCTATTCTCTCCATTGCTCAGCATTGGGGCTGAGCAATGGGCTGAGCAAATGGTGGCGTGTTTGCACAAACTTGAGACAGGTGATGCTTAGAATAAGCATCATGATACAATGTCTGGATTGAAACCAGATAGTGGGGGAGAGAAATCAGCATTTGAATGAACAAGGGTAAATTGTTCATTCCACAATAATATTATACCAACAGATGGGACTCACCAACTTTTCTTTTTGTACAGCCTGGGATCCCAGCCCATAGAATGGTTCTTCTCACCTTGGTTAACTACCTCTAGAGATTCCCTCACACATATGCACAGAGATTTGCCTCCAAGGTGATACTAGATCCTGTCTAGTTAAAACAGACACAAGCCATTGCAATATGGAAATGTAAACGAAAACAAAAAAGATGATTCTTTGGCCACTGGGTGACAATGAGTGTAAAAACTACCCAGTTAGTTCATAAAGACAAAAGTTGATGCTCATACACACATAACTCACATACATTGATAAAGCTCATTTATATTGAGTTGAATAATTTCCCAGGAACAAAGTATACACACCTGTTGATCCACCAATTCCAATTTATTGGGCAAAAATATGCCTATATATAAAGAGAGTATGTTTCATCTTCTAAATATATACAGGATAGGGCTTGCCATGCAAGTGTGAGTTCAGATCCCCAGAAAGCAGGTAAATGTGGATGGGTGTGGTGGCCTGCCTTAGAAGGTGGAGACAATGGATTCCCCAGAGCAAGTTTGCTAGTAAGACTGGGCATATGGACTAGCTTTGAGTCTGACTGAGAGACTCTGCTTCTGTGAATAAGGTGGAAGAACTGTTGATACTGATTCTAGACATCAACCTGAGGTCTCCACATGCAGGCATACACATGCAAAAACACACACACGTGGCCACACACACAAAAACATGTATACATATGTGCATACACCACACATAGATGAAAATAGGAAAATAAAATAATAATGGAATAAACAGATGTAAGATAAAACACAAAGATCAATAATATATATGAATATCTACTGTAATCAATGAGAAAATGTCTTGAAAATAAGACGTCATTTACAAAAGCAACCAAACTTACAGTGTAATAACAAACAAAAATTAAACTAAATATTCATAAAGAATATTTGTTGAACATACTTAAAAATATATAACCTAAGATGCTTATTTTAAGACTTGATATATATGAGTAAACATATATGTATATAAACATCTTAAGTTTATATATGTATATATATTAAGTATATATACATATAACGTATTACATAGTTTATATTGTAATATATATTACAAATATTATTTACATATAATATATAAACATATTTATATAATATATAAAATATGTAATATATGCATTATAATATATATGTGATATATAATATAAATAATATTTTAATATTTGTATTATACATTATGATATGTGGTTTTTATAATTATATAATTACTATATAATTACATTATAAAATATATTATTTATTATAATTATAGAATATATAATATATAAGTGTATATTATATATTACACATACATATATATTATATATCATCTATACATCTATACATATATAAACCTAAGGTATTTATTTTAAAATATTTATCTATGTGTGAGTAGGTGGATATGCCAGGGAATGTGGAGACCAGAAGAGAGTATTGGGTACTTTCCTCTATCGTTCGCCATTATTGAGGCAGGGTCTCTCCCTGAATGTAGGCCTTGCATTTTCTCTGCTAGATCAGAAACCATCAAGCCCCAGCAATGCTCCCATCTCTGCCCATCTCATACCTGGGGCTGGTGTATAAGAGGATGTCTGGTTTGTTTTATGGGTGCTGGAATGTGAACTCTGCTCCTCATGATTGTGCAGCAAGAACTCTTAACCAGTGAATCATCTCTCCATCTAAGATATTTGGGAAAGATATAAGAATGGCAGTTTCAGAACCATTAGCCTTGGGAAAATGTTGAAAACAGCCTAAAAGTCCACTGATGTGAGAATGTACACCTTAATTCCTTATCTACAGCATGGAGGTATCTGCAGCAGTTAAAAAAAAAAAAAAAGGTATTTCTATGTATGATTCCTGTTTAGTATCTGTCTGAGACAGTTTTAAATGCAAAGTATCTATAAAGGCAAAATAGTAAATAGTATCATAATGTTCACTATCATTGAGTATTACCAGAATATTCTAGCCAGGTCACACCTTGGGCCAGGGCTGATCTCCTGCCTCCCAAAGAGCCTCATTCTCAGAACTTGGAACCACCACAGGACACAAGGTCCCAGAGGTAAGCTTGGGCAAACTCCCAGGAAAAATCCAAAAGAAACAACCTAGAGGTGAAGCTGTGGCTCAGAGCCAGCCTCAAGAAATTAAGCAGACCTGGTCCATCCCCAAAGCCGTCCTTGCTACAGCTTATAAAGTGGCTTCATTCTCGAGTAAGAAATTCCCATGTTGTATCTGTACCCAAACTGTACCTCCCCACATCCCAGGAACTTGCCTCCCACTAGCCTTGCCCAGCACCAAACAGGGCTCAGCTTCACCTACTGTATGGAGAGAGTGGTCAGCAGCCAGGTAGGTTGCCCTGATACAAATTTCTAAGCAGCTGCAATTTTGCCCCTGGGATGCCTGAGGCTGCAGACGTGTGCGCACCTTTGGTTGTGGGCATGGGTCAGTGAAGGCTTAGCCTAGCACCAGCACCAACGTAAAATTGACCTGCTTTATAAAGAACAAGGGGGTCATTTACTCTGAGTCAAATATCATCATCACTCAGGGACGGAGATTCAAGTTATCCTTTATCCTGAAGGACATGTTCCCTCTGTAGAAGTTACAGGATCTTTATAGTCACACAACGAAAGTGAGTCAAAAGTGAATTTATCAGATAGGTGTGCTAGTTAGGTGTGGAATCTCTTCCATAGGCTTCAGATACTAGTGGTCTGTTGGGCTGAGCATGAAACTCAAGAAGTTTGTGGGGTTTATTGAGGCAGGATCTCCTGTGGTCTAAGCAGGCCTCAGTCAAACTCAAAATAGAGTTGAGGCTGGCCTTCAACTCTTGATCTGCTCACATCTATTTCCTAAGTACTGGAGTAGTTTGTCTTGTAGTTCTGTCTAGTAAAGAAAATGTTGGATGCAGGGGTTGATACTAACTATAAGAAGGGCCTAGAGATAGTCTACGATAATGTTGGCTCTTTGCAAGATTCCATCTGTCTGTCAAGGTCAAATGGTCCAAAGGCTCTTGAATATCCATGACTTTTTCAGAGGACTTCATAGCTGTAGCTATGAGAACTTGAGCAATTTCCTTCACCTCTCTCTGCCTCTGTTTTCTGCCTGAGAGGGGATAAAGATGCCTGCCTCCCAGGGTGGGTGGAATAGTAAAGAAATGCTGTAGAAAGCATTGAGAGGAGGGTTGGGTTCCCAGAGCATTTAGCTGGTTCTTGGGCTGATGGAGCACAACTCTGAAGACAGAGAGGCCTGGGGTCAGGGACTGTTCTCCCTCTTCCTGTCTGAACCCCACTTTCTCATTTGTGAGGCAGGAATTAAGACAATGCCGCACTTGGAATTCTGAGACCCAGGCTTGGGGAGATGGCACAGCTGAGAAAGTGCTTGCCATGAGAACCTGAATTCAGACCCGCAGTATCCACATAAAAATCTGGGGGTAAGGGACAGCATGCACCAGCACTGGGGAGGCAGAGACAGGAGGATCATGGGGCCTGCTAGACAGCCAAATTGGTGAGCTACAGGTTTACTGAGATCCTGTCTCAAAAGAGGTGAAAAGAACTGAAAGAGGCACCCAGCATTGACCTCTGGCCTCTGTCCACCTGTACACACAGGATCATATACATGCATATGCCACAAGTGCACACAGTGGTCAGACTTCATGAACTGGCAACTCCCAATATCTCAACGTACCCCAGAATTGATGCTCCTGCGCACCTCATTAGCCAATGAGAGAAGAGGCTCAAACCCAGCAGCTCTGCCCACTCACAGCTATTGCTAGTCACACCCATGGAGAGGTGGTTCTGTAAGGTTGTGAGAGGTGTAGTTTATCCATTTGGATGGAGATAATAAAGGCCATGGTGGCTTATGTCTACACAAACTAACCTCATTGCATCATCAAGGCAGCTAGGTCAGTTTGCAATGCTTAGCATTCATGAAGCCCTGAGCTCGATATCCAATACTGAAAACCAGGAACAGTGGTGCACATCTGCAAGCACAGTACTTGAGAAGCTCAAGGCAGGAGGATCAAGAGTTGAAGAACACTCTGAGCTAATGATTTCAAGGCTAGACTAGGGAACATGAGACCCTGTCTCAAAGAAAACATCAAAGGGCCAGCAAGATGGCTCAGCAGGTGAAGGCATTCACTGCCAACACTGATGTCAGTGCCAGGAATCTACATGGTGGAGGGAGAGAAATGATTCTCCCAGGCTGTTTTCTGGCCTTTACAGGTGCACTGTGTCACCTGTGTGTGCTCACCTTGCACACAAATAGTAATAAAAGATTAAAATCCATTGCACTGTAGGTAAAGAAAGAAGAAAACAGAGCAGTTAAGTAACTAGCAAGTGGTGGAACTGGGAACCCTGAACAATTTGTCTTTGGATTATTTTCAAACTTTTATTTTATTTTATTTTGCTAGATCCTGTCATTTAAAGAAGAGGATCCAAAAATCCAAGACAAACCAAAAAATGCAAAAATGACAAAAGCAAAAACAAAACCAACCCAACTCCAATAAAAACTTAACAAACATAAATTTCTCTAACTGAAAGAAAAGCTCAGATTCCCCATGTTCTGGAGGTTCCCTAGGGTTCCAAATAGCAATGGGGTGGGGAGAATGCCGTTGCTAGCTCTTCTTCCACAAATGAAAACAACACAACACAACACAAAACAAAAAATAGGCAAACTGTGTGTGTGATAATACCCCAGTTAGGGCTCACCCTTCTGCAGAGAAAATTCACAGGCAAATCTCACAAGTTTTCCAAAAAGCAGTGTGCTGTTGGGTGGATGCTGTATTTCTTCCAATAGGCTTTGTTGTTGTTGTTTTTTGCATTTTATTTACTTAACTGTGTTTGGTGGAGGTACTTTTTTTTATTAATTTTTATATTTTTTATATTAATCACAGGTTATTTGCTTTGTATCCCAGCCGTAGCTCTCTCCGTCCCAATCCCACCGTCCCTCCCTCATCTCCTTCCTGCCCCTTTCCAAGTCCACTGTTAAGAGAGGTCCATCGGTGGAGGTACTTATATACTACATACACAAGGGGAAGTGAATTTGTGGGTTTTCATCCACCATGTGATTCCCAGGGTTCAAAGTCAGGTTGTTAGGATTAAAAGCAAGCACCTTTACCCACTGAGTTCTCTCTCACCAGTCAGGTTTTTTTTGTTTTTGTTTTTGTTTTTCTGGAATGTCAGTGTGCATTTCAGTCTCTCTGAACAGTAATACATGAAGCTGGTGTCTGCTGATCACACTGAAGTAAAGGCAGTCCCTCAGTTTATTCCTGGAAACCATCTCCTGCAGATGCACACATCCTTGAAGAGGGCAGCATCTTCCCAGAAAAAGAGCAAGAGAAACTGCAAGGAGCCTCCGGAGGGAGGAGCAGATGGTGGTGTTTGCTCAGTACTTTCACTAAGCACTTTTACAACCCAGTACCGAGTGCTGGGTTGGACAGGGCAACCAGAGGGTCCCAGCCAAGCAGCTGGCAGGATTCTGGTGAGTCTTGAAGGGTGGGAGTGGTCTGAGTCACCCAGCTGTACTTGGGGAGAAAGCCGAGAACTAATGCGGGAGGAAGGCTCACTGGGCTGAAATTGTGGTGTTTGGCAGTCACCCTGCCCAGGGACTGCAGTGGGTGGGGCCTCTGGAGTGGAGCACAGGTAGCCTACTGGTGTTTCTGCAGCACACCATGTGGGTGAACAACAGAGATTAAGTACACACCTCGGTGCAGCTGTGTGCTGCTTCCAGCAAAAGATGCTGAGGGAGTAGAGATGAGTAAGAAATGATCCCTGGTTTTGGGAGGAGGGGTCTACTACTGGACCTCAAACATGGTGTTCCACCTAAGGGGAGTTGCCTAGTAGTGTGCCTGGAAGGCTGGTGATGTAGCATGCATGAATCCCGGGGTTCAATACCCAGTGCCACCTACGCTCTAGGCGTAACCATGCATACCCATGGTCCTAATACTAGAGAAGTGCAGAAGAAGGATCAGGTTTTCAAGGTTATCCTCGTTACACAATTAAGTTAAAGTTACCCTGAGTTATGTGAGATCTTGTCTCAAAGAAAAAAACAAAACAAAATAGACAGATGGGTGCGTGATAAAATTAAAAAAAAGCACTAAACTAACGGAGGCCATAGGCTGATGTCAGGTGCCTTCCTCAATTGCTCTCCACCCTGTTTGTTGAGACAGGATCTCTTATTGAACATACTATGGTAATTAGCTAAATGGACCAGCCAGCAAGCCTGTCTCTACCTTCCCAGAATGGGGTTAGAGATGCATGCCACTGGACCAGCATTTTCATGTGGGTGCTGGGAACTAAACTCAGGTCCTCATGCATATGTAGCAAACACTTAACAATTGAGCCAACCAAACAGGCATAGGCTTTCACATTTTGATTAATTGAGAATACATGAAAGTCAAGAGATTTTACATACAGATCTGGAACAGGAAAGCCTCATTTGAGCAGAATCCTTATTTTTCTAGTCTCCACCATTTCCTAATGTGTCTCACACCTCTTACATGTGAGGTGTCTCTGTACGTATTTGAGTTTGGGATCTCAATGGCAGTCAAGCAACACGTGGATTTTAATGAAGAAACATGGGCATTCTCTCTAGAGGCAACCCATCTTTTTAAACAATGCTTTTTATTTTTTGAAAATTTCGTACATGTATACAATGTATGTTGATCATTATCCAACCCTCATTTTCTCCTCTAGGTCCTTCCCAGAAGGCCCCTCATGCCTTCCTCACAGCTTCATGTCCTTTTAAAATTGTTAATTGATCTTAACCCACTGAGTCCGATTAGTGCTGCCCATATGTACATGGGTCTAGGGCTAGCTATTAGGGTGTGGCAAACCTACCAGTGACCACACCACAAAGAAAAGTGACACACCACTACTGGCTCCCATTACTTCCTCAGGTAGCAGTAGGACCTCAGAAGTGGCCCCCATCCATGTTGAAATTATACCTGGCTTGATCTTGTGTAGGGTAATCACAGCTGCTGTAGGTTCATATATGCAACAGCCATGCCATAGCATTTCAGAGTACTCCTTCCATCCTCTGGGCTCTTACATTCTCTCTGGTCCCTCTTCCATGATGCTCTCTGATGCCCGAGAGAGTTGATATAGATGTTCCATCCACCGCTGGGCACTCACATCCATTTGTCAGTGCTTTCAATGGTAATAC
>NW_026596039.1:24536624-24564124 GCF_907164565.1 Psammomys obesus | reverse complement strand
TAATAAATCAAAGCTCTAGTGATAAATGTCAAAGCTTTGGACAGTCAATAGCACAGAAACAGGAAATATGAAGCATTTTTATTTATTTAAGATACCTTAAATTATCTCAGACCTTTCAACTTTCATAACTTGCATCTATCAACCTGAAAACATCTTCTTAGACCCTCAAATATTTTCTCTGAGGCTCAGACCTTATATAAATTACATTTTTGAGAGGGCAGGTGAAGGCTTGATTTCTGCTGTTAAACTAATCTTCAAACCCATCAGAGACCTGAGAAGGATAAATTAGCACAGGAAGCATAATCCAGTGGTCTATGTATTGATTATTATGACAGAGGCTTACCCATTATCCATATGGCCTTCCCATTTGGCTCCTGTGGTGACAGTGGCTCTTGTGGGCAAAAGTAGTAAGGCAGCATCACAACATTCAGTCTTGGGGTGCTGGGCCCAGCAAATCTGAGAGGCCTTTCCATGGAAGAGGAAGTTGGGAGAATGACTAACCTTATTTTGTCTAGGCAAAATGGGGCAGTCAGCTCTCTGGTTCTCATTTGTCCACAGTTCAGGCAGGGACATCAGGTCAATTGGGGCAGTTCTTCCCAGTATTACGGTATCCAGGTGGAGTCATCTGCTGTGCCCAAATCTTCCTGGAGGCCTTTGGGTCACCGCTAGAAGCTGGGGTCTCTGTCACATTAAGCTTTTTTTTTTTTTAAGCATTCAAATGTACTATTCAGATTTTCTGACAGGGCTTGAGGACCATGATCTAATAATTATAGCTGAGCCAAACAAACTTTGATTGTATAGTTACCCATCTGTGGCTTAACCTTAAAAACATGAGACATGAGACTAGGTAAAACTTAAGTAGTTTTTTCTTTTTAGCATAACTGTAAATAAATATTTGAACTAATATCAAAGCAAAACTTTCTGTCATAGATATAGTTCATAGACTGGTGATACAGCTAATTCTATCATATTTACTGGATGGAGATGGAGAGAGAGGATCAGAGAAAGGGAGGGGAAGGGGTGCCCCAACAGAAAGAGGGGAGAAGAGAGCAGGAGAGAAAGAAAGAGAGGGAGTAGCAGACTGGCTACTGAGTACCTGGCTTAGATGATGTCATAGGACACAGGTACTGACATAGGATGTTGTCAGGACCCTAAAGGCTGGCCAGTTGAATTGCCTGCACAACACAACAATGCTGATGTAAGACAAATTAAACAAACAGACACCCCAATGGCCTCGAGAGCTAGATCTTGCACTGTGCAATATGACCTTATCTGTCATTAGCTAATTCCTGATTTAGGGAAATGCTCCTTAACAAAGAAGAACGTTTCACATACGTCAACCAGGGCAATTCAAGAGTGGCTGGTGTGTAATTAAGTAAAAACCTCCACAATAAAGCACTTCAGTGTTTACACGGGGTTAGAGAAAGAAAACAAAATGACTGAATTATATAATAAATTGAAGCCTTGCTGGAAAAAAATAATATTAAAAAAAGTCTAAAACAAACTGAGGAAAACACATGGGGCCAAAACAAGTTTGGAGGTTAGTCTTTAACCTATAAAGAGATCAGCTGAGGCAAAAAGAAGATACTAAAGGGGGGAAAAAGATTGAAAAGCAGTGTAGAGAAAATAAAATGTTCAGTGACCACCCAAGAACACGTTTAGCTTCTTTTAACATCAAATTACTGCAATTGGACTCCTCATTAAATTACACAATGCCAGCTGCTGGGTATGACACATGTTACTATGTGTCACCAGCCCCATGCTGAACAAGCCCATGTTTTCAAAAGTAGCCTGGACATATCAAGAACCTCATAACAATTATACCTTCAGACTCCCAACAAACCCCTTTGTCAAAATTTCTCTTAAGAAAGCAATCTGAAGTTGGGGGGGGGTGAGAGGCTCTAAATACCAAAATTGTCATTATAGTATCCTTTATAATTATAAAAACCCCCAATCAATATCCAAACAACCAGAGAGTAATCTCACATGTAAATCCACCTGCCATGCACCTATCAAAGAGGAAACAGCGATGGACACAGGAGTGATAATGGCAGAAGCTCTTCAATGTGTAAAACGAAGTGGAAGCTAATGTATGCTATTGCATATGTGATGGCCGAGGAAATTCCATTTTGTACCTGGCATCGACTTTAGCAGCCATTGGCTTCTGACTTAAGTTCCTGAAAACTATGACCTCTGCAAAATAATCAGCCACTTGCTCAGAATTCTGTAAAAAGTGAGGCAGTTCCTCTCGGAGCTGAGGGACTGGGTCAATTTCTCACATAACTGTAAATTCTGCAGAAGTGGAACGAGTAATGTGGTTTTCCTTTAAAAAACCTTTCCCCCATCTGTTTCAGGTGAATGTTTCTGATTTGTTTTAGAGATAGCTGCCTTGCTAGCCGAATTAACAAATTTGGGTAATTACAATCTGTATTGAGTCTGTGGTCTTTTCTGGTGCAGGGGTGTCTCAAACTCCATAATGTTCTTGGAGGCTCCAGTGAGATCCTGGAGGACTCCAGACTCAAGGCTAGGGGTTCAGGATAAGCCCTAAGTAGAGGCAAGTCAGAGGTGGACTAGTGGGTCTGGGGTACCTGAGAATACAAATTATAAGAGTCACTATTTGAGGGTAGGTCCTAGAAGAGAGTCAGAAGAGGCAAGATGCCCTGGACAGGGTCAAACACTTTGTGGCCTTGGACCACTGCAAATCTGCAAACTAAAACAAAACTAAGAATTGCTGGCTGACACGAGCTTAAGACCAGACCAGTCAATGAGCTGTTCTGAGAAGCTGGGCATCTGGGGAAGCACAGGGGATTTCAGACCCAAGCTGAGACCCAGTCTCTAGAAATGTCCTACCACCATCCCTCCTTGTTTTGGCACGTGAGTGAAGGTAGCCACCATATGCTTAAGTCTGTCTGGTTTCCTCTGACTGTGTGTGTGTTTGTGTCTGGTGAACTAATGTTTTCTAGTGTGCTTATAAATTATGTTGCAGAAATGGGAACTGGACTGAACACAGCCAGACCACCCTTGAGCTGAATGCTGCAACATATCCAGGTGTCTGTCAGGGGCATAGGTGGGGGATGGGGCGGGGAACTAGAGAGTTGATCTGTCTTGTGGAAATCTCCCTCCTCTCTGTGAAATAGAATGACCCACTTTTGATGTGGGATGGCCAGATGCAGGGCTCTTCATCCCTCAAACTGCCAAAAGAGTCTGGTAGGTCATAACAGGAAACCCTAGTCACCCTAAACAGTTCCCTTACATTGACTGCTGGCTTTCCCTCCTCAAGTTCCCACTGTGGTTAAAATACTGTGCCTTTAACAAACTTCCTCTGTTTTAGTTAGCAAGTCAATGAGTCAGAGGCTAAGTAAAAAATAAGTAAAATGCCTGGACTCTCTGTTCTGACCCCTGAAGAGGAAGAGAAGGAGGAGCAGGAAGAGGAAGAGGAGGAAGAAAAGGAGGAGAAGGAGGAAGAGGAGGAGGAAGAATAAGAGGAGGAGGAAGAAGAGGAGGAGGAAGAGGATGAAGAAAAGGATGAGGAAGATTAAGAGGAGGAGAAGGAAGAAGAGGAAGAGGAAGATGAGGAGGAGGAAGAGGAGAAGAAGAAGGGCTCATACAGCTCATC
The DNA here is from genome assembly GCF_907164565.1 of Psammomys obesus. Classification (NCBI taxonomy): domain Eukaryota; kingdom Metazoa; phylum Chordata; class Mammalia; order Rodentia; family Muridae; genus Psammomys; species Psammomys obesus. The sequence continues at coordinate 24,560,508 of NW_026596039.1, read as the reverse complement.
CAGGATCTGAAGGTATCAGAGGGGAGGGCACCCACTGGCAATCACAAGAATATAGTCTAACCTGCTCTTACTTCCACATACTAGGAGTGGGCAGGATTATAGCCCACCCTAGCTCTTCTCTCTTTTAGAGAGGCACTTCCTAGTTGTTCCCTGACCCTGACCGTACCAGTGCAAGTAGCTGACAGTGGTGGGAGGGATAAAGCCCAGACTTCCTTTTCTAGTTTATGTCCCTTTTCAACCAGTGACCTGTATAACTGGAAGACTCAGAACTCTCCCTTTTCTAAAAAAATAACCTCAGGCTTTCATTAGCCTGTTTGAAACTATTTTGTTTGTTTGTTTGTTTGTTTTTTTAACCCATCAACCTACCTGAGATGATTGCTACCCTTTTTACTGCTGAGGAGACACATCAAATCATGACTGAAGCTAGAAAGGCTGAAATAGGTCCCGGCAGATGCAGAAACAAGAGCTAAGGCAATGCTGGAGGAAGCTCCCTGTTCTATCAGCGGCCACACTGCACCCAGAGCCCTGTGCAAGCCTGCTGTCTGAAGGCCACTACCTCTTACTCTGAGCCTACCTAAGAGCCTCCATTCTCTTTATCACCATATCCCAGACCACAATACCAGGTGAGACACCCTGCTTTACAAGAGGCCATGCTGCCACCCAGAACCCTAGAGGTCACACAGGCCACAAGAACCCCAGTAGATATACCTTGCTGAGGCAGAAGACATGCCAGCCACTAAAACCACAGGGCACCCAGGCCATAAGATCAGACAAGGAAGAAACCAAGAATACAATACCCATCCAACAAAGACAAACTCAGAAGTTGGCTCTTAAACCTATATCCCAAACCCAGATGCCTAGATGCCAGCGTAAAAACACATCAATATCAGCCAGGGCAATATGTCAGTTATCCTACCCAATATACCCAGCCATCCTACTACAAGCAATGACTATCCCAACACAGCTGAATCACAAGAAAATGGCCTTAAAACCAGCTTTAGTGAAGATGACAGAGGTCCTTAAAAAAGTGAAAAAAAAATCCTTAAAGAAATTAAGGAAAAAACAAACAATTGTAGGAATAAATAAATACCTTAAAGAAAGCCAAAAAAACAAAAACAATTAGAGAAAATGAATAAATCACTTAAAGAAAACAAGGAAAACTAACCAAACAAATAGGTGAAGGAAATGAATAAAACTATTCCAAGATGTGAAAATGGAAATAGAAGCAATAAAGAAAACACAAACTAAGGTAATCCTGGAGAAGGAAAACCTAGGGAAGAGAACAGGAACTACAGATAGTTGCAACACCAACCAAATACAACAAATGGAAGAGGGAATCTCAGGTAGTGAAGGTATGATAGAAGAAATAGATACATTGGTCAAAGAAAATGTTAAATCAAAAAAATTCCTGACACAAAACATCTAGGAACTCTGTAACACTATGGAAAAACCAAACCTAAGAATAATAGGAATAAAAAGAGAAGAATTCTGCTCAAAGGCCCAGAAAATAGTTTTAACAAAATCAAAGAATAAAATTTTCCTCATATAGCTAAACATAGTAAAGGCAATATACAGCAATCCTATAGCCAATATCAAACTCAATGGAGAGAAACTTAAATCAATCCTACTGAAATCAGGGACAAGGGAAGAGCTGCCCACTATCTCCTTATCTCTTCAACAAAGTATTTGAAGTCCTAGCTAGAGCAATAAGACAACTAAAGGAGATCAAGGGGATACAAATCAGAAAGAAGAAGTCAAAGCATCACTATTTGCAGGTGCTACGATATTATACATGAGCAACCCCAAAAATTCAACCAGAGAACTCCTTCAGCTGGTAAACACTTTTCAGCAAATTGGCTGGATACAAAATCAACTCAAAAAAAAAAAAAATCAGAAGCTCTCCTATATACCAAAGACAAAAGGGCTGAGAAAGAAATTAGGGAAACAACAACCTTCACAATAGCCACTAATAACATAAATTACCTTGGTGTGAATCTAACCAAGCAAGTCAAAGACCGGTTTGAAAAAAAAAAACTTCAAGTCTCTGAAAAAAGAAATTGAAGAAGATACCAAAAGATGGAAAGATCTCCCATGCTCATGGATCGGTAAGACTAACATAGTGAAAATGGCCATTCTGCCAAAAGCAATCTACAGATTCAATGCAATTCTCATCAAAATACCAACACAATTATTTACAGACGTGGAAAGAAAAATTCTCAACTTCATATGTAAAAACAAAAAACCCAGAATTTCCAAAACAATCCTGTACAACAACAGATCATCGGGAGGTATCTCCATCCCTGATCTCAAGCTGTACTACAGAGCAATAGTAATAAAAACTGCATGGTACTGGCATAGAAACAGAATGGTAGATCAATGGAACCAAACAGAAGGCCCAGAAATAAACCCACACACCTATAGATACTTGATTTTTGACAAAGAAGCCAGAATCATTCAATGGAAAAAGACAGCATCAACAAATGGTGCTGGTCCAACTGGATGTCTACATGCAGAAAAATGAAAATAGATCCATATTTATCACCCTGCACAAAACTAAATTCCAAGTGGGTCACAGACCTCAACATAAAACCAGACACACTAAATTGGTTAGAAGAAAAAGTGGGGAAGAGCCTAGAACTCATTGGCACAGGAGACTACTTCCTGAACAGAACACCAACAGCCCATATACCCAAAATATGCTTGAGTACACAACAAGGACATTTGTTCAACCATTTTTGTAGCAGCTTTATTTGTAATAGCCAGAACCTGGAAATAACCCAGATGTCCCTCAATGGAGGAATGGATACAGGTGGTACATTTACACAATGGAATACTACTCAGCAGGTAAAAACAAGGAAATCATGAAATTTACAGGCAAATGGTGGGACCTAGAAAAGATGATCCTAAGTGAGGAAGGTATCCCAGAAGCAGAAAGACACACACAGTATATACTCACTTATAAGTGGATACTAGACTCATAAGATAGGATAAACATACTAAAATCTGTTCACCTAAGGAAGCTAATCAAGTAGGAGGACCCAGGGTAAGTTGATCAATCCTCCTTAGAAAGACAAACGGGATGGACATTGAAAGTAGGAGAAAACAAGAAACAAGACAGGAGCCTACCATAGAGAGCCTCTAAAAGACTCTACCTAGAAGTGTATCAAAGCAGATGCAGAGACTCATAAACAAACTATGGGCAGAGTGCAGGGAATCATATGAAAGAAGAGGGAGTTAGTAAAACCTGGAAAGGACAGGAGCTCCACAAGGACCAAATATATCTGGGCACAGGGGTCTTGTCTGAGACTGATTCTCCAACTGAGGACCATGCATGGATATAACCTAGAACCTCTGATTGGACGTAGCCCATGGCAGCTCAGTATCAAAGTGGGTTTCCCTAGCAAAGGGAACAGGGACTGTCTCTGACATGAACTCAATGGCTAGCTCTTTGAACTCCCCACCCCTATGGGAGAAACAACCTAGCTAGGCCATAGAGGAGGACATTGCAGCTAGTCCTGGTTAGACCTGATAACCTAGGGTCAGATGGAAGGGGAGCAGGACCTCCCCTATCAGTGGACTTAGGAAGGGGCAGGGAGGAGATGAGGGAGGGAGGGTAGGATTGGGAGGGAATGAGGGAGGAGGCTACACCTGGGATACAAAGTAAATAAACTGTAATTAATATAAAAAATAAAAATAATACAAAAACCAAAAAATTTTCCTAACCTGAAGGAGATGCCTCTAAATGTACAAGAAACTTACAGAACACCAAATAAATTAGACCAGAAAAAAAATCTTCTTGTCACATAACAATCAAAACATAGAAGAAAGAAATAACATGGAGATAACCTAAGACCCCTGCACAGATATAGCCCATGGCAGTTCAGTATCCAAGTGGGTTCCACTGTAATAGGAATACATTACCAGGCCACAGAAGAAGACAATGCAGCCACACCTGATGAGACCTAAATGACTAGGGTCAAAAGGAAGGAAAAGAAGATCTCTCCTATCAGTAGACTTGGGGAGGGGCATGCATGCAGAGGGTGGAGGAAGGGAGGGATTGGAATGGGAGGAGGGAGGGAACCACAGGGGGGATACAAAGTGAATAAAATGTAATTAATAAAGAATTAAAAAATGCAGGGGGAAAAAAACAAGTGACATATAGAGGCAGACTTTACATCTAAATCTCAACGGAGACTCTAAAACCCACAAGCAACTAGACAGATGTCCTGAAGACACTAACTGACCACAGATGCTACTATACTACTATTCCTTGCAAAACTTAAAATCACCATAGACGGAGAAAACAAGGTATTCAATGACAAAATCAAATTTAAACAATACTCATCCACAAATCCAGCCCTACAGAAGATACTAGACAGAAAAACTCCAAACCAAGGAGGTTAACTATACCCATAAAAACACAGGAAATAAATAATCTCACACAAGCAAAATCATAAGAAGGGAAACTCACATATACCAACACCCACACACACCCACATAGCCACTGCCACACCTGAAACTCGCCAGGAAGTTAACAATCACTTGTCATTAATATCTCTCAACATCAATGGATTCAACTCCCCAATAGAAAGACACAGAATAATATAACTGATGAAAAACAGGATCTATCCTTCTGCTGCGAACAAGAAATACACTTCAACATCAAAGATGGGCATTGCTTCTGAGTACAAGATTAGGAAAAGATTTTCCAAACAAACAGATCTAAGAAAGAAGCTGGTATAGCAATTCTAGTATCTAACAAATTGAACTTCAAACCAAAATTAATCAAAAGAGACAGGGAATGACACTTCATATTCATCAATGGGAAAATTCACCAAGATATTTCAATTCTTAATGTTTATGTCTAAAACACAAGGGCACCCACATTTGTAAAAGAAACATTACTAAAGCTTAAATCACACATCAACCCTCATACCTTGATAATGGGGAGACCTCAATACCCCACTCACAGCAATGGACAAGTTATCCAGACAAAAAGTAACCAGAAATACTGGAGCTACAGACATTATAAAACAAACGGACCTAACAGATATTTATAGAACATTTCACCTAAACACAAAAAAGAACATACCTTCTCCTCAGCACCTCATGGAGCTTTCTCCAAAACTGACCATATACTTGGTCACAAAGCAAGTCTCACCAGGTACAAGAAAACTGAAATAATCCCCTTTATCCTATCATACCACCATGGATTACATCTGGATTTCAACAGCAGCAGAAACAGCAGAAAGCCTACAAACTCATGGGAACTGAACAATTCCTTACTGAATGACAAATAGAAATAAACAAAGAAATTACAGACTTCCTAGAATTCAGTGAAAATGAATGCATACCCAAACTTAGGCAACACAATGAAAGCTAAGAGGAGAGTTTACAGCACTAAGTGCCTACATACAGAAACTGGAGGGATCTCATAGTGGTAACGTAATAGCACACCTGAAAGCTCCGGAACAAAAAGAAGCAAGCACACAGAAGAGCAGATGGCAGGAAATAAACTGAGGGCTGAAATCAATAAAACAGAAACAAAGAAAACAATACAAATGATCAATGAAACAAAGAGTTGGTTCTTTGAGATATCAGCAAGATAGGCAAATCCAAACTAAAAATGGAGAGAGAATATCCAAATTAACAAAATCAAAAATGAAAAGGGAAACATAACAACACACACAGAGGATGGACCACAGAATGAACTGTTCATCTGGGAAAGGAGACAATGACTCCCTATTTGATTGTTATCCCCGAATGTCTACTCCTCTTGCTGGAAGAGACCTCCTGATTAAGTTCCAGGCAACCATTTTATTCTCAGGAGATGCACCTAGGCTACAGCTGGAGGCCCATCCAAAAGCTCTGACCATCAGATGTCCTTTGAGTGAGGAACACCTCCTCCTTCCAGTCCCAACTCAGACCTCTGAAAAGGAGTTGAAAGTGAGCTGCTCAGGGATGTTCCAACTGGAAGGGCTGCAGAGAATCCTCCTGCCTTACCAAACATCTGCACCCCATTATAACACAACTGGCCTCTGGATCTCTGTTCATCTGAGTCCCATCAGTTTGGAAACCAGAAAGGGGATCAAGGGCCACATCAAATGCCTCCATAAGGCAAGGATGCTCACTCAATGCCAATGAGCCTGGAACACTCCCTTACCAGTCCACAAACCTAGGACCCATGAATATAGATCAGTACAAGACTGAAGGAAGGTGAATAGATGAATAAAACCCATTCACTGAAGTGTACCTTACCCTGCCTGCTACCACCAGGACATAAAAGTTTACACCGTATTGGACTTTAAGGGCACATTTTTCCATCCCCTTGTCAAAATTAAGCTGTCTATCTTTGCATTTGAATTGGTTGATTGTACACTGGAAATATTGGGGCAATTAACCTGGACCTGATTACCTCAAGGGTTCAAGAAGTCCCCATCTTTGAAGCTCTCAACCAGGATTTACGTCATTTTCCCTGAGAGAAAGGAAGCAGAACGAGGAACCACAAACCCACCAATACCCCTGAGTGCCCCAAAGTTAGAACTTGAAATCCCACCAATCCTCACTCTGGAAATCTCTTCACTAGAAAGCTCTACCCACTAAGAAATCCTATATAAATATTCTGTCTGCTCAATTTTCTGCTGCCTTCACCCGGGAGCAGACTCCTGGATTTATTGCCTGGTGTGACACTCTCATGGAAAAAAGCCAAGAAAGAAACAAAGAAGAGAAGGAGCAAAGAAGGAGCGGGGCTGAGGCTCCTGAGCTCTTCAGCTCAGCTGGGCATACCAAGGAGCTGCAACATCAAGGAGGGAGCGGGGCTGAGGCTCCTGAGCAATGCTGGTGTGCTCCACTAACAGCTGCAACACCTCTGCTGAGGCGGCTTCCTTTCAGAGCTGTGTGGTTCCTGGGCTCCCATGTCCCAGGACACTTTTCCATCTGGGCAAGGACACGTGCTGCCGTAACTCTTCTGGACAGGCTCTTCTGGTGTGCTCCTCCTTGCCTGGGGTCTGGGCTGCACTACAGCCCTATCCCTCATCTCCAGTTGGTCTGCAGCAGTCTCACCTTCTGGCTCACTGACTGCTCAGCACTCCATTCACTACTGACAATTAGGAAAGTTCCTCTTCTGACCAGTGTAAACGCCTCCCTGAATCTGAGGAAGTGACTACTGAATGTCCAGTACCCTCTGGTACTCTGGGAGTTAGAGGTAGAGTCACAGTCTTTAAGGTTATGCTGGCCGGCTTCACCTGACCCTATTATGTAATCCTCTGTTGGAGCTGCAATCCTTCAGTTCCCTTAGGCCCAACTGGGCTATTGTGCCCCTTCCTGACCCATTGCACCACCCTTGGAGCTGCAACTTTGCAGTTTCTTTCTACTGGGCTATTGTAACTCCTCCTGACCCTATCCCACCATTCTAGGAGCTGCAAGTTTGCAGTGTTGTAGAAAATAAAAACAAAACAAACAAAAAACAAATGGCTAACAATGTATTATCTAACTCGCTATCATAATCATAAAAGACACAAGCAACTGTTGTATTTTAAATAAGGCTTATTACATCTGGGCCAGGGCAGATATTAACCTCCTAAACTATCCTTTATCCCCCACTCCCATATCCTATGCCAATTGCTGGAATAATTACTATCTGGGCTATTTCCCATCCATAATCCATAAGTACATGCACATGCTTCTTCTCATCTAGGCTGCTTTCCTCCACCCTCACAGATCCAGTCATGTGCTTCTTTCCATAATACCCCATGGCTGCTCTGCCTCCCTCTTTGTCCTGCTGCACCTGTCTCCTCCTTCTTTCCATGATCCTCTACTCCTCCAAGTGTGCAAACTTTGGCCATTCCTCCCTTACTTCTGCCCTGCCTAGGTGTGTAGCCATTTATTCAGCCAATCGAAGATATTTTGGAGGCAAGGATTATAAATGTCATTTTGGGATTGGTCAGTTTTCTTGAGAAGCTCAGGGATTGGTCAGTTCTCCTGATTAGGGATTTGTGGGGTTTTGTCCAGACTTTTCACCTCAAATTAGCATAATCTGGGATGAGTCCTACTGAGGGGCTGGAGAGGACAGTTAGAGAGGTCTGGGGGAGGAACTGGGCTGCTGAAGCTTCCTCAGGCTGGGGTCTGGCCACTTTCTGCCTTGAGAGATTATAAAGTCTACAGAACCCAACATTTACAAAGAGTGAACGCAGTAGGCTGAAGCAGGAAAGGTTGTTGTGATCATGAACAGCTCCCATGGTGGCAGCAATATGCACTCTAAGGCAGGAAAGGCCTCCCATAGCAGTAGGCTGAGGCAGGAAAAGTCACCATGGACAGCTTCCTCTGAGGCACTAACTAGAGCTGCTATTTTTGTCTCTTTTCTCCATAGACCCAGGGCGGGAAGAAGGGGCTGACGGCAGCCAGTAGAAGTGTTAGTGGCCCAATGCTCAAGGGCTAGACATAGCTCTTGGTGGGGTGTATCAGTTCGGCTGGTATCTGTTGGGTGGGGGGTAGTGGGCCGCCACAGCTTGGGGGCACAGTGGGGCAGCTTGGGGTCTGTCTCTGTGGCTTGGGGGTGGGCTGCAATCGCTGCCACATCCTGAGGCATCTGCTATGGCTTGGGGTGCTATCTCCACCTGAGGGTGGGGTTGAGGGTCTTGGGACATCTATCATTGTCGCAGTGGCAGGTTACTTTGGTACACCTCTGCCAAGGTGGGGGTGGCTATCAGCTCTGGACAGGCTGATCACTGCCGCCAGTGTGCCCTCTGCTGAGGCAGTGGACTGCTTCAAGCTGTCTCCACCACTGCAGCAATGAAAGCCCTACACACCTGACACCCGACCTGTAGGGCCCTAAACTTACTCAGCTTTGTAAAGGAATGGAATGAGATCTTCTACGTCTCAAGCTTTCTCACCCCAAGCCTGCCCTCTGTACTTCCTGTTCCCCTACTCAGCTCCTTCTAGCTATGAAATCAGAACAACATGAATCTTCCACTCCTTTTTGATCCAGCTAATGAGTCTCCTCACTATTGACCAAAACCCACAGCTTCCTCTCCTTTCCTGGACCCTCCAGTTTCCCTTTCTCCCTCAGCAAAAGGTCACCCAAGTCAACACTGGCACCCACTTTCAGCCCACAAACAGCTCCCAGTCCCCACCCCTGTTTACTTGCTCCCACTCTGCCATGGAACCCTCTTCACCTCCCACTAGCTGGCCTAACTTTGCAGGTTTCCATGGTGGATGACTTTGCAGGTTTCCACGGTAGATGACTTAGGGTACATAGCTTTTCGTTACCTGAACACTCACAAATAGAAAAAAAAGACTGCCAATTCTCCCACCTTTATTAACGAATTCCAGTACTTTACCCAGTCTTATACCCTTACATTCCATGTTTATATGATCCTCATCAACAGTCTTCTCCCAGAAGAGAGCAGGTGAGTCTGGGATCAGGCTGGGGTTCACGCAGATAAAATCCATCAAACAGATGACACCTACCCAACTGAGGCCAGGGCAGTCCCCAACCAGCATCCAGAATGGGATTACAATACCCAAAGGGGCATCCTGGCTAGTAATCAATTTATAACTTGCCCCCTGGCTTGTCTCTGCAAGGCTTCCCATAAGGCAGTAAGTTCTGAGAGGTTATCCAGGATCAAAATAAAAATCCTTCTCAATTTCTAGACCATCTTACAGAGTTCCTCCTAAAATATACTACTCTAGATTCTGAGACCCCAGGTGGAAAACACCTCATTATGAGCTATTATTTTCCCCAGAGTCTCCCAGATGTTAGGGCCAAATTAAAATATCCAGAGAAAGAATCCCTGACTCCTCGGGCAGAAATCTTAGCTGTGGCCTTCAAGATGTACCATAGAGGAGATGAAAAAGACCCCAAACAAAAATACCCAATGATGGCTAAGGCCTTTCAGCCAGCCAAAGAAAAAGCCCAGGTTCCCTGTCTCCCAATACCTAAGTACATGCATGTCTCCATTTCAAATGTAGTCAAGAGGGTCACTGGGCTCAGGCTGGTCCAAATCCTTGTAAACCATCAAGACCACAGTGCCCTCAAGAAGCCGCTGGAGCATTCAATGTCCCATTTCCCTCAAGGCATGAGGACATCAAGCCCAGATGGTCCTTCAGCCAACCTCCTTTGTCTAACCATGGACAAATGAGGGGGCCTGGGCTCCCTTGACCTGACCACCACCATCTCTGTCAGGGAGCCTCAGGTAATTAACATAGTATCAGGGTCATCAATATCCTTCCTTCTGAACCCTGGGACCCACTTTCACAGTCCTGATAAAATTCGGAGGATCCACCTCTCCTTCCTACTCTATTGTCGAAGTAGGAGGAAACCTTACCAGGTCAACAATCCTCACCACTGAGCTGTATTTTTAGGGGCATTCCTATTATTCATTCATTCCTAGTGGCACCAATGTGTCCCATCCCCTTGCGGGGAAGAGCCCTCCTATCCAAAGTAGGAGCTTCTATTTCTTTTGCTTCCCACATCTGCTTGATCTCAGGCTAACCACACATTACCCTATTCATTTTCCTCCAAACTACACACTATGGCATGCCTTTTCCCTTACCAGCCTATCAGGTAGATCTTCAGGTATGGGACACCCCAAACCCCTCTATTGCCAACATCACCCCAAGGTAAGCATTCAAGTTCAAAACCCCACCAAATATATAGCCCAGGCTCAATACCCATTGCTTTCCCAAAGCCTCAAGGGACTTAAGCCTCTCATCTCTGACCCCCAGGGAAAGAAGGTTCTGCATCCCCCTCCTTTCCCCTTTAATATCCCTATACTGATAGTTAAAACAAAACAAAACAAAACAAAACAAAACAAAACAACAATGGGACTTATTACCTGGTTCATGGTCTCAATTCAGCAACAGTTCCCTTTCACAAGATGAATCCCAACCCTTATGCTTCCCTCTCCACCATTATCTAAGAGTCTTCCTATTTCTCTGTCCAAGACCTCAAAGATGCTTTCTTTTTATTCCTCTGCACCTCCACTCACAAAACATCTTTGCTTTCCCTGGGCTGACCCAGACACTCACATTTGTACCCAGCTCACTTGGACTGTCCTACCCCAGGGGTTCCAGCACAGGCCACATTTATTTGGCTAGGCTCTGGCCTCTGACTTATGTCATTCTCCATATGGCAGTAGTCTGGGGCATGGCTGTTGGCTTCCAGATGAAGAACAGAGGGACCCAGAGAGCAGAGGTTCTGTTTCTCCTCACATCCCTTTTTTATAACATTGATCCCACTTCCCTGTAATACCATCTCTTGTTTAAGACCTTAAGCTTTGTCTCCAGGTTTCTTCCTGCTGCTGATATGCCTTTCCATGCCTGTCATTGCTGTATCTCTCTTATATCTGGCATGTCATAGAGAAATCCTCATTGCCTATGGTCTGCAGTTTCATTATTGGACAGGTTTCCTGCAGAATCAATATAAAAATGATTTTATAATTCTTGATAATGATTTTATAGAATTCTTGATTTGATTCAAGTGATTTTAAACCCTCCTGCAGAATAGCAAAAACTGCTAAGAGTCTGTGAACCTTCACATGTCACTTGCATGTAAACTGCACTAGGGAGAATAGGATTGAGAAAGATTTACAACCTAGCTAAACATTCACTCTAGGCTGGAGATGAGGTCACGGGTTTTGGTATGCATCATGATAGATAGCCATGAACAGAAAATAGATAATTAACAAATTGTGGAATGAAATTCAGATCAATATTACTTTGAACTGATAACAAACTTATGGAGCTCAGAGATAGTGGGAAAATGCTTAATTAGAGGTTTAAGCCTTAATGGAAAGAGATATACACAATAATCCTGCTATAACCCCTTGGGCCTTGTTAACCTTCAATCTTTGTAACCCATGATATGAAAAACTGTTGCTTTAAACGCACAATGAACTTATGTAATGCAGACATACATAAGAAATGTTTAGTGTTAATGGAAAAGCATGTAATCAATAATCCTATTGTGTAATGAATTTTATGATAATGGCTTTTATGACCATGAGGAAATTTTTCTTCTGACATAGAGAGCACTGCTTTAGAGGGTATATTAGCCTAGGACAATAACAAAGGTGGTTGGAGCCACTCGTGCCGACTCCATTCAACAGATGTGTATGTGTATGTGTGAAACTGTTAAAGCTTGCTCATCAAGGCTTTGCTCTATATACCAGATGTGTATATGTATTTATGTACATATATATATGTATGTAAGGTGGTTTGAGCTTTGCTCCATCCATGCACTGTGTAAATGTATATAAGTTTGTATGTCTGCATTTGTCTGTCTGTATGCATGCATATATACATGTATATTGTGAAGTCGTTGAAGCGCCTTTACTTAATCCATTGTATGAATGTGTGTGTGCGTGTTTTTTTTTTCCATTTTCTTTCTTCTTTCTCAGCAACTCACAGAGAGTTAACAAGCTCAGAGCTCTTAGAGGGCTGGCAGGGCCTAATGCAGCTTCCTGGGTTAAAAAGCTGCCAGCTCTAGATAATTAAGTTTTGCACCTGCAGAGAAAAGTTTGCACAGCTGATACTACGTACACCTTCCCAGTTTTTCCCGTGGCCTATCAAAGCTGGACTTTGACATATCAGCTTTTGAATAATGCTCTGCCTAGCTAACCACTTTGGGGAATGCTGGTTGTGTGTCCCTCCTGGGTCAAATTCACAACCACAACCACCATCTGTGGCCTCACCCACTGCCTTACTACATTCTTTCACTTGTTAACTGCCTAAAGACAAATATCTCTACCAGGCCTTATCTCTCCCACATCCCTCTCTGTGGTATCAGACGCTTTAATTCCTCAGGAACACACTTTGTGGGCACACTGAAGTCCAAAGACTGTAATAGTACGCTAACCATTAGTACTATCACCTAGGCCCTATATCCATACATTCACAATGTCTCTGCAGCACTCAAGTGTACCACTGCCTAACTGTTAGATGGTCTGGAATTTGTCCCCTGGTATTCCTCTTTCCAAAACTAGGGGTGGTACCTGGCAAAGAACCCTGGCCAATTGGTTTGGAGTGTCATGGACAAGCATTTCAGGTCATACACTTTCTAGCAGTTCCGGGCATAACCGCCAGTGTTGTGACTGGAATGGTAGACTGACTACTTCCCGATATTTACCATAGGTTTTCCTCTCAGTTCATCCAGGACATCTAAGAGGTGGCTCAAACCATCCTGACCCTCCAAGGCATATAAATTCACTGGCTGCAGTAGCATTACAAAATCAGCAAGGGATAGATTTACTAATGGCAGAGTGAGGTGGTCTTTGTCTCTTCTTTGGGGAGGAATGTTGCTTTTATGTTAACTAACCAAGTATAGTAAAAGACAAGGTCCAACCACTTCAGACAGATCTCCAAAACATCTTGATGCCTCTGGACAATGCATCATTGACAGTCCAATATGGAATTTGAAACTACCTTTTTTAACCCCACTTCTCATTTTCTTAATCCTACTAATTGTGCCCTGCCTAATAAACTTATCTAGATTTCTTCAACAGCAAATTCAAAATATTTCTAATCACACTTTTAATCAGTTGTTATTAAAGAACCACCATCCCTTAGCTATGGAGCCAGAGGCCTGCAACACCCAATTATAACCTGACAGCAATCATCGGACTTGCCCCAAAGACCTTGATAACCTCAATCAGTAGGAAACAGTCTGATGATAATGCTACCCCCTTTCCAACCTCCTTTTCTTTCTACCCCCAGTTGTTTATTACTAAGCAAAAGGGGGGTGTAGTCCCTGAGTGGTGTGCCACAAAAGCTTAAGCAGCATACCCCAAGAACTGTCATTGTCCTCCTTCCTACTCCAGTCTGTGCTATCACTTGAGGAGCAGTCACACCTCCTCAGCAGGCGCTGTCCATAGTGGCAGCGTTTCCTCTTCAGTCTCTGTTGGTTACTCATGCTGACTCAAGCTGCAAGGAAAGGCTTCTCTGCTGTAGACAACCTTTGTAAACTTTGCATACTTTATAAATTTTGTACACCCTCAAGGCAGGAAAGTGGACAGGCCCCTACTTGAGTAGCTCCAGCAGCCAGACCCCACCCTAGACCTCTGTAACTGTCAAAACAGCATTTTCTGACTCTGTAACTGTAACAATGGTCATCTCCAGCTCCTTAATGGAACCCACCCATTCCATGGTCATACTAATTTTAGGTGAAAGTCTAAACCAAAAGCCACCAATCCTTGAGCAGGAAAACCCACCAGTCCCTAAGCTTCCCCCCAAAAACACACAAAAAACCTGAGCGGAAAACATATCAATACCCAAGCTCCCTAAGATCATGACTTGAAATCCCACCAATCCTCACCCTGAAAACCTCTGCCCTAGAAAATTTCCATCCCCTACAAAAATCCCATACAAAGGATGTGTCTGCTGGGTTCCCTACTGTCTTCTTCCCAGAGCAGAGGCAGCCACTCTGGGATTTGTCTCTCCCAAAGTCTCTTTTATAAGATTTATTGGGTGTTGTGACTCTCTCATTGGAAGAAGCTAAGAAGCAAAGAAGTGAAGACAAGAAGAACCAAAGAAGGAGCAAGGCTGAGGCTCCTGAGCTCCTCAGCTGAGCTGGGGAGACCCTTCCCTGGGAGCTGAAATGCCTCTGCTGAGGATGTTTTCTCTCAGAGCTGTGTTGTTCCTGGGCTGGCCCATGTCTCAGGATGTTCTTCCATTGGGATACCTTCTCCCCTCAGAGCTGTGTGGTTCCTGGGCTCCTGAATCCCAGCATACCTTTTCATCTGAGTAGGAAGGACAACAACAAGGACAAAGATCTGTTTAAGATCTACGTGGGATCACTCAGAAACTCTGGCTTAATGAGGCTACCAAGATTCCAAAAGGAAAGCTCGCATTTATTCAGTCCAAGTTACCTATTTGGGATATGAAAGAAGGAAAAAGACTATTGTCAAAAGCCCACATAGAAGCCATAATGAAAATTCCTACTCAAACCAGTTAACAAGCCCAAATGGGGAAATCCTGTGGGCTGTGTGGTACATCACCACAGAATAAGAACCTCTGAGTCCTTATTCTTGGCTGTGGCCAGAGGAAACTTCCTCTTAGATTGGACTGAGGAACATAAACAGGCTTAGATGCTCTTGTACAGGCCCCTATGTTAATCCACCATGATGTCTCTAAGCCCTTCCAACTGTACATCCAGAAAAAAAAGGGCATTATCAAGAAATCCTGACCCAAACCCTGGATCCTTGGAAATGCTGGTGGCTTTGTAGGACTTTCATTGCTACAGTGGCTGGCGGCCCATGGCAGTGATCAAAACAGCCCACAGCAGTGATCAAAGCCATCCACTTCAGCAGAGAGAGCCAAAAAATGCTGATCAGCCTGAATGACCCACAGATGGTAATAATACCCTAGCAATTAGTACTATCACTCAGCCTCTCTGTCCATATATTTACAATGCCTCAATTGTCTGCAGTATTCACATACACCATTGCCTACCTGATGGATGGTCTGGAACTTGTGCCTTGGTGTTCCTTATCCCAAAACTAGGGGTGGTACCTGTCAAGGAACCCTTGCTAATTCCCATCACCAGATTTATAGTGGCAAGGCATAATAAATGAGCTATTCAAGTCTTACCACTTCATAACTGCTGGTGTTGACAATGGAACTGAGTCTCTAGCTATTTCCCATAAGTTTTCCTTCCAGTTTATCCAAAATCTCTAATGGGTGGTTCAAACCATCCTTACCCTCCAAAGACAGATAGACTCACTGGCCACAATAGTATTACAAAATCAGTAAGGATTAGATTTATTAACAGTAGAGAAAGATGGTCTTTGTCTCTTCCTTGGGGAGGAATGTTGCTTTTATGTTAATCAGTCAGGCATAGTAAAAGAGAAGATTCAACAACTTCAGACAGATCTCTAAAACCTTTAGAAACAGATGCCTCTGGCCAAGGGATCATTGACAGTCCAGTATGGAATTGGACACTATCCTTTTTAATGTTGCTTCTCCTCATTTTCTTCATTTTACTAATTGTACACTGCCTCATAAACTTATCTAAATTTTTGCAACAGCAAATTCAAAGAATCTATAATTTGACTTTTAATCAGTTGCTATTGATTAACCCCTTACCCCTAAATGCGGACAGAGCCAGAGGCCTGCAATACCCAATTATACCCTGACAAGAGTTTCCCCAAGGACCTTGACACCTGAGATCAGCAGGAAGCAGTCTGATGATAAGGACACTCCCTTTCCACCCCCCTTTCTAAGCCCTGTTGAAGATTGGTCTCGTGTTATATATTCTGATATTAATTACTGGCCCCCAAGATCCGGTTGCTGCCCAAACAAGTACACATTTACATACTCCAAAATGGTGTCTGCCTAAAAACTTACTCTTACTTGACCAATAAAAAGCCAACACACCTGAGCAGAGGAAAAGGAAGGAAAGAAGAAGAAAGCCATGATGGGTTAGTGTGGAAAGAAGCATGTGGCCAGCACGGATGGAGGAATTAGCCCAGATGAAGAACATTAGCAAGTACTTGGGATTATGGATGGGAGGTAGCTCAGAGAGAAATTAACAAAGCAGGTGGAAAGGGATGGGAGCTGGAAAATATAAGCTACCATAGGTGGAATTATCAGTCTAGCCCAAGGTGAAATAAGGCAATTATAAAATCTATCAGGAGTCTGTGTTCTTTACTGATTAGAACAGTGGGTTAGATAATACCACCATAATTATAGGGCTACTAATAAACATTATTAGACCCTAACATTAAATTAACAGCAACAAATCCCCGATTCTTTGTTAAACAAAAAGAGTGGTCTGCAGCCCGAGGCAGTGATCAGAACCACCACCACTGCAAGCCCACCACAGCAAAGAAAGCCAGGAAGACCCGAGGTAGCCCATTGCCATGACTGACCGGCTGCTGCTGCAGCAGAGACTTGATCTGTCATCGCAGCCCACTGCTTTAGCGGTGGCCCACAGCATAGGCCCTGGCACATCAGAGATACTGTCCCCAAGCCTCGGAAGCAGTCCCAATGGCCCCAAGCCATGGTGACCTAATACACTGCCCCCACACAGCAGTGACAAATCCAGGCAGCCCACTGCCCCCTCTCAGACCTATGAGCAACGGGCCACTAAAGCTTAAAGTGGCACACTGTTAGACTCTCCTTCCTACCCTGAGGCTGTGGAGACTATAAGAACTGACACCTTTCTTGCCTCAGAATGTCTACTGCTGCCTGCTGTGGGAGCTGTCCAAGATGACATCAACCTTTTCTGCTTTAGCCTACTGCCTTTACAGTGGTTTCTTTGTCAATGTGGACTCTTTGTGTACTTTATAACCTTTCAAGGCAGAAAGGGGGCCAGATCCCTACCTGCTCCAGCAGCCCAGCTCCTCCCGAGACCTCTATAACTGTCCTCTTCAGTCCCTCTGTAGGACTCACCCCAGATTATGCTAATTTGAGGTGAAAAGCTGGGGCAAAATCACACCAATACCTGAGCAGGAAAACCGACCAATCCTTGAGCTTCCTTCTAAAACCCACCAATCCCTGAGCAAGAGATCTGACCAATCCCTGAGCTCTCCAAGCTCAGGACTTGAAATCCAACCAATCCACACTCTGGAAACCCTTTGCTTAAAAAGCTCTGGCCCCCTAAGAAATATTATTTAAAGGCTGTGTCTGTCTCTGCTGTCTCCTCCTGGGAGCAGAGGCAGACACTCCTAAATATGTCCTTCCTCTCCTGGATTTGTCCCTTCAATAAACCTATTTTAAAATATTTATTGCCTGCTATGAGTCTCTCATTGGAAGAAACAATGAAAAAGAGAAAAAAAGAAGTGAAGAGGGAGCAAAGCTCAGGCTTCAAAGCTCCTCAGCTTATCAGGGGTTAGGGCAACCCTCCCCTGGGAGCTGCAATGGTTAGAGAAGGAGCAGGACTCAGAATCCTAAGCTTCTCAGCTCCTCAGTGATTGGGGTATCCCTCCCTAGAGAGCTATAATGTCTCTTTTGAGAAGGCCTCCTCTCAGAGCTGTGAGGCTCCTGGTCCTCTGTCCCTCAGGATATGCCTGAGACATTTTGCCACCCCAGAGCTGTGAAGTTCCTGAGCTCCCATGTATCAGGGTACTCTTGGGTCACTGTCCCACCTCAGATCTGGGATTCCTTCCTGGCCCTTCTAGTTGAGAGTCTCCTGGATACCTTCCCACCCAATCAGGAAGGTAGGCCAGCAGCAACAAACAAACAACAACAGGCCTATATCTCAAAGAGACTGGATCCAGTGGCCCCAGGATGCCCCCTTGTTTGTGTAGCTACTGCAATCTTTTCAACAGAGGCAGACAAACTTACCCTAGGACTGATTCTGACCACAATGAGCCCACATGTCACAGAGACCCTATTGGGAACCGACACTAAGTGATGGATACCAAATTCGTGTCTAACTTAATGTCAGGTCCTCTTTCTAGACAAGAACAGATTGACTTTGAATAGGTCCCTGGATATCAATAATAGCACCCTGCTCCCCAATGATGACACTGCAGAACCTATCAATGACTGTCCAGAGATGCCTGATGTTATTCAAGATACCTGACCAGACCTAACAGACATTCTCTTCACTGACAGAGACAGACCTCTTCAGTGACAGCAGTAGGTTTAGCCAAGAAGAAATCAGGTACAGCAGTGGTTACAGGTCAGAAAAAAAAAAAAAGTCAATGAAGCCCAAGATTTACTACAGGGCTCACCAGCTCAAAAAACAGAACTTGTAGCTTTAAGCTCAGGCATTAAAATGGGCCAAAGGGGAAAAAAGGTATTTACACAGATAGCCAGTATGCTTTTGCAACAGCTCATGTTAATGGGCAGACTTACAAACACAGAGGTCTATTAATCTCAGAAGAAAAAACTATTAGAATAAAACCAGGAACTTATCTGTGTTTGGAAGCCATCTGACTGACAGCTCAACTGGCTATTATACACTGACTGGGACATCAAAAGGACAATAGCTACCAAACCCACAGAAACAATTTTGCAAATCAACCATCCATAAAGGCTGCTCTTGTGGATGTTTACCCCCAATTATCATGGAACTATCAGGCATCCCAGAGGCACTGCTCTGCCTTGATGAAGGCAATCCTATATATTCTCAAGAGAAAACTGAGTTATGCTCCACCATGAGGGGACATAAGAATTATCATAGATGGTGATCCTACCAGATGGAAAATCTGCATACCCGAGTTAATTGAGAAATAATTGGTTGATTGCCCTCCACAAAGCAATGCATTGATCACTCAAAAAAATTTAAGAACTTATCTCCCTCCATGCTTGGCTGCCTGGATATTTAGAGATAGCTCAAAACATCTTACATCGCTGTTTGACCTGTACTCAGGTAAATGCCAAAAAGGACATGCTTGACCAAGGACACCAGAGTCAAGGTATGTTACCTAGAAAATTCTGCAAATTGGACTTCATTGAAGTCAAACAAGGACCATATGAATATAAATGTTTGCTGGTCATTGTCGATACTGTCTTGTGCTTGGTAGCATCCTTTCCAAGCCAAATGGCAATGGCCTAGCAAAAAAAAAATTAATGGAAAGTATCCCAGAGTTTGGCCTTTCCTTAACTCTGGGGTCTGACAATGGCCTGTTCTCCATGGCCAAGCTGTCTTAATTGATCTCAAAGTCCCTCAATATAAATTGAAAACTGTAATGGAAGTTTTGGTTTCTTTAAAAACTCAGTTATGTTATGTAAATATGTTTTTGCTTTAATCCCAAGAGTGAAATTTTAGTTTGGGCTTTAGTTTGCCCAAAGGTGATAATTGCATGGTGTGGGCATGCTCTTTACCAGTTGATAATGGCCTGCCTCGTGTGGCATGGAGAGGGGCATGGTCTAGGACTCTGACAGGTATAAATATGAGAGCCCAGGAAGAGAATGGGTGGCAGTTTGGAGAGGCCAGAGATGGACAGATGGCTTGGAGAGATATGGGAGAGATGCTTCGTAGCAGTGGCTTGAAGGAGATAGATGGAGGAGACTGCTTGCTGTATTTGCTGTTGACAGAGATTGGTATTGACCCAAAAGAACCCACTGAACCTAAACAGCTGGGAAAAGTAAAGTGGTTTACACCCCATTCTCTCCACTAACCTTCTGTCTCTTACCTAGGATTAAGAGGTTGGTGGAAGGGAATCAGAGGCTTAAATACCCCCAAATAAAACAGAGTTAAAAATGAGCATCAACAGGAAACTAAGTTGAATGTGTCATCCTTAGGGTTCAGGAAAAGTAGAAAGGATGAATAGAACTTTAACGGAAGTTTTAACTAAATACTTTCTTGAGGGCCAGTGGTAACTGGGTTGATCTCCTGCTTTTTTGCCCAACTAAGGGCTTGTTGCACTCCCCCTGGGAAAAATTCACTCCATATAATAAAGCCTATGGGCAATCCTCCCCCATGATCCTCTGAGTACATCAAGACTCCCCAAACTGCAAATCCCTGAAAGGGTTACAATTAACTCTGGATAAGATCTTTTCTCTGCTCCTAGCTGCCCAAACTGTTAGATACTGCTCCCTGGATCATCCATTCAAACCTAGTGACACTGTGCTGGTGCAATGCTTCAAAATGGGTAGCCTCAAACCCAAATGGAAAGAACCCTAAACTGTGATTCTCTAGACTCCCACTAATGTTAAAGTTGGTAGCATACTACATGTATCTACCCCTCATATCTCAATAAGGAACCTGAGGAGTGTGTTAATTCAGAAATGGGCCGCCATATGTAAAGTGACTGAGTAGGGTCTCCTAAAAATTAAGATTTCTAAGGTTTAATGTTTCAATGTGAACTTGCTCTTTTTTTACTTTCCTTTTGGGCCATGGGAATTTTTATATCAATCTGGTACATCATAGTCATGCCCTTAAGTTTTAACTACTGTAACCCACATAAACACCTACATGGGAATGTAGAGACTGACAGACACTGGAAAAGCCTTAGTTAGTATTACAACTGAACACCAACCCAAGATCTCTGCCAGTTCCTCTCTCTTTGGGGAGAAGGACCTGAACCAGGTTGGGCCCTTTTGTGGGGGGCTGTGGTACTTGGAACTGGAAACAAACAAACAAACAAACAAACAAACAAACAAACAAATCTACCAGGTCCTCAGGTCTATGCTTGTCCAGTGTCAGGACCCACCTCCTGTAAAGGGTATGGGAAATACTATTGTGCCTCATGAGGCCCTTTAGAAAAACTCAGATTGAGGTGAGGGACCAAAGAATTAGAAATCAGTGCCTATTGTTTTAAAGTTTAAAGCACAAGCCTGAACTAAGGCCAGCCAGGTGGAGACATGTCCAGCCACCTTCAGGGAAGAACTAGCCTTAATGCCCTGAGGGGAATAACTAGCCTTACTGCATTCTTCCCTGCCCACAAGAGATACAGTTGCTAGGAAACTGGCCCCAGGAAGGGACGCCTGACCATTAATGATTTGGGGGCCTTCCTATAGCCAATCAATTCAAAATGCAACATCCCCTTTTGTGTTTCAACCAATAGATGCTTGCCAGGCAGGAATCTCCCTCCTTTGGGCATGCTGGAAGGGACCAGATTCTTTAAATTAGCCAACTAACCCAAACATGAGACTCTCGGCTCTCGCTGCTTTGGCAGTGAAAGTGTGTGAGCCCAAGCTGTAGTTTGTAATAAAAAGATCCTCATGTGTTTTACAAAAGACTCAGCTTCTGGTGGTGGTCTTTTGGGGTCTTGCAAATCAGACACAACAGAGGAGATATTCTTACCATAACCCCTAACCTTACCAAGATGGTTCCCAAATGTAAACAAGGATCATGTAATCCTGTGACCTTTATACCCAAACTATGGAACATATATGACTTTTCTGAGAATTCCCATTGGAACACAGGAGGGTTCTGGGGAAATAGGCTATATTTCTTCAGAAAAGACCTTGGTACTATCCAAAGGAGATGGGTTTGGTTCAAAACACCTAAACTAAATGGCCCCAACAGAGACTGTCTTCTAGTGCCTCAGGTTCCCCTGGCATGTCCATGCCCTCCAAAGTGGGGCATGAGGACTGTGCCTGGAGCTGGAGTGAGGTCAAGATGTGTCCGAACCCCAAAAATCTCAATCTTGAGACTGACAGGAGTAAGGATAGGATCACATCCTCCCTGTTCTTGGCCTGCATGCCCCAAGGGCACATGTAGTATACGCAACCCTCATCTCCACAATTCTGGAAGTAGTTAGCCTAGCACCTGGAATTCCTCTCCATGAAAATGAAGCATTCCCAGGATCTCAGCCCCAGCCAATGAAGTACACTCATCCAAAGACCGGTACCCACTTCTATAGTGGAAGTTTTGGTTATGTTATGTAGATATGTTTTTGTTGTTGTTGTTGTAATCCCAAGTGTGCGATGCAGGAATGCTTCATCCATAGCTGGTAACAGCCTTGTGAGAGTGTGTGTGATCTTTGTGAGCTGATAACAGCCTCTTGAAAGGCACATGATCTTTGTCAGCTGGTGCAGACTCTGAGAAAGTCTGCATAGGAGCCGGGGGCAGGGGGGTGCAGAAAGACAGAGACAGAGATAAATGCTTCGGAGAATGCTTCAAGGAAGTTGCTGATGCCCCTGATGCTGCTGGTCCTTGTTGCTACTTTTGCTATTGCTAGACTGCTGGACTGCTGTATGTTATGATGACGAAGCGTGGAACTGTCCCAAGGAACTACATCTAAAAAACTACCTGTCCCTAGTATTCTCCTTTCTCTTCTGCCTAGGGTTGGGGGTGGTGGTGGAAGGGAGGCAGACAATAAAAGAACCACAAATAAAGTAGGTTTAAGAAAATCAAAGCCTATGCACTTCCCCAAAATTTATATAGCCCTTATTTCCCCCAATAAAGAGAGCTGTATCATTAAAAGGGCCTTATCGCTTAAAGAGCTGTATCAGAGATGGCAATCTCCCCCAACACCCAGCACTCACTACCGAATCACTCCCTCAGCCATGCTTCATTCCTTTGAGTTGAGCACCAGCATGAATTGGTCCCTGGATGCCCTGAAAGAAAGAAGCCAACCCCAGGCTCTGGAGGGACACTCCAAAGCCTTCAACTACTATCTTTGTATCCTGACAGTGGAGCACCTCCCTCTTTCTATCAGTTAGTAGGCCACTTTTATGTTCTGTGTTTCTTGGCTGCTTGTGGGTGAGCGTGCAGCTCCCTCTTCCCCTTTTCCTCTGGTCTGTCATTCCTGGCTAGGCAGGCACATACTGCCAAAAGGTCCCTCCATTTGGTCTGTCCCAGTGAGATATCATGAGGATCTGACTAACTGAGTTTGGATCCTGGGGCTCAGCTTTTGACTGCCCTCTCCAGAGACACCATGTGGGCATATGGCTATGGACTAATGACTGACAGAAGTCTCCCACTAAGAACAGGACACTTGGTTCCTGAACTTCACTCTGTATGTCTAACTGGGCTCCTATCCTTGCCCTCATTGTCTGTGGTACCATTATTACCATAGTCTTTTTCTACTTTCTTGAGATCGCCTATCACATACTCCCCCATTCAATGCCACCTTTGCCCCCAAAACCTCTCCTCCCACCCACTATGGGTAAAGTTCCACTAGCGTTCACCTTCCCTCACTTCCTCCCAACTCCCCAATCATTTGAGTGATGAGGAAGACGATTCTTCCTGAACACAAATAGAATCACCTCACATTATTGTGGGTTGGGTTGTCCAAACCCAGCCAGAGGCTCCCCCCACCTATCCATGGGCAGAGTTCCACCCTTTTCGCTCCTTCGTGATGCGACACCCCCTTTCCTAACCCAGGATTTGTTTGTGTCTTTCCAGAGACTTCACAAATGCTCATCTGGATTCCAGCTCACAATGTGCTCCAGCAACCAACGGCTGTGATGAGCCTGTCCAGAAGGAGGGGAATGCCCCCTTGGAGGAATCACAAAGGTGGGTAACAATGGTCCAGACTAACCAGGT